>NC_133456.1:82917225-83219225 GCF_048565385.1 Saimiri boliviensis
GTGGCATTGAACCTTGATGAGTGGGTCGTTAGGGTAAACTGAAAAGTGGGGATGGGAAAGGAGGAGGGACGTAAAGGGGGAGCAGCAACCCTCTTGGCACACTGCCCACATCCCCTTGGCTTTTCACTTGTGTTTCACTGTGCAAGCTGAACTTGCATGCTGAAGAGTCTATGTCCCTCTCACCCCAGCAGAAACCCACCCCTGTGACTGATGGGAGTTTGTGGACAAATACTCCCAACTTCCTCTCTCTACTCTTGGGTGAGACAGTTCTGAAGTGAGTGCTCCACCGTCTCCTAGGTAGGATCAGCTAATAGTTGCTACAATGGGAACCTGCTAAAAAAAGCACACCTCGTTGACTTCTTTTTGTTCCCCACTATCCTGCTGGTTTTTTTCTTGGATTGTCTTACCCGCCACTGTCCCAAATATACTTGTACTTGAATCCCTGTCTAAGGGTCTGAGAGTCCAATCTAAGATAAAAGATGATTCAGTAGCTGGAACAAAACATGTAATGGGATGGGTTGGGTGTATTTGAAAGGCATAAATGCTCCAAGGGGCTAGTGGCTTGGAAGTTTAGAAGGAGATGAGAATAGAATGATAGGAGTCATGATGTGAAGTACCTGAATCCTGGACAAAATAATCTAACATTTTTGTAGACAATGGGACACCATGGGCTGATGAGGGTGGTGAAAACTTTCTTCCCAGGTCTGCAAGCATCTGCTTCTCTGGCCCAGGGTCTTGGGGCTATATGCTTTTCTTCCATCCCCTCCATTCTGAATCACCTGCTTGCTAGCGATTTTGCAGGATGCACCGATGGTCCACCATGCTGGTGTCTGCTTTTGAGGAGAACATTGACTTTCTTCCGGAGCTTCTTGAGCTTCTGCATGGAAAGAGCGAGGGTTTTGGGAAAGGGCCAGACTTTTGGAACGGTATAGGCTATTTTAGCATTAAGTGGATTCTTCCTCATAGGCAGAAGCAGGTGAGTGGCTGGAGCTGGTCATTCTAGTTCTTATAATCTTAGGAGGAATGTTTGATGCAAAGGAGTCAGACGGCTCTAAGAAGAGCCCAGCTCACTGAGTTTGGCATTCCTGGGGGCAAATAGGAAAAGACTTCCAGCCAGTGCTAGGGAGTCAGATGGCAGTCACTGGTGGCATCAGAGTTGTGCACCAGGGCTTTGCAGTAGGCAAAGCTGCCCATCAAACACCACCCTATCTGCTGAGGGCCTCCTGGGCTTTGGAGAATCCCTCCCAGCCCTTGTGATTATCTGAGACAGTGGTGGGTGTCCATGAAGTTTCCAATAAGGAGGCCCAAGAGGCTGTTCTTATTCATCCAAAAGGAGCGGAAAGGAGACAGGGAGGTAAGTCTGTTTTGTGGGGAAGGCCCTGGTGCTGGCTAGCAATAAGCCACATGGTCTCGTAATGCTGGTGGGCAAAAAGCAAAGGGATGTCAGTAATCCAGCTTGTGTTTGTTGGGTGCATTTGAGTCAGGTCCTAGGCTGGGTGCTGAGGATGGGAGTCAGGAGAAGGAGCAAGATGAGCCTAAGGAATTCATGGTCAGGGGTCATCAAGAAGGTATATGCACATCCAACTGTAATTCCAGATGCAGTCTGACCTGAGCCACGAAGAGGTGCAGAGTCCCCAAGAGGCCAGAGAGTTCACATCTGGTTAGAGTCAGGGTGTTTGACGGGAAGATGAAAGGAGGAGCCGGCATCTGAGATGAGCCTTGCAGGAAGTGCAGGGTTTGGACACACTGAGAAGGGTGTCGGGAGTTGGGGAGTTTTGTTCCCATGGACTTTATTGGTAGGGACTGAAGAATCGCTCTAGGCCCAGCTCCTGGGGAGGGGTCCTTGGCTCATTGCCTGCCCTAAGGCCATCTTCCACCTCCATGAGCTCCCCTTCTATTCTTTTAGTCCTGGCACCTGGGTCCAGGGCCAGGAGTCCTGGCCCATTCTAGCATTTAGGGAGGCCACATCCCCTCTCTGGGACACTGTTCCATCACTTAGAACACAAGGGATTTGGGCTAGTCAGAGAGTATCTGTGTGAGGGAAGGGCTGTCTCAGTTACATCCTCCACCTACCCTCTGTGAGAGGCACCGCTGGGTTTAGCCTGGTTTCTGCCAGGAGCAGGGATGTCCCATCCATCCAGGGTGCTCAGGTGTGTGCGATAGGAAATTCACTGGAATGGCACTCTCTAATGTTCTGGAATTCCTTCAGAGCCACACTTACCCCATACATCTACTTCCCCTCCCACACCTGCCACCCCCAATGAAACCAAAGCCAGTTTGCCCATGGTACATGATGTGCTGTGCCCAGCCGACTCCAAGGGAATGGGCCTGCTGCCAGGCTCCGTCCAGGCTTGCCTTGTGGGGAGAGCTGCTGGCTCATTAAACCCCTTTATTTGTGAGCCCATGAATGCACACTCCTGCATGCCAAGGTGCTGCATGAGTCTAATGAAAGAATTATTAATGTGCATACTTTAAATGCAAATGGAATAAGGTCCCCACAAAAACACTCTCAGAAGTTAACTGGAATGCTTATGAGCTGCCAGTTAAAAGATGGCTCACCATTTTTCTTGCCAGCCTATTCTAAATCTGGGCTTTCCTCCTAGGAAGTCCTTCCTTGGATGGAGTGGAGGTCCATCTTCCCGTGACTTTGACTACAAGGTTCGTGTTATCTTGTGGCAAGCCCAAAGCCTTGCTCTTACTCCCAACTCTGGCTTTTCCGGGCTCTTCTCTGACACTTCCTGTCAGTCACTTCTTGGAGTCATGGAGTTCCTGGCTGGGTCGTCTCTGAAGGGCGTTCCTTGGCTCTGTTGCATCGTCTGCTCTGCAGTCTTTGGCTTGCCAGTGCTGACCTCCTTGGGTCAATAGGACATTTAGTGTGTGCTGGGCACTAGGGCAGAGGAGGGATAAAGGATGAGTCACACAAGGACCCCGCCCTCTGGAGGCTCTCAGTCCAAGAAATTCGAGAACATCCACCAGCAAATAAGTGCACAACACTAAGTGGCTGAAAAGAGGCACAGAGGGTCCTCTAGAAATTGTAGGTGGGAATTCAGAGTCTCGTCCAGCTGGGTGGTGTTGGGAAAGAGGGAAGGGGACGGGAATGGGATGTTAGAAAAGGCGTCTGGGAGAAGGTGGCTTTGAATTGGATCAAGTAGGATGTAGAGGATTTGGTCAGGCAAAGATGTGGAATAATCTAGAGAACAGTGAGCAGGAAGATGAAAAAGCAGGGCAGATGCGTGAGACTGTGAAGAGGTCACTTTGGCAGATGCACAGTGCAGTGGGTGTGGTTGTGGTTAGGGAGAGCTGACACTGGGGAGACAAATAGCTTCTGTTGTGAGCAGACTTGAATATCATGTTATGGAATTTAGATCTGCCAGATGCTTATTCTCTGTTTGTCTCACGAGATCTGGTCTCCACTCCATGGTGGTAGACTGATTACAAACCCGTCCTTAATTATTCCCCTCCTGGATCCATGCCCCCTGTGCCACAACTTTGACTGCTCTCCCACTCTGATTCCGAGCACTGCCATGGAACTTGCTTGGTCAATGGGATGTCAGCAATTGTCTCTGCATAAGCAGAGACTTGAGAAATGATTGCACACTGGGGTTTGTCCTCTCTTGCTGCTTCTGGAATCCAGCTGCCACGTGAATAAGCATGCTGAAGGCTAAGAGGCTGTGTGGATGGAGAAGCGCTTAAGCTCCCCATCTGGCACTCAGCCGACCATAGACGCATGAGTGAGCACTAGCAGAGGTGGGTGGGGCCTGGCTCAGAGCAGCAGAACTGCCCAGCTGAGCCCAGCCCAAACTGCCAAGCAGAACTGTAAGCTAAAAAATGGTTGCTGTTTTAACAGTCTAAATATTGGGGTGGTTTATTATGCAGCAAAAACCAACTGCTATGAGTATAATCCCAGATTCAAGGGATCCAGGTTTAGAGGTCCTAGGATATGGTGGAACATATTTTGTATGTGGGAGAAA
Source organism: Saimiri boliviensis (assembly GCF_048565385.1). NCBI lineage: Eukaryota > Metazoa > Chordata > Mammalia > Primates > Cebidae > Saimiri > Saimiri boliviensis. The sequence continues at coordinate 82,921,197 of NC_133456.1, forward strand.
TGTGAGCAATTGTGGCTGAAGCACAGACTATAGGTTGAAAATTAGCCACATATTCTTCTCTTCTCCTCAAGAGGTAGAATCTTTTTTTTTTTTTTTTGATATGGAGTCTCACTCTGTTGCCCAGGCTGGAGGGCAGTAGTACAATCTCAGCTCACTGCAACCCCTGTCTCCTGGGTTCAAGCGATTCTCCCACCTCAGCCTCCTGAATAGCTAAGATCACAGGCACCCGCCACCATGCCTGGCTAGTTTTTCTATTTTTGGTAGAGACGAGGTTTCACCATGTTGGCCAGGCTGGTCTTGAACTCCTGATCTGAAGTGATCCATCCACCTCGGCCTCCCAAAGGGCTGGGATTACAAGCGTGAGCCACTGCGTCCAGCCAGAATCTATTTTTCTAACCCTTGATTTGGTGATCATAATGTGATTTATTTCATCCAAACGGACAGAAGCAAATGTGATGTAAGCAGGGGTATGAAAAGGGATTGCACTCTGGGGTTTTGCCTGCTTCCTGTTCTTGAAACTCTTTGACTGCTTTGTAAACAAGTCCAGGCTAGCACCCTGGAGAGTGAGAGATCATGTCAAGAGAGGCCCAGTCTTTCTAACCATCTCCATTCTAAAGTGGCTGGTCCTAGATAACTCACTAATCAACTACAGACACATGAGTGAGCCTAGCTGAGATAGCCAAGATCAGCCTAGAACAGACCAGAAAAACTGTCCAAATGAGCCCAACTTTTTTTTTTTTTTTTTTTTTTTGAGATGGAGTCTAACTCTGTTGTCCAGGCTGGAGTGCTTTACAAGCCCAGCTGTAATTGCTGAATTGCTAATCTGCAAAACCAAGGGCTAAATCAATGGTTATTGTCTTAAGGCACTACATTTTGGAGTGGCTTGTAAGTCACCCGACCTATGCTTCCTGCTCTGTAGCCAGGAGGCTGTCCTGTATGGGCTGTATCAGTGAGTTCCCATGCTCTTTGCCTTTGGCCAGCAAGAAGACATCAAGACTGAGGCATTTATTTCCCTGATTCTTATCCTGCTGGACTATGGTTTGGCCACAGCCTCTGCCAATGGCTCTGTCCACAGCTCACTTTCAGGGTGCTAGCAATTACTCCTTTCCATGCCCATTCAGGTCCCTGGTGCTGTCAGCTCTGGGGTTCTTCAACGTTCCTTAACTCTCCCGCACCTTTGTCTCTGCTCCATTATGCCATTTGCTTGGCCACCTGTGTCCTGAAAAGACCCTCACTGACTGCTTTGTTCTGTGCACAATGAGCCGCTGAAGACTGTTTAGTAAATAGAAACATCCTGTTTAGGAAGAGCGAAACAGAACTCCTGCTCTAAGGGATCCTGCTCTGGGCATCCCACAAATCCTGCTCTGTCTTGGGCAATTGGAAAGTCATTCAGGAGAATGAGGCTGCCAAGGAGCAACTTTTCCCGGCTGGCTCTCAGGAGCCATCTGGATCTTGCTTTCTGCAGGGAGTAGTCATCACCCCCTTTCCTGCCAGTTCCCCTAAGTTAAAAAATAAAAAAAAAAGAGCCCTTCCAGTGCCCCTGGCATCCTTTCTCTCCTTGAGAGGATTTTTCTTGAGCATTTTGAGCCAAGCATTCAGCAGTGTTCAGCAAATCAGGAAGTCAGTTTGCCCCAGGACATTTGTTCAATGTCTTGACCCATCTTGACCCATCTTTTCCACACAATCACCTATGCAGTTAGAACCCTCCAGTGACGAAACTCCCACCAGTGTCTGCCTCTGTGCAAGGCCTCATATGGTTAATAATAACAATAATTAATGGTGGTGGTGGTGGTAGTGAGGATGATGATAAATGGCAAGGCAAACTGAGAATCTGCCTCTTCCACCATTGTGGCTATTACTTTTTGATGGAGTCACATTTGGACCTCTTTGTCAAGTTCATGTGGGAGGTTTGTAATGGAAGTCAGAGCTGGAATGAGGAAGGGTTAGTAGGGAGAATATATGTTCTCATCTAGAAGAATGGCACTTGGAAGGGCATGTATCTCCTCAGTGGTGGGAAGTGTTTGATTTTAGCTACTCCAGGGGAGAATCAACCACACACAGCCCGGCTTGGAAACCCTTTCCACCATTTTTCTCCACTGGTGCAGACACAAGCTCAGAGCAGAACCCTCCCTTTGAGGGAGCCTCGGGTACTCACAATTGCTCTTCCTCTCTTGGTGGAGCAGTTAGAGCCATTTGAGATGAAGGGCACTGACGTTGCACATTTGAAGCTGTCCAGTTTACAGGACACACTGTGGGGATTTGGGAGACGGAGACTTGATTTTTTTCTGAAGAAATAAATGTAGGGAAGAAGTAACCTCCCTAAGGTCATATAGCTATTTATTATATGGCACGACAGGACTTGGTTGACTCAAGTGCCCACAGTCTTGTAGGAAAACAAAGATATAAATCATTGTACTATAGGGAAGCAAATTCTAAATGTCCCAAGGGAAGAGCTGGATGAAGGGCTGTGGCAATTTAGGAGGGGACAAGCATTTTCAGTTGAAAGTGGGAATGAATCAGAGGGAGAGGTTAAATTTGGGCTGAGCCCTGAAGGATAGTATGATGGCTAATTTTATATGTCAGTTGACTAGGTTATGGTGTGTAGTTATTTGGTCAAACATCAGTGTAGATGTTGCTGTGAAGGTCATTTTTATATGTAATGAATATTTAAATCAGTAGACTTTGAGTAAAGATTATCCTCCATAATGTGGATGAGCCTCATCCAATCAGTTGAGGGCCTTAAGGGAAGTGTTTGATATTCTATGACGAAGCAGGAATTTTGCCTCCAGAGTGCTTCTGGACTCACACTCCAAGATCAACCTTAGGTTTTGGACTTGCCAGTCCCCACAATCACATAAGCCAATTCTTCTAAATAAATCTCTCTCTCTCTCTCTGAGTATAGATATATATGCATACACACATCGTACTGGTGCTGTTCCTCTGGAGAACCCTGACTAACATAGATGGACATTTAGGTATTTAGGTGTGTGGAATTGGGGCAGGGAAAGGAACTGTGAGCAGGGGCTGGAGAGGCGTGGTCAGAGCTGCAGTGCTTTGGAAGCTCTGGAGCAGAGGATCCCCATAGGGAGGGAAGTGGTGGGGTGGAGACCACCCTGGACAGGAAGCTGGGGTCAGCGTGTAGAGGGCAGGGAACACCAGAATGAGGGTTTTAGATTTTGTCTTAGGAAGTGGAAGGTCCTTGAGTGACAATGGTAAGACAACAGGGTCCACTCCCCACCAAAGGCCAACAATGCTTCTCTTTCAGCAGGAAATCAGCGTTCAAAGTGAGACCCAGTGAACAAAAGCACTGCCAGAACTTAATGGAGGGAGCCCAAGAGGAACACGTGCCTGGGGAAGTCAGGAGCTATTTCTTAGGCATTTGTGTCTCTATTCCAAACTCTTCTCTCAGAGTAGATGGCCTCTTTAGGAAGGAGCCAGAGATCTTCCTCGGTCGATTTGTTCAGAAATATATTTGGAATCAGTCTGGCCCCAAGCCCTGCTTCCAGCCTCATCTCCACTGGGTACTTTCTGAGGCGTTCTGTCTTGGTCCTCTTGGCTTCTGCAGCTGCCTGGCCTGGGTCGTCCTCCTCACCCTTGTCTGCTTGGTGCTACTTGGCCCTATTCTAATTGCTCCTGCTGGGCAGCTTCTCTCCTCCTTCCTCCGTGCTCTGTGCACACTGGACAGATTCTGTTAGAGCTGTCACTGTCTTCCTGCTGTCTGCCCGCTGGCCTTGGAGCTCCTGGAAGACAGGAGCTTTATCTTACCCCACCACATGGCCTATGCCAAGCCTGGTGCCAAAGTGGCCTGGAGGGATCAGTAGGCTGAATGAAATTCTTCCCTCTGGGATGCCCTTTAAAGTTGTGTTCTTTCTGGAACCTGGGGCAGTGACTGGAATGGTTGGAATGTGGTGTTGGTTTGCCTTTGGGCATTTTATTCCTCTGAGTATTGGCCTGACTCTCCGGTGATTTCTGGTCTCGGAGGGCTTCCTGTTTTAATGCCCTTGGGGTTGTGGTTCCTGAGCTGCTGCGCTGTCTCCCATCACTTTTCTCTCCATCGTGGCCTGGTCTCTCTTCCACACCAGAACTTTCCTCTAGATCCATGGACTATGACCATCAGGCACCAGTGAACCGCACTCCTGACCATTCTCCATATAGTCATTTGGCCAAATATGAGGTACCTGGCAGCTCTTTTCTGAACCCCACTTTACTTCTGAGCAGCTTCCTTCTCCCAGGAGCTGGAGCTCCCATGTGATGTCTCAATGCCAGGCAGACGCGCTTGGCCTTCTGCGTCTCCAGGCCCTCGCCAAGGTAAGGGATTTTGAATCATTCAACTAATGTATTACAAAAGGAAAGAGACCCCACTAAAGGGCTTCACTAAATATCCTCTTCAATTGATAAGACCAATTTTTTTGTTGTTTTAATCCATGTGCAAACTCTTGAGTTTTAAACCCCATAAGTTACGTATCATATACTTGCATCCCCTACGGTGACTTTCACAGTGCATGGCAGTTTCTCCACTGGCTGTGGAGTGAGCTGATGTTACTGCAGGTTGAGGTTGAGCCACTTTGACTGCTGCCCTTATGGTGCCAGGGTCCTTTTGGGCACTAACTGTGGGTCTGGTCCTGAGCTGAGGGCACAGAGGATAGGGGGAGGTTGAGGGAATCAATACAACTCAGATGTGTCCTTGTTCTCCAGAAGCTCTAGTTCTGACCTCCACTCAGTCACAAGCTGACTTGAGTCCCCCAGAGTGTGACTTGGGGTTTCCCATCCCAGGATCTTGGCCAGAGCTTCGTTTGGAAGCCCCAGAGACATGGACCAGACTTGCAGGTAGACATTCACCAACATGTGATTTGAGGGCTGCTCAAAGGGACCTACTCACTTCCCACATGGAGCTGTCTCAGGATCAGCCATCACTGGAAACTCCTTTCCCACAGGACAGAGCCCAGACAACTCATTCCGTCTTTGAAAGCCACCATGGTCTGGCACCAACCCACTTTTCCAACCTCCCCGTCCTGTGACTTCAGCCACATGGAGCAAGCATGAACTGATGTTCTCTATACCTTTCCGACTCCAGGTCTTTGTTTCTGCCGTTTTCTCTGCCAACGAGGCTGTGATGTCTATTCCTGAGTAACAATATTACCACACACTTAGCAGCTTTAAATAATATACATTTGTTGTCTCATAATTTCTGTGGATCAATAATTCAGGTGTGGCTTAGCTGGGTCCCCTGAGAGGCTGCAGTCAAGATGTCAGCCAGGACTGTGGTCTCAATCCAAGCTTCGGTTAGGGGAAGATCTGCTTCCCAGCTTCACGTACGCTGGTAGGATTCAGGCCCTTGCGAGTGGTAGGACCAAGGCCCCCGGTTTGTTGTTGATTGTTGGCTGGACGCTGCCCTCAGTGCCTAGCTGGTTGTTGACAGAGCTGCCCTGCATTCCTTGCCACATGAGCCTCCTCCACATGAGTGCTTGCTTCTTCAAAGCCAGTGAGAGAGAGGCTCTTCTAATAAGACGGACTTTACAAGCTTACATTATGTCATCACAGAAGCAACGCCTGTCACTTTTGTTATACTTTATTGCTTAGCATCAAGTCACAATTCCTACTGATAATCAAAGGGTGGAGATTACATAAGGGCATGGACACCAAGAGGTGGGGATCACAGGGCCACTTTAGGCTCTGTCTCCACCCATCTCCTTCTGCCAACCTCCCTATCCACTCTAGAAACAGCAACCTAAATAAAATTCATGAGCGCTTCCCTTAGTCACCTCAATCACAGGACTTTGCTTACATTGTTCTTTAGTACTTCGTTCACCTATTCAACAAATACGTGTTAAGCATCTGCCATATGCCTGGAGCTAGAGATAGTGTAGTATAATTGTTAAGGCTTCAAGTTCTGGAATTCGAGTCTCTTATTCCAAATCCTGGGTCCCCACTTCAAGCTGGGTCTCAACTAATTAACCTCTAAATAATACTATGAGACTTGTAAGTGTGAAGGTTAATTTTATGTGTCAACTTTCCTGGGCTATGGGGTGTCCACATATAGGGTCATACATTATTGTGGGTATTTCTGTAACATTTCATGTTAATCTCATCCGAAATTAATAAGAAAGTGAGTAGGCTTAATCCAATAAGTTGAAGGCCTGTGTGGAACAAACATCTGGCCCTCCCCCTAATAAGAGAATTCTTCCTCTTTGGTCGCCTTCAAAGTGATACATCGGCGCTTCCTGGTTCTATGGCAGCTGTCATCCTTCTGACTTGAACTAGAACATCAGCTCTGCAGATTTTGGACTTGCCAGTCTCCATAATTGTGTAAGTCAATTCCTTATAATAAATTGCTTTATATATATCCCCTACTGGTTCTGTTTTTCTGGAGAACTGGACTCTTACAGTTAGGTTAAATGAAATCACACATGTAGAAAACAGCGCAGAGCTTTGCTCCTACTAGGAAATCAAGGAGGATTAAATTTTATTTTAGGGGCTGGAGAACCAGGAATGATTCAGTGGGAAGTTGTCCAGCATTCATGGAGCCCACGCAGCCTTTTTCATGAGTGATTATGTGTGTGCTTTACCTCCCCAGCAGGGCTCCTGTGACTTCTCTGAGAGCAGATTCGAGTGTTTGTCTTCTCTGTCACCTTCCCTGCCTAGCTTGGGTCTAGAGCACTCAGGGCTCCAGTGACTGGGTGCAGGAGGGATGCTCTCCAACCCGACACCCATTGACAGTATGCCATCGGCAACGGGGCAACTCTACCTGATGCCAGTCCTCACGCCCGCTCCATGTAGCTGGCCGTGCTGGTTTTCTAGCTTCCACATTTGTCCTGTATTGTGCTCAGATGCCCCATTCTTCCTTTTCATTCTGTGGATGAGAAATTACGGCCAACCAAGAGTCCCGCCTTCCTCCTCCCCTGCCTGCTGCTTAATGAAACTGGTTTGCTAGTGTGTCAGTGGATACATTTCTCAATCTGAGAACACAGGGAGTGGTGTTGGGAGTGGGTAGGCAGAGGGTGAAGGGTGGTGGCTGGGAAGGGAGAGCCAGAGCCTCCAAAACCACGTGGTGGACAGTCGCCTTTGAGTCTTTGCCTGCCCAGAATCTGACCTGTGCTCTCCTATGCTATGAGAATCCTCACTGTGCGGGTCTTACCGGGAGGCAGGGCTCTGTCTTACACAGTGAAAGCCAAAGGCCCAGCCTGTCCTTTCTCTAAGTGCTGGCATCTGGGGCATGGGCACTAAGGCAGCTTTGGCTTTAGGCTGCTGGCGTGGGTTAGTGTAGGATAACTCTAGTTATTTCAGGTTATTGCAGAAGTCCTGGTCAGATTGGAGAGATCAGCTTATCAAGTGTATGGGGATCTCGGACCCACGAAAGATCTGGTCCATAGAAGATCCAAAAAAATCTACTCTCTGCAGCCAACATTTCCTCAGCTCAGACTTTGCTTCCCAGCCTTCTCTTACCTCCTTTTTGTAGAGAAGCTGAGGGAGGCAGTGAAGCTGCAATTAGCTGCCTGCCCTTACTATCCGGCCTGCACCCAGCTCACCGGGGCTGTGCTCACAGCGTTCACGTGCTAAACATGCCGCCAGGGGCCACCTGCAGCCTCAAAGGCAGGGAGTGGGAGAGGAAAATTGGGCTTTCAGAAAAGTAGTTTTTAAAAAAGAAGTGGCTGCTTACAAAACTTAGGATTCTCAAAGTGGAAAGAACCTTAGAAATTTAGAAATGGAACCAGAATTGGAATGTACCTCCGGAGTTTAGGCCAATCATGCGAATTCCTTTGTTTTCGGAGCGATTGGCTGAGGCATGGGAATGTGACTTCACCTTAGCCAATGAGGTGGAAAGGGGAGCCTGTGAGGACATCTGGGAATATTTTCTTCATTCATTAAAAAAAAAAAAAAAAATACTTGCTTTCTCCTACAGCTGAGTGGTTTGTATGAGGAAGTGTTACTTGCAGCTGTGGCTGCCATCTTGGACCATGAAGGGAACCCAAGAAAATCCCTGAGAAGCTAACCCAGAACTCACCCAACGTAAAGGTTCCTCTTAAACCAGACTGCAAAATCCCAATACAATACATACCTTGACTTTGTTTGACTCCTTCCTGGGCACTCCCAAGACTCACTTGAAGTAGCACTCTCCCTTGCTGATGTAAGAATGAACACAGTTGTTTCTTATCAGCAGGTTGCTTTGGGGATTCTGGGGCAGCCAGCATTAGACACCAGCAAACAATAGGAAAAGAAATACTCCCGCATTTACTCTAGCTTGCAGGGGACGATCACACTCCAGCCCTTTGACTTGCCATGTATCTTCCTTGCGTGGCTTCCCAGGGGCCTCCAGGGTCCTATCTCCTATTATGCTCTCTTATCTTCTTGCAACTTGAATTTTTCTCCCTGGAGCTAGAGAAAGAAGAAACCACAGAATTGTGTAACCTGCCCACCCGTCACCCTTCCCACACTTCCCCGCCTGCTTTCATGTGATACTGTTTCTTTTCCTCAGATGCTTTCTTTCTCCCAACACACAGATCAAGAATATAGGAATATCAGAAGACACACAGGCAGACATTGCTTTTTCTACCCAGGGGTCTCCGCATTTTCCCACTCAGTTCTTGAGCTTTAACAAGCCCATGCTCAGAATAGTCAGACTCAGTTTTTTTTTAGCACACCACGAATTGCCTCTTCCTTTTCTCTTGGGGAAATTTTAGGCCACACTTTCTGTAGCAGGCCATGCTCCAATTGGATTAGCTGTGGAACAATTAGTTTCATAAATGACTATGTCTGGAAAATGGATTCCAAAGCCCTCTGTCTGGTGTGTGACCTTGAGATATGTGATTTTGGGCAAGTCTCGTTTTTTGGGCGAGCCCAGGTTCCTCCTCCGTCAGGGAGAGAGTTGGGCTAGATGATCTCCAAGCAGCTTATTGATTCTACGCCTCAAGGAGAAAGCATTTGGAGGAAAATGTTTTTGTTTCTAATTTTACAAATGAAATACACTTATTATAAAAACCAGAACAAGTCAAATGCATGCAAAGCCTAAAACATTGATGTTCCTTCCTTGCTCCATAAATTCCCCTAGAAAGAGTCTTTTGGGGGCAGAGCTTGCCAGGAGCACTCCGTGCATGATTTTTGAAGATGTTGACATGAGTGACTTCCAATTCACTGACATAACCAAGAACTGTTCTGAGAAGTAACTGTGTTCTTATGGTTTCCCTTTCCCCTGGAAGAAAACTGCAGAAGTTTTTTTGTGTTGTTTAAGAGTTGCAGTCTGTCCCTGCTGCCTGTGACCTCCCTACGTTTTTGTCAGAAAATAGGACACGTAAACCTGGCCTTACCCCAAGACTCAGATTTGCAAAGCGCACATCTATAGCAGAGCCTGTGTGTGACCAAGGTGCTGACTGTCCCACAGAGTCATAGGGCTGGACACACAGGTCCAGAGATTAGGCCCTAGCACAGTATCGATCTCAGCACTTTAGTCTTCCCACAGACATGAACATTACCTTGTTACGTGTGTCTGAAGTTTTTATCAATTGCAGTTGGACTCTGTAGCAGAGAACTGAGGAAATACAAAATGTTGGAGAACAATAATGAAAAGCACTTTTATTACCTGCCATTCTGGGGAAACAGCTCGTTAGGGAGACATTGATCAAGGGCACTGACCACCGAAGTTCTCAGCCACATGCTTCATTCCTTAGATTACATCTCATACCTGCTTCAAGGAGGGTCAGACCCAAGGCAGGAGGTATCAGTAGAATCCAGTGTGGGCCAGGCATGGTGGCTCACGCCTGTAATCCCAGCACTTTGGGAGGCCAGGCAGGCGGATCATGAGGTCAGGAGATTGAGATCATCCTGACCAACATGGTGAAACCCTCTCTACTAAAATACAAAAAAATTGACTGGGCGTGGTGGTGTATGCTTTTAGTCCCAGCTCTGCTCGGGAGACTGAGGCAGGAGAATCTCTTGAATCAGAGAGGCAGAGGTTGTGGTGAGAGCCTGGCAACAGAGCAAGACTCCATCAAAAAAATAAAAATAAAAATAAGAATCCAGTGTGGCCCCAGGAAATTTGGGCAGGGCCATGCAGATGTGGGTGTGAGGTGAGGCTCAGTGCAGAGGAAGGGTTTGGACTGGGAGAGCTATATTCAAAGAAGGGGAATGTATTGGACTATTTCTCCCCACCAGACAAAGGAGGGAAGACAGACAGTAGAAGTCCGGCCTTAGGGCATTCTGGGGGTTAGACAGGGAAACTGGTGGAGGGACAGTTGGCTGAACTTGGCCCATGGCAGAGAGCAGGCCAAGCCACATAACCAGCCCCTGCCTCGATCCTTGAAGGGCCCGGAGAAGCTCACTGGTGGTTAAAGGAGCAGGGGACAAAAAGCACAAGGTATTAAAATACTATGCCGTAGTATCGCTAGCTCACTCATTCAGTTACTCAGTCATTCATTCATCTACTCAACAAATGTTTATTAAGCCCTTTCTATATGTCAAGCACTATGCTAGGTCCTGGGAATATAATGGTAAACAGGACAGTTGAGGCTCCTGCTCTTATAAAGGCTCCAGTCTAATGGGGGAGTTAATGCTGAGTTAATTCCAAGGTGAAAGGTCAGGCAGAGGGGTGGCAGTAGAGGGGGTGGGGGTCTGGGGCCTGGGCAGGGTCAGAGAGTGACCAGCACTGCAAGCAAGCGGGCAGAGGGAATAGGTGCTTGTGAGGTGTAAACAGTGTTGGGTGGTCTTGGGAAGGTTGTGGGGTAATCCTAGGGAGGGATGGTGGACCTAGGGCAGGGCTGCAGCTTCTGGAAGAGTCTGACATGTATACCTTGCCAGAACTGGTCCTGGATTGGAACTGTAGGAATGGATAGGGAGGGGTGACGATTGACCTCTGGGTTATGGCTGGGGAGTCTCAAAGGATGTTGAGATGGGAGGTGGAGACGGAGCGAGAGTGGGGAGCAGTGGCATAGAGATCCTGCCCTAGTCACAGCTCTGGGTTGCACAGTCCCATGACCCCTGATTCCAAAATTGGAGGCTCTTCAGGTTGAAAGCACCTCCTCTCTGCAAAGCCTCAGGGAGGGGCTAGCAGTCTCTCTGCTCTTCCTGAGGATTAATTCATTCTGAACGTTTTCTTCTCAAGAATGAATGCAGATAGCCAAAACTAGGAATTGGAATTTGAAAGGGGAGACTTCAGGGGATTTCCTTAAAAAGAAGGGAAGGTGAAGTGGATGGGAGATACCAGGAGTGACAGGGAGTGGGACAGTGCAAAGAATTTGAACAGCCCTCTAGGAAGATCTATTTTTTTCTATGATCTCACTTGGCACTGGATATTCTTATGTGCTGAATTTCCTCACCTGTAAAATGGAGACAGTAATGTCATCTCACAGGACTGTGGAGAGAATTAAATCATAACCCCAAGCCCTTGAGGTACAGCATGAACTCAGTAAATGTTAGTGCCCATCCTTCATGCTTGGCCTCCACCAGCCCCTGTGGAATGAAGGAGATTATGAATTGCCCTGGCTCACCTTGGGGACCAAGTGAGACAACTAGGTGACTGTCCTTGGCAACCTGCACACACAGGTATACTTATCATTGAGATGATGGTCATTAATAACAACAATTTTCATGAAATGTCACCCGAGGGGCCAGTAGGCTTGTAAATAGCAGGGATAGCTGAGATCCCCATAGCAACTGTCTTCCCTATGCAACAAACATGGGTGGGAACCAGCAAACAGGCTAGAGAGAGCTTGGGAGGTGGTCAGAAGGACGTGGAATTGAATCTTGACTCAGCCACCATGAGCTCCGGATGCTCTTCCCTCACTGCAGGCCTCTTCTGCCTCCCATCTGTGATGTTTGCCCATGAGAAGGAGGCTCCTTTAGTGCAGGTGTTTCCTGGATTCCAGAGAGGGTTTTTGTGCCACCTCATGGTCCCTGTAGGGAGCAGTCTGGGAGTTTTTGGAGAGGTAAGGCTGAACTCAGAATCTTCTAGTAATCTTGATAAAGCTAGTGATGCTTTACGGTTCTAAGGCCTCTCCCTCCTATAGTTGGTAGGGATATTAGCCAGGGTTCTCTAGAGAAGCAGAACCAACAGGATGTGTATATATACATCTGAGAGAGAGAGAGGAGAGAGAGAGAGAGAGAGAGTGGTGGGGTGGGCTGGCAGGCTGGAGATCCAGTCTGAGTCCAAAGACAGTCTGCTGGTAGAATTTCTTCTTGTTCAAGAGAGGTTAGTTTTTGTTCTATTCAAACCTCCAACTGATTAGATGAGGTCCACCCATGTTATGGGGGGGTGTAATGTACTTTACTCAAGGTCCACTGATGTAAATGTTAATCTCATCGCAAAAACACCTTCACAGAAACATCCAGAATAATATTCAACCAAATATCCGGGCACTATGGCCCAGCCAAATTGACATATAAAATTAGCTATGACATCTCCTTTCTCACACTTCTTTTTTTCTTTAATTAAAAAAATTAAGTTGATGCATGATATTTGTATGTATTTGTGGGGTATACATGATATTTTGTTATATGCATACTACATGTAATTGTTAAGTCAGGGTACTTAGGATATCTCCATCACCCCAAGTAGTTATCATTTCTATGTGTTGGGAACATTTCAAATCCTCTCTTCTAGCTATTCTAAAATATACAATTTATTGTTGCTAACCATAGTCACCCTACTCAGCTACTGAAGAGTAGAACTTATCCCTTCTATTTAACACTATGCTTGTATCCATCAGCCAGCCTTTCTTCATTTCCACCCTCCCCAATGCACACACCCTTCCCAGCCTCTGGAATCTGTAGTTCTACTCTCTATCTCCATTTTAGCTCCTACATTTGAGTAAGAGCATATCATATTTGTTTTTTTGTGCCTGGCTCATTTCACTTAACATAACGACCATCAGTTCCATCCATGTTGTTGTAAATGACAGAATTTCATTCTTTTTTTAATGGCCTAATAGGATTCCACAGTGTATATATATGTATACCACATTTTCTCTCTCCTGTCATCCATCTGATGGACATTTTGGTTGATTTCATGTATCTGTCATTGTGAGTAGTGCTGCAATAAACATGAGGGGCAGGTACCCCTTTTATATATAGATTTCTTTTCCTTTGGATAAGTACCTACTAGTGTGATTTCTGGATTGTATGGCAGTTCCATTTTTAGTTTTCGAGAAATCTCCATATTGTTTTCCATAGTGGCTGTACTAATTTACATTTCTACCAACAGTGTGTGAGTTCCCTTTTCTCCACATCCTTGCCAGTATCTATTAATTTTTATATTTGTAGTAATAGCCATTCTGACTGGGATAAGATGATATCTCATTGTGGTTTATTTTATTTATTTATTCATTTTGAATATATCTATTTTATTGTACCTTAGGTTCTGGGGTACATGTGCAAAACATGCAGGATTGCTGCATAGGTACACACATAGCAATGTGATTTGCTGCCTCCATCCCCCTGTCACCTATGTTTGGCATTTCTCCCCATGTTATCCCTCCCAAACCTCCCTACCCACCTCTGTCCCTCTCCTATTCCCCCCCAACAGACCCCAGTGTGTGATACTCCCCTCCCTGTGCCCATGTGTTCTCATTGTTCAACACCCACCTATGAGTGAGAACATGCAGTGTTTGTTTTTCTGTTCTTGTGTCAGTTTTCTGAGAATGATGGTTTCCAGATTCATCCATGTCGCAACAAAGGTCACAAGCTCATCATTTTTTATGGCTGCATGGTATTCCATGGTGTATATGTGCCACATTTTCCTTGTCCAGTCTATCATCGATGGGCATTTGTGTTGGTTCCAGGTCTTTGCTATTGTAAACAGTGCCACAGTGAACATATGTGTGCATGTGTCTTTATAATAGAATTATTTATAATCTTTTCGATATATACGATTGCTGGGTCAAATGGAATTTCTATTTCTAGGTCTTTGAGGAATCATCACACTGTCTTCAACAATGGTTGAACTAATTTACACTCCCACCAACAGTGTAAAAATGTTCCCATTTCTCCACATCCTCTCCAGCATCTGTTGTCTCCAGATTTTTTACTGATCACCATTATAACTGGCGTGAGATGGTATCTCAGTGTGGTTTTGATTTGCATTTCTCTAATGACCAGTGAAGATGAGCATTTTTTCATGTTTGTTGGCCTCATAAATGTCTTCTTTTGAAAAGTGTCTGTTCATGTCCTTCACCCACTCTTGCATGGGTTGTTTGTTTTTTTCTTGTAAATCTGTTTTAGTTCTTTGTAGATCCTGGATATTAGCCCTTTGTCAGATGGGTAGACTGCAAACATTTTTTCCCATTCTGTTGGTTGCCAGTTCACTCTAGTGATTGTTTGTTTTGCTGTACAGAAGCTCTGGAGTTTAATTAGATCCCATTTGTTTATTTTGGTTTTTGTTGCCAATGCTTTTGGTGTTTTAGTCATGAAGTCCTTGCCTATGCCTATGTCCTGAATGGTTTTGCCTAGGTTTTCTTCTAAGGTTCTTACGGTGTTAGGCCTTATGTTTAAGTCTTTAATCCATCTGGAGCTAAATTTAGTGTAAGGTATCAGGAAGGGGTCCAGTTTCTGTTTTATGCACATGGCTAGCCAGTTTTCCCAACACCATTTATTAAACAGGAAATCCTTTCCCTATTGCTTGTTTTTGTCAGGTTTGTCAAAGATCAGATGGTTGTAGATGTGTGGCATTGCCTCTGAGGACTTTGTTCTGTTCCATTGGTCTATATCTCTGTTTTGGTACCAGTACCATGCTATTTTGATTATTGTAGCCTTGTAGTATAGTTTGAAGTCAGGTAGCATGATACCTCCAGCTTTGTTCTTTTTGCTTAGGATTATCTTGGCTATGTGGGCTGTCTTTTGGTTCCATATGAAGTTTAAGGTGGTTTTTTCCAGTTCTGTGAAGAGGGTAATAGGTAGCTTGATGGGGATAGTGTTGAATCTATAAATTACTTTGGGCAGTATGGCTATTTTCACAATATTGATTCTTCCTAACCATGAGCATGGTATGTTTTTCCATCTGTTTGTGTCCTCTCTTATCTCATTGAGCCGTGGTTTGTAGTTCTCCTTGAAGAGGTCCTTTACATCGTTTGTTAGTTGTATTCCTAGGTATTTTATTATCTTTGTAGCAGTTGTCAATGGCAGTTCATTCTTGATTTGGCTCTCTTTAAGTCTGTTATTGGTGTATTGGAATGCTTGTGATTTCTGCACATTGATTTTGTATCCTGAGACTTTGCTGAAATTGCTTATCAGTTTAAGGAGATTTTGGGCTGAGACAATGGGGTCTTCCAAATATACAATCATGTCTTCTGCAAATAGAGACAATTTGACTTCCTCCTTTCCTAACTGAATACCCTTTATTTGTTTTTCTTGCCTGATTGCTCTGGCTAGAACTGCCAATACTATATTGAATAGGAGTGGTGAGAGAGGGCACTCTTGTCTACTGCCAGAATTCAAAGGGAATGCTTCCAGTTTTTGCCCATTCAGTATGATATTGGCTGTGGGTTTGGCATAAATAGCTTTTATCATTTTGAGATATGTTCCGTCGATACCTAGTTTATTGAAAGTTTTTAGCATAAAGGGCTGTTGAGTATGCATCTATTGAGATATCATGTGGTTTTTGTCTTTGGTTCTGTTTATGTGGTGGATTACATTTATAGACTTGTGTATGTTGAACCAGCCTTGCACCCACAGGATGAAGCCTACTTGATCATAATGGATAAGCTTTTTGATGTGCTGTTGCAATTGTTTTGCCAGTATTTTATTGGAGATTTTTGCATCTATGTTCGTCACGGATATTGACCTGAAGTTTTCTATTTTAGCTGAGTCTCTGCCAGGTTTTGGTAGCAGGATGATGTTGGTCTCATAAAATGATTTGGGAAGGATTCCCTCTTTTTGGATTGTTTGGAATAGTTTCAGAAGGAGTGGTACCAGTTCCTCTTTGTATATCTGGTAGAGTTTGGCTGTGAACCCATTTGGACCTGGGCTTTTTTTGGTTGGTAGGCTATTAATTGCTGCCTCAACTTCAGCCTTTGTTATTGGTCTATTCAGGGTTTTGACTTCTTCCTGGTTTAGGCTTGGGAGGGTGCAAGTGTCCAGGAATTTATCCATTTCCTCCAGGTTTACTGGTTTGTGTGCGTAGGGTTG
This sequence comes from Saimiri boliviensis, assembly GCF_048565385.1. Classification (NCBI taxonomy): domain Eukaryota; kingdom Metazoa; phylum Chordata; class Mammalia; order Primates; family Cebidae; genus Saimiri; species Saimiri boliviensis. Next base: position 82,937,304 of record NC_133456.1, read on the forward strand.
TTTGTAGTAATCTCTGATAGCAGTTTGTATTTCTGTGGAATTGGTGGTGATATCCCCTTTTTGGTTTTTTTATTGCATCTATTTGATTCTTCTCTCTTTTCTTTTTTATTAAGCTGGCCAGCAGTCTGTCTATTTTGTTGATCTTTTCAAAAAACCAGTTCCTGGATTTATTGATTTTTTTGAAGGGTTTTTTATGTCTCTATCTCCTTCAGTTCTGCTCTGACCTTAGTTATTTCTTATCTTCTGCTAGCTTTTGAGTTTTTTTAAATCTTGCTCCTCTAGCTCTTTCAATTTTGATGATAGGGTGTCAATTTTAGATCTTTCCTTGCTTCTCATGTGGGAATTTATTGCTATAAATTTTCTTCTAGACACTGCTTTAAATGTGTCTCAGAGATTCTGGTACGTTGTGTCTTTGTTCTCATTGGTTTTGAAGAACATCTTTATTTCTGCCTTCATTTCGTTGTTTATCCAGTCAACATTCAAGAGCAAGTTGTTCAGTTTCCATGAAGTTGTGCGGTTCTGAGTTAGTTTCTTAATCCTGAGTTCTAATTTGATTGCACTGTGGTCTGAGAGACGGATTGTTATGACTTCCATTCTTTGCATTTGCTGAGGAGTGATTTACTTTCAATTATGTAGTCAATTTTAGAGTAGGTGTGATGTGGTGCTGAGAAGAATGTATATTCTGTGGATTCAGGGTGGAGAGTTCTGTATATATCTATTAGGTTTGCTTGGTCCAGATCTGAGTTCAAGTCCTGGATATCCTTGTTAATTTTCTGTCTTGTTGATCTGTCTAATATTGACAGCAGAGTGTTAACGTCTCTCACTATTATTGTGTGGGAGTCTAAGTCTCTTTGTAGGTTGTTAAGAACTTGCTTTATGTATCTGGGTGCTGCTGTACTGGGTGCATATATATTTAGGATCGTTAGTTCTTCTTGTTGCATTGATCCTTTTACCGTTATGTAATGTCCTTCTTTGTCTCTTTTGATCTTTGTTGGTTTAAAGTCTATTTTATCAGAGACTAGGATTGCAACTCCTGCTTTTTTTTTGCTCTCCATTTGCTTGGCAAATCTTCCTCTGTCCCTTTATTTTGAGCCTATGTGTGTCCTTGCATGTGGGATGGGTTTCCTGGATACAGCACACTGATGGGTTTTGACTTTTTATCCAATTTGCCAATCTGTGTCTTTTGATTGGGGCATTTAGCCCATTTACATTTAAGGTTAATATTGTTATGTGTGAATTTGATCCTGCCATTTTGATGTTAGCTGGTTATTTTGCCCATTAGTTGACACAGTTTCTTCATTGTGTCAACGCTTTTTACCATTTGGTACGTTTTTGGAGTGGCTGGTACTGGTTGTTCCTTTCTATGTTTAGTTCTTTCAGGAGCTCTTGTAAGGCAGGCCTGGTAGTGACGAAATCTCTCAGCAATTGCTTGTTCATAAAAGATTTTATTTCTCCTCTGCTTATGAAGCTTAGTTTGGCTGGATATGAAATTCTGTATTGGAAGTTTTCTTTAAGGATGTTGCTTGTAAGATTTCTGCCAAGAGATCCGCTGTGAGTCTGATGGGCTTCCCTTTGTTGGTAACCCAACATTTCTCTCTGGCTGCCCTTAGCATTTTTTCCTTCATTTCAACCCTGGTGAATCTCATGATTATGTGCCTTGGGGTTTCTCTTCTTGAGGAATATCTTTGTGGTGTTCTCTGTATTTCCTGTACTTCAATATTGGCCTGCCTTGCTAGGTTGGGGAAGTTCTCCTGAATAATATCCTGAAGAGTGTTTTCCAGCTTGGATTCATTCTGTCCGTCACATTCAGGTATACCTATCAAACGCAGATTAGGTCTTTTCACATAATCCCATATTTCTTCTGAGTGGAAGTCCTTTTTGTTGATGCTGAAGTTGTTTCTTTCTGTTTTTTAGTTTTCCTTCTATCTGTTCAGGCCCCTCTGCTGTAGGACTGCGGGAGGTCTACTCCAGACCCTGCTCGTCTGGGGATCACCTGTGTTGGCTTCTGCATTGTTCTTCCTGGGAACTGCACTCCAGAGTGGCTCCTATTCAGCCATCTTGGATCCACCCTGGATCATACTTCCTCATTGTGGTTTTGATTTGCATTTCCCTAATGATTAGTGGTGCTGAGCATTTCTTCACATACCTGTTGGCCATTTGTATGTCTTCTTTTGAGAAATGTCTATTCAGATCACATGCCCACTTTCTAATGGGATTTTTTTTTTTGTTTGTTTATTTTACTGCTTGAATTCTTTGTATATTCTGAATTTTAGTCCCTTGTCAGATGATCAGTTTGCAAATATTTTCTCCCATTGAACAGATTATCTCTTTATTCTGTTTCCATGGTTATGTGGAAGATTTTTAGCTTAACAACACAGTCCCATTTGTCTATTTTGGTTTTTGTCACCTGTGCTTTTGAGGACTTAGCCATAAAATCTTTGCCTAGATCAATGTCCTGAAGTGTTTCCTCTATGTTTTCTTCATGACTTTTGTGATTTCGGGTCTTACATTTAAGTCTTTAATTCATCTTGAGTTGATTTCTGAGATGGTAAGAAATACAGGCCCAGTTTTAATCTACTGCATATGGATATCCAATTTTCCTAGCACCATTTAACCAAGAGAGTACCCTTTCCTGGGTGTATATTTTTGGTGCCTTTGTAAAAAAAAATCATTTGGCTGTAAATAGTGAATCTATTTCTGGGTTCTCTATTCTGTTCCATTGGCCCATATGTCTGTTTTTATACCAATACTATGCTGATTTAGTTACTATAGCCTTGTAACATATTTTGAAGTAAGGTGGTGTGATGCCTCCAGCTTTGTTCTTTTTTTTTTTTTTTTGAGACAAAGTCCCACTCTGTCACCCAGACTAGAGTTCAGTGGCATGATCTCGGCTCACTGCAACCTCTGCTTCCCAGGTTCAAGCAATTCTCATGCTTCAACCTTCCAAGTAGCTGGTACACACCACCAGGCCCAGCTAATTTCTGTATTTTTAGTAGAGACAGGGTTTCACCAGGTTGACCAGGCTGGTCTTGAACTCCTGGCCTCAAGTGATCTGCCCACCTTGGCCTCTCAAAATGCTGGGATTACAGGCATGACCCACTATGCCCGGCCCCAGCTTAGTTCTTTTTGCTCAGGATTATTTTTGCTATTCAGGCTTTTAATTTAATTTTATATGAATTTTAAGATTGTTTTGCTATTTCTTTGAAAAATGATATTGTAATTTGGTAGGGATACCATTGAATCTGTAAATTGCTTTGGGTAATATGGTCATTTTAACAATATTAGTTTTTCTGGTCAATGAGCATGGGATGTCTTTCCATGTGTTTATGTCCTCTTCAATTTCTTTTATCAGTATTTTGTAGGTTTTCCTGTAGAAGTCTTTCACTTCCTTGGTAAATTTATTTCTAGCTATTTTATATTTGTTTGCTTTTTTATTTATTGAGGCAGAGTATTTCTCTGTCATCCAGACTGGAGTGCAGTGGCATGATCTCAGTTCACTGCAACCTCTGCCTCCTGGGCTCAAGGGATATTCCCACCTCAGCCTCCCAAGTAGCTGGGACTACAGATGCTTGCCACCACATCCAGCTAATATTTTAAATTTTTGTAGAGATGGGGTCTTGTTATGTTGCTCAGCCTGGTCTTGAGCTCCTAGGATCAAGTGATCCACCTGCCTTGCCTCCCAAAGTGCCAGGATTACAGGCATAAGCCACCATGATCGCTCATGCTGGGCTGTTTTTTTGTAGCTATTTTTTTTGTAACTATTGTAAATGGGGTTGTCCTCTTGGTTTTATTATCAGCAGTTTATTATTGGTATGTAGAAATGCTACCGAATTTTTTTGTGTTGATTTTGTATCCTGCAACTTTACTGAATTTATTCAGCAGATCTAAGGTTTTTTGGTGGAGTTTTTAGGTTTTCCTAGATATAAGATAATGACATCCACAAAGAAGGACAATTTGACTTTCTCATTTTCAATTTAGATGCATTTTATTTATTTCTCTTGCTCCGACTAGGACTTCCTTTACTATATTGAATAGGCATGAAGAAAATGGGCATCCTTGTCTTGTCTCAGTTCTTAGAGGAAAGGCTTTCACCTTCTCCCCATTTAGCATGATGTTAACTGTGGGTTTGTCATATATGACCTTTAATATGTTGAGGTATGCTCCTTCTATGACTAGTTTGTTAAGAGTTTTTCTCAGGAAGCGATGTTGGATTTTATCAAATGTTTTCTCTGCATCTATTGAGATGATCATATGGTTTTTGTTCCTCATTCTGCTCATGTGATGTATCACATTTATTGATTTGTAAATGTTGAGTTATACTTCCATCCCTGAGAGAAATCTCACTTGATCATAGTGTATTATCTTTTGATGTGCTGTTAGATTCCGTTTGCTAATATTTTCCTGAGGATTTTTGTATTATGTTCATTAGGGATGTTGGCTTGTAGTTTTCTTTTTGTCTTGCATCCTTTCCTGGTTTTGGTATCAGGGTAATGCTGGCCATGTAGAATGAGTTAAAGAGAAACTTCTCCTCTTCAATTTTTTGGGGAATAATTTGAGAAAAATTGGTCTTAGTTCTTCTTTGTAAGTTTGGTAGAATTTAGCAGTAAAGCCATCTGGTCCTGGGCTATTATTTTTGGAGACTTTTTTTTATTACTAATTCACTATCATTCCTTGTTATTGGTCTGTTCAGATTTTCTGTTTCTTTCTGATTCAATCTTGTTTGGTTGTATTGTCCAGATGTAAATTTCCCCTAGGTTTTCTAGTTTGTCAGTGTATAGTTGTTCATGATGATTTGTGATGATCTTTTGTATTTTCATGGTGTCTGCTGCAACAGCTCTGTTTTCATTTGTGATTTTATGTATTTAGGCCTTCTTTCTTTTTTTCTGGGTTAATATAGCCAGCAGTTTATCAATTTTGTTTATCTTTTTCAAAAACAATTTTTTGTTTCATTGATCCTGTGTATTATTTTATTAGTCTCTAATTTAGTTTTTACTCTGATCTTTATTTTTTTCTTCTACTAATTTTGAGTTTGGGTGGTTCTTGCTTTTCTAGTTCTTTGAGGTACATTGTTAGATTATTTATTTGAAATCTTTCTACTTTTTTGATGTAGGAGTTTTTTGCTACAAACTTCTCTCTTAACACTGCTTTTGCTATTTTCCATAGGTTGTATTTTAATATCCATTTGTTTTAAGAAAGTTTGAATTTCCTTCTTAATTTTTTCCTTGATCCAGTGATCATTCAGGAGTATGCTGTTTAATATTCATGTGTTTGTACAGTTTCTAAAGTTCCTCTCATTATTGATTTCTGGTTTTATTCCATTGTGGTCTGAGAAAATGCTTGATATGATTTTGATTTTTAAAAATTTTTTGAGACGTGTTTTGTGGCCTAATATATGGTCTATCTTGGAGAACCTTCCATGAGCTGATGAGAAGAATGGGTATTCTGTAGCTTCTTTATTAAATATTCTGTAAATGTCTTTGGTTTCAAGTACAGTTTAAATTCAATTTTTTTTAAAAAAATTTTCTGTCTAGATAATCTAACACTGAGAATTGAGTATTGAAGTCTCCAGTTATTATTGTATTAGAGGCTATCTCTTTCTTTAGATCTAATAATATTTGCTTTATATATCTGGGTGCTCTGGTGTTTGGTACACACACATTTAGGATTGTTATGTCCTCTTGCTGGGTTGATTCCTTTATCATTATATACTGACATTCTTTGTCTCTTTTTACTATTTTTGACTTTAAGACTGCTTTATCTGATATAAGTCTAGCTAATCTTGCTTGGTTTTGGTTTCTGTTTGAAGAGATATCTTCTTATATACCTTTACTTTCACTCTATATGTGTCTTTACAGTGCAGATGAGTTCCTTGTAGGCAGCATATAATTGGGTCATGTATTTTTACCCATTTAGTCAGTCTGTATCTTTTAAGTAGAAAGTTTAACTTGTTTACATTCAAAGTTATAGTGATGTGTAAGGGCTTATACCTTTCATTTTATTAATTGATTTCTGCTTGTTACATAACAAGTAGAAATGTATATTTCTGCTTGTACATTTCTGCTTGTTATGTAGCAATATACATTTCTGCTTGTTACATAACAAGCAGACATATACTTACATCCTCTATTCTTTTATCTCTTACCGTTTATCATTGAACTTTTTTTGTGGCAACATTTTAGTCTTCTCCTTATACGTATGTTTACTCTACCAGTGGTTTTATACTTTTATATGTTTTCATATGGTAGGTATTATTCTTTTACTTCCAGGTGTAGGACTTCCTTAAGCATTTCTTATAGGGCCTGTCCAGTGTTGATGAATCTCTGCTATTTTGCTTGACTGGGAAATACTTTATTTCTCCTTCATTTATAAAGGATAACTTTGCTGGGTATAGTATCTCTGACAGGATTTTCCCCTCTGGCATTCTGAATATATAATTCCATTATCCCCTTGTCTATAAGGCTTCTGCTGAGAAATACATTGTTATTCTGATGGGAGTTCCCTTTTAAGTGACTAGATGCTTGTATTTTGTTTTTATAATTCTTTCTTTGTCTTTGACTTTTGACAGTTTGACTATAATGTGCCATAGAGAAGAACTTTTTGAATTTTATCTATGTGGGGATCTCATCGATTGAGATGTTTAACTCTCTTGCTACCCTTAAAATTTTTTCAGCTATTATTTTTCTAAATAGAATTTCTTCTGAGACATTATAAGTTCAGTGTCTCAGAAAACAAAGAGTTGGTCAAAGAAGACAAGTAGTTGGTCTCTTTACCGTGTCCCATATGTCACTGTCACATAGGCTTTGTTCATTCTTTTACATTCTTTTTTCTTTATTTTTTTCTGACTGGGTTATTTAAAAAGACTTGTCTTCAAGTTCTAAAATTCTTTCTTCTGCTTGACCTAGTCTGTTGTTGAAGCTTTTGAGTATATTTATTTATTCAATGAATTCTTCAGTTCTGGGGTTTCTGTCTGGTTCTTTTCTTTAAAAAAATAAATATCTATCTGTAGTAAATTTCTCATTTATCTCCTGAGTTATTTTTTTCTGATTTATTTGTAGTATTTATGTATTCTCTTATATCTCACTGAGCTTGTTTAGAATCATTAGTTTGAATTCTTTTCCCATTATTTCAAATATTTTTTCCATTGGAATCTGTTGCTGGAGAATTATTATGTTCCTTTAGAGATGTCATATCTTCTTTCTTTTTCATGTTTCTTGTGACCATACATTGATATCTACACATTTGATGTAACAATTAGCTTCTTCCAGTTTTCTGGATTTGCTTTTGCAGTGGAAGACTTTTTCCTAAAAAAGTATCATTGTATTGACTGGTTAGGCCACTTTGGCTTTTATTCTGTGTGTATGAGCAGTGTAGTTTCCAAATAATTTCTTTAGCTGTAAACAGCATTAATGGTGTCTGTGATTTCCAGCTTATGGTTAATTTGTTAGCGGAGGCTGTGTTGAGGTTTTGCTGCACATAGAGACAAGTGGACCAGTCCTTGGGCCCCAGTTGTGGTAGTGGTGGGCCACACATGCCTGTTCTTGGACCCCAGGGTGGTGTATGCTGATACCAGTGTTGGAGGGTCTAGCCAATTCTTGGGCGTCTAGGTGCCTTGCTTGGGTGCTGGCAGTGGCAGTGGTGGGCTGGCCAGGTGGTTGGGCCCTTGAGCTACTGGATAACAGGTATGGCATGAGCAGTGGCAGTGGCAGTGGAGAGACAGCCCCCTGGATCCTAAGCATTTCATGCTGGTGTTAGAAGGGGTTACAACTGGCTGGTCAAGCCAGTCCTCAGGCCTGTAAGTGGCTTGTGGGTGAGTGCCAGCTGTGGTAGCAGTGGCAGGTTGGGTGGGCCCAACTTTAGGCCCCTGGCAGGAATGCTCAGGTAATAACAGTGGTAGATGAAGCTGGGAAAATTCCAGGCATCTGGATGGCATGCTCAGGCCCTGGTGGACGGGGTGAAGCCAGGCTGTTTGGGCCTATCCTCAGGCCCTAAAGTGGTATGTGCAGGCACTGGCTGTGGTAGGCAGAGGTGGGATGATCCTTGGGCCTCTGGAAGAATGCTTAGTGTGGAATGATGGTGGCTGCACGGAGGCCTGTTGCTGGCAAGAGTGGGGTTGCTTTCAGTTGCTGAAGGCAGTAGGGTCACTGTCAGTGGCTCATGTTTTGGCCCTGGCAGCAGCAGCCGGCAGCAGCAGAGGCTGCAGTGGGGATATCAGTGGGACTCCAAGGATGTAGAGATGCAGGGGCTATTGGGCCTCAGGGCATGAGCAATCTGGTGGGGGCTGGGTGCTCCAAATGGTGCCATGCTGTAGCTGTGTAGGACTTGAGGGGGTGTGGGACCCAGTGAGAGCTCCCTCTCTGGAGCAATATCGTTACACTATCTCCAGGCAGCCCATTTTAGTTAGTCTCAGGGCCTGCAGGAGTTGAGAGTCTCTCATGTGGCTAAGGTTGCCAGAACCCAAGGTGGGAATGCAGACCACTGAGGGTCTCTCACTGACCTTTTCGCCGCATTGCGGATGCTCTCCCAGCTTCCAGCGCATCCTGCTTCCCTCTCCTGCCTTGCCTCAGGTGTTTTCTGCCACTTCTTTGTTGAATCACAGTGCTCTGCCTTAGATGATTTATTGGAAGCATGATTATCTACTTGCTGTTTTGGTTTTTCTCTGCGGAGTAGGCGGGTAACAGATGCTCCCGGTCAGCCATCTTGAGCGCCCCACCCTTCTTTGTTAAATCGTATGGATTCACATTGAGGCTTTGGGAGAAATAGAAACAGCTTTAGCTTCCCATGGGCTCAGAACAGACCCTAGGACCCTGTAAGGCTCACCTACATCCTTTTGGATAACTTAGTGCCAGCTCAGCTATCAGTGAGTACAACTACAAGTGTAGGAGCAGGCCCAGACCCCAGGTCACACAGAAGAGCCAACCCCACAGCCTAGGGCTTTTGATCAGATCCCTGCTCTCATCTCAGAATGATTGTTGGCTCCACCCTCACACCGCCCAAGTGCTGAAGAGATGAACTGTGATGTATGCAGAGGCCTCTGAGTCCTCACTGTCCCTGTCTCTGAAAGGTCAGCTGTTCCTGAAGGGAGCCCTTCCAGCACACACTTTTCCTCTACATCGATTGCCTTCTGTTCAGCAGACCAGATTGAGGAGATCGATGACATTAATTTGCACTGAGAAGTTGGTGATTTTCCTCCTTCAGATATGACAAGGCTGCCTGAGGCTTTTGGTCAGAAAAAGATGCCAGCTTTAAAAAACATCTCTGTAGGTTTTCTCAGAAGAATCACAGAATCTTGGAGCAGGAAGAAGCTTTCAGAACAGTTAATTTTATCCAATTTCTTAATGGCGGATGAAGGCCTACAGGGCTCACAGGAAGGAAATAATGTGTTTCAGGAAACAGAGCTAAACACTTGCACTTTTTGTATTTTCCTTTTATCTGGACCTTGGTCATAGGGGCACGAGGCACTTGGGGCTGGCCGAGGCATAGGACGAGTGGAGAGGAAGGCTCTACGGGAGCCACTCCCATAGCCCAGGTGAGATGTGATGGGCTCTGGCTCAGGCAGTTGTTGGATGGTTGAGGAGGATGAAGGTTAAACACTGTATCCAAAGATAATTGTGAGACAGAATCGATGGGGTATAGTGACTGGTTAGATGGGCGAATTGGAGGAAGGATGGAGTTTGGGGCTTCTGTTTTGGTTGCTGGCTGAATGGCTATTGCTAACCAGGACCAGAAAAGTGTAAGAGGTGGTGAGCAATGAAGTGGTGAGTATTTCAGAGGGGTGAGCAGTGAGCTTTGTATGTGTTATGGGATGTCCAGGGGAGGCTGGTAGGTAATGAGATGTAGGGCCTGAAGCTCAGAGCGCAGGACTGAGCATGAGGTGTAGCATTTCACCAGCATGTTCTAGACGCTGAAGGAGGATTTGCAGGGGTGAGTTCACAGCCAGATAAAGCAGAGCCCGAGTTGATTCCTGGTTCATGCTCTTTACACTGAACCATATTCCCAAGGGAAGATGACAAGGATCAAAGATGTATTCCGAGAGAAGGTTTACGTCCCAAGTTTTCAGAGTCATTTCCACCACTGACTAGCATTGTATGTATTGGTAGATATGACACCCTCCCTCCTGGGTTCTTTGGAGCAGTGAGTCTGATGCTTTCTGGTCTTGGTAAAATGATTCCTTGGAGTTGATGAGAGGGCTTGGACAAGGAGGGAACAGACATGGCTGGCACCTCAATCTCCCACCATTCCAGAAACTCCAGGCCAGGCAATGCTTCTGCGGATTTCTCTGACCCCCTTCCCACCCAGGCAGGCCCAGAGCCACAAAGAGGGGACAGAGCTATCCACCAAAGGGCTAAGTGGCTTTCTCTGGTGTCCTGAGTACAGCATTAAGAACCATTGTTGGCAGTTTGTCACCTTGATTTCTCTCCAGCTGTTTGGTCATTCATGTTAAGTCCCAAATGAGTATATGTGCTGGTTCCTGGCAGGATTCAAAGAATAGAGGTCAAAAGGAAATAAAAACCTTTCTGGGATTTCTTAGATGAGGAGGCCTAACCTTTTTAAAAAATGTTTAAAAATAACTCACTCCAAATTTAGCAGAGATTGCATTCGGAAGTATTCTGGCAAAGCAGCATGAGTTGACAACTCTGCTTCTGAACAGTACATTATTTATTCAGTGCCAGCCACGAACCTGGCAGGTGCTGAGCTAAACTAAACTTGCTGGCACACACACGCGGAACTCAGGAAGAGCAGAGTGATGGCAGCCTCATCTCAAAGTGGCCCCTTCAAGGAGGAGGACTAAGAATGTTGAGGTGAGGATCTCTTCCTGCTCTGGATAGGTAGGGGAACTTCTGTGCACCCCGGTGTACCAGGCACTGTGCTACAGCTTTCTATACTCAATGACGCTTGCTCCCCACCACCACCTGCAAGGCATGTGTCACTGTCAGGGACCCTGAGGGTGGTAGTGACTCACCTAAAGGCTTGAACCCAAGTGTCCAGTTCGGAATCCAGAGCTCTTTTCAGCACTGCATTGGAAGAGGTGGGTGTGGTAACTAGCCTCCAAGAGGGCCCCAGTGAACTGGCTTCAGTATTCACACCCTGTACAGTCACCTCTCACATTGCATCTGAGCTGACCCCAAATGAATGTGGCTGAAATGATGCGGTGTGACTTCCGAAGCCAGGTCATAAGAAGCCTTGCAGCTTCTCATTCTCTTAGAATGCTTGCTCTGGAAGAAGCCAGCTGCCACGTAAAAAATTAGACGTCTCTGAGAGCACCATGCTGGGAGGAAGCCAACACTACCACATGCAGAGACCACCTGGAGAGAAAGAGATGCTCAGCCGTCCCCCAGCCAAAGCACAAACACGTGAGTGAAGAAGCCAGGTTGGGTGTTCCCACCCTATCCAGTCTTCAGATGACACCAGCCTCAGCTGCCATCTGACTGCAACCACAAGAGGCACCCAGATAGATCTGCCCAGCTGAGCCCAGCCAATCCTTAGAATAATGGGAAGTAATAAAAAATTTGTATTTTACATGACTAGGTTTTGAAGTGTTTTGTTCCATAGTGATACAGAGAAAGCCAAGTGAAACAACTGGGTGTCAGGACCAGTTTGTCTATATTGGTCATTATAACCTATATTTGTCATATATAGGCAATTTATTATATATCAGACACCATATTAAGTGTTCTTTTCTTTTTCGTTTGAGACGGAGTCTTGCTCTGTTGCCCAGGCTGGAGTGCAGTGGCCCGATCTCGGCTCACTGCGACCTCTGCCTCCTAGGTGCAAGCGATTCTCCCACCTCAGCCTTCTGAGTAGCTGGGATTACAGGCTCGGGCCATCACGCGCAGCTAATTTTTGTATTTTTAGTAGAGTCGGGGTTTCACCATGTTGGTCAGCCTCGTCTCGAACTCCTGAGCTCATGATCCAATTACCTCGGCCTCCCAAAGTGCTGGAATTACAGGAGTGAGCCACCACGCCCAGCCTAAGCATTCTACATTTATTACTCTTGATTTTTCACAAGAATTCTATGAGGCAGCACCTACTATTACTAATCACACCTGCTTTACATATAGGAAAGGCTCAGAGATGTTAAGTAATAAACCCAAGGTTACACAGCTAGTGAGTGGAAAGGTCAGGATTCAAACCCCAACAACCTAACCTTAGATCTTACCACGTTACGCAGTGCTCTGTACTGTGACTGGATGCAGGTGACTCAGGGGACCAAGCCCGTGATGGAAGGACTCAGGTCTGGTGGATTTGCCTCAGCAAGTTTTATTTTGCCCGGAGAGCTTGTTCTGGGAGGTTTGGAGCAGCTGCCTGGGCTCATGCTGAGTCTTCTAGGGCCCAGCAGCCAGGGTTTTGTGAACTCATTCACATGGAGAAACAGATGGTTCTGACCTTTTCTTTTTAAAATGTTTTTCGAGGGGAAGTCAGTGCTGGCAGCAGGGTCTAGATTGATGGCATCGGATGCTGGGAAGTGGAGCCTCCACCTAGCTTCGCTTCGCTTGGTACCTTGGATGGGATCAGCCAGAAACACAGCAGGGCTGGGAACTGTCCCGCTGATTGCCTAGGCAGCACACATCCCCGCTCCCGCTTCTCCCCACCTGTATTGTTTTTCTAGTCTGTGGGGCATAGGGGATGTGCTAGATTTTCTGTCCTCAGGGCAAAAGAGATGGGGAGAAAAAGGACACAGCCATATGCAATTAGAGGCACAGACGGGGGCAGGAAGCAAGGGGAGGGTGGAGGACCATGTCTCCGAGTGGAGACGCAGAAGCCACCGGGCACGGATGGCTCCCTCTCCAAGCAGGCAGGGCTCTGTGGAGGCACCAGGGCAGAGCCAGGCAGCCCCTGCTCCCCTGCACAGGGTGTTCAGGGACAGTATTCTAGGCACGAGGGGCTGCAGCTCTGACTCTCGCAATGGCAACTCTAGTCCTGGGTCTAAGTACTGAAAACTGCTGACTGCCAGCCTGGCCTCCGGCTGTTTCTTCTCTCTTTCTTCCCACCAGGCCTCCCCTTGGCATCTGCTGTCCACGTGCACAGCCCTGTCTTCAGAGCCGGTGGATCAGGAAACAGCATGGGTCATGTTGAGAGACACAAGCTCACTTCTGCCCACAGGACAAAACATTAGCCTGGTGGGCCTAGGCCTCACATCCAGCTCCCAGGAGCCCCTAGCCTGCCCTCCCTGCCTCTCCATCCTCACCCAGATTTTCCGCTGCTCCTCGGGAAGCCCTCAGAGTGCACAGCTTTCACCTGGGCTGGAAAAGTCTCTCTTCTGCACACTGACTGCCGCTGTGCTTCCCAAGCACCAGACCTTTAAGTACCAGTTACCATTTTCTTTCATATCCACATACCACATGTACTGTTATTTGCTTACTAGTTTTCTTTACAGTGACTCTTTCTTTATACTTAATTGACTTTAAAAGTTGAAATGAAATGATGGAAACCAGAGTCACTTGCTATAAATAGAAGATGCCTGAGCAGTGGAATACAATAAAAACGAAATACTATTATTTTAGTTCAATATTGTCTTCCAAAGATCCAGGCTTGAGACTTGCCCTGTGTTTATTGAATGGAATATCGCCATCTGTTAAAGATGTACCAGTGAGACTTTCTTTTTAATGTAAACTAAAGAAACCAAAGAGAATTGAAAAGGGCAAAAATCTTCTTGCTCTGTGATTTAATGCCATTCAATGTGTGTCTGTATCTACCTCAAATCATTTCTCCTCCCTCCTACGGCCCATATTTCATACTTTGATAATCACAGTTCTGCCTAAATCCTGACTTGTTTTGCTTTGAGACGGAGTCTCGCTCTGTCACCCAGGCTGGAGTGCAGTGGCGCAGTCTTGGCTCACCACAACCTCTGCCTCTCCAGTTCAAGAGATTCTCCTGCCTCAGCTTCCCGAGTAGCTGGGATTACAGGCATGTGCCACCACGCCCACCTAATTTTGTATTTTTAGTAGAGATAGAGTTTCTCCATGTAGGTCAGGCTGGTCTCAAATTCCCAACCTCAGGTAATCCTCCTGCCTCGGCCTCTCAAAGTGCTGGGATTACAGGTGTGAGCCACTGCGCCCGGCCCAAATCCTGATTTGTTTTTAAAGACCAGCTAAAAGGTTCTACTGCCACCAAAAGTCTTTGGAGTCTTTTCTTACTACCTCTGCCTGTATCTTTTTCTTCTTTCTCTAACTATTTATAGTAACAGGTACCATTTTATAGTAAAAAGTGCTAATTATTTTGATATTTACTGTAACCTAACTATTCTGGGGCTCCATGCCAGGAGACTCCCGATCCTGGAAGGCAGTGACTGTAAATTCTTCTTGGAGCACGTTTGGGAATGGAGGGTGGTGGGGATTTTATGCAGCATTTTTTCACGCTGCTGAGCACAGAGGTGATGCTTGCTTTACCCTGCTGAATTAAATTGAATTCCTTGTGACTCCTAATTGTAATTGTGTTGCTCTAAAGCTGGTTTTAGGCCATCGTATCAAAGAATATGTACATAAATAGCAAAATAACCTTTCGGCTCAGAGCACTGATTTCACGCAATGTGTGATACAACAAAATTCTGGTATAAAAAGAGAATTTGCAGAATGACCTGCCTCATGTGTAAAGGCTGTATTGTCTAGAGTTAGAGTTTTATGACTTAGAAAAAGCGTTTTCCCTCTTTGACTAAATTTATTTCTTACTCTCTTATCCTTCCATGACAGAACATTCCCCATGTGCCAGGCCTTAGTAAACTCCAAGGGAATAAAGATGAAGAGTAAGTTGTATTTCTGATTTGTAGAGACTTATAATTCAGAAAGGGAGATGATATGAAAACCAAACCAATTATCACAGTTCAATACAAATACAATGCAGGTGTGCACAAAGTGCTGTGAGAACCAGTAAAGAGGCTTTGAGTATGACTAGGAGAACTGGAAAAGGTAACCCAAAAGGACTGACCTTTGGATCATGCTTTGAAAATGAGCCAGACTTATCAGAGAAAAGAGCATTCCAGGTTACAGAAGGAGTAGGAATTGAGCTATGGAGGCTAGTATCTGGGTTTCAGAAGTGGTCAGTGACAAGAGGTGGTTGGCGTGTAGAATATCTAGGGGAGGGATAGGAGACGGAGTTGGAATGAGAGGTAGAGGCAAACCCAAAAGGACCTTATGTGCCTAGCAATGGGCAGTTGTCGTAGATCTCTAAATACGAAAGTACAGCAGAGATGGCTGGTTATCTACTCAAAGATTTATTATTCTTTCCTTCTTATTTACAGAACTCTGCTGTTGAGTTAGGCCTATTAATTTCTGGAACAATAGACTACATTCCTCAGCTTCCCATGCACCTAGTTACCCATATGAGTAAGAGATACATAAGTAAGTCTTGGCCGAAGGGAATTAAGCAGTGTTTGTGTAGAACTCCTAAGAAGATTGCTTAACGGGGGATGTGTTATAAAGTAGAGACCCCTTCGGTCATTCTTATTTCCTCTTTCTTTTGGTTTGCAACTTGGACGTAATGTTTAGAGTTTCAGCAGTTCTTTCGTACTACAGTCACTTTGAGGAGGAAAGCCAGAACTAAAAAGGGCAGAGTAGAAAGAGGAGGCACCAACCCTGTGTGTCATCTTTCATTTCATGTAAGAAATAAACAAGGATGTATGTCATTTAAATTATTGTCATTTGGCGATTTGTAAGATTCAGCCATACTTAATGAATTCAGTGAATCATTGCCTCTCTGATTTAAACACCATGTCTGGTAATCTCCTTTGGATCTGTATATGTTAATTTTTTTCCTCTTGATTTTCGGTTATCTGATCTTACGTTTTTATTTTCCTGGTAATTTTTAATTGGAAGCCCAGCATTGTATACGTCTGCATCATCAAACACAGTAGTTACAAGTCACATGTAGCTATTTGAATAAAAATAAAATAAAATATAAAATTCATTTCCTCAGTTACAGTAGCCACATTTGAAGTGTTCAATAGCCACATATGGCTGGTGCTTACTGTCTTGGCCAGTGTAGATTACAGAACATTCCCATCACTGCAGAAAATAGATACTGCCGCTGTAGAGATTATTTGGGGCTCTGGCTGATGTTATCTTTCTCCAGAGAGGAAACCCTTATTTCTCACCAACAATTAGGCTTTAGCTCTTTTAGACTGATAGACCCTGCAGTCCTACTTCTGTCTCTCTAGCCCCATAAGACTGTCAAATGCTCTGTTCAGTTTCTCAGACTCTCGACTGCTGCTTATGAAAGGGCAAATGCCTCAAGAGCAGCTAAATGATGGACTTACCTCTTTGTATTTACCTTCTTTCCACGATCTTGGCCCTTCACGTTTTTGATCTTAGTCACTTTCCAGTGACTTCAAATGGATTTTTTAAATGCCACATTCAATTTTCTAGGTATTACTCATAGAAAAGTTGGTCAAATGCAAGCTGGTCTGCCATAGCTGGAAGCAGAAGTCATATCTCTGTCTTAAGCGTACAGCTCGGGAAGCAATGCAGAGGAAGTCTGGTAGGGTAGTTTAGACAAGAAACAATGAGAACTTAAACTCTCTGGGGAGGGAGAGAGGAGACAGATTTCAAAAATTTGAGCAATTGAAGAAAGCAAAGTTAGCCGGAATTGGTGTCAAAGTGGATGTGAGGCGTGAGAGGCAGGGACGGGGAGAATTCAAGGATGACTTTCAGGTCATGGCCCTTAGATATCTTGGGCAACACGGTGGATATTCCCTTCTAACATGATATAAATGAGAAGAGCCTGGGGAGAATTCTCTCCGGTGGCTTTGGAGGTGGCTGCTTCAAGTGTGCC
Organism: Saimiri boliviensis; assembly: GCF_048565385.1. Lineage (NCBI taxonomy): Eukaryota > Metazoa > Chordata > Mammalia > Primates > Cebidae > Saimiri > Saimiri boliviensis. The sequence goes on from NC_133456.1 coordinate 82,954,068, forward strand.
ATCTACAATGTCCTGTTGCGGTGAGACTGGTAGAGCAGCTGTTATGTCTGGTGTTCGGTGGCCAGACATCAGTACTGCCCCCCAGGCTAGTTTTGTAGCATGGCTTTAGTTTGTTCTGGTTGCCGCTGCTTCTCCTCCTCTTCTTCCTCCTCCTCCTTCTCCTCCTGCTCGTCCTCCTCCTCCTCCATCCCCCTCTTCCTCTTCTCTTTTTCTTCTCCCCTATTCCTTTTCTGCTTGCTACTCCAGGCTTCTGGGCAATTCCAGTACTCTTTGGATAAACTTCTCGTCTGTTTCTGGTGTCCATTTCTGTTGCTCAAAACCCAGAACTCTGATGACTAAGAAGTATGCACTCATAATATCCAGTGTATGCATTACGGAGAGTTTTCTCCCTGTGGACCGAGTTTCTCAATATAACCCTGGTACATATGCTTGTCCTGTTTTTCAGATATTCTCAGAGTGATGAGAAAAAAACAGAATGTAGATATGGAGGGTGGAATAAAATGGCTATTTCAAGCAGTGATAGTATATACTGGCTTAGTTGAAGCCATGAGAATGGCTGATATTTCCCAGACACTGTGAAGCCTGAGAAAGAAGGAGAGCTCATGGATTTTCATTGAGTCTATCTCCCTCCCAGTCTCGGTGAGGTAGTCCCATCTAGGGATGCTAAGCCAATTCCAGGGACTCTGGGTGTGTGACTTTCTCGTAGCATACTGCTGTGCTGGTCAAGCAAAGGCTAGCCCAGCATTTACCCTTCAGCTGAGGAGCAGCAGGGTCTCTGCCGGGTCTGGGTTAGCCTTTCTCCTCCTGGGCATGACCCGTCTGACCTGAGAGCGAGCACTCTGCTCCCTGCAGTGCCTAAAGGCTGCCTGGGGTGCAGACCACCCAGCATCCCTGGGTCAAGAGGCCTGAGCCGGAGCCCCAGGAGCCAGAGGCCAGACTTAGGGCATCACTACATCCATGTGGTCCTTGAAGCTCAGCAGGCCAAAGGGGGAACCGGGAGGATGCCTGACACCTGGGCTTCTGCTGTTCTGAGCTCTGCAGAGGCTGGATCATGGAGAACCCTGCTGGCCAAGATCAGACATTTGGGTTTTACTCTAGGGGCACTGAGGAGTGGCTAGCTTAAGTGACTTGGTTTGCATTTTGGAAATCTGACTCCCAATCAGAATCGATGGAAGGGGAAGACACTATACGTGTGAGCCCAGTGAGGATCTGCTGTAGTAGTCCACGCGAGAGAAGAGGCAGGCCTGCAGAGGAGAGTGTGGTAGAGACGCAGAGGAGGAGACAGACATTTTAGAGGCAGTCTTGATAGGCTGTGGACAAGGTCAGAGTGACCTCTAGATGCTCTCCTCTAAGGCAGATCCAGAGAAAGAATCACCGGATTTGCCGGAAAGATAATAAATTCTGTTTGTACATGACAGTTTGAGGCGTCTGTGAGAAACACAAGATACTTGGGCAGACTGTGTGTCTAAGGGTCAAAGGCAGTGTCTGGGTGAGGGACCTGGATTTGGAATTTTTGGTCCTAGCTAGCCTCTGTCTCAACCACCACTGAAGTTGATGGCTTGCGTGTCTGCATATGGACTGCCCCTTTCCCCCTGAGGCCAGATGCTTGTTCACACTTTCCCATGCCATCATCTGCAAGGACCTCCCCAGATGCCCCACCGTGCCCATGGACTGGCCCCGCCTGGGGGCTGCTCCTTGCAATCCATCCCATCTGCCTCTTGGGAGCTGGAGTTCTGACAGGGGCAGGCCTGACCGTCTCAGTCCCTGGAAGAGGGCACCGTCTAATGAGGCTTCTGACTTCTCAAAGCTGCTTGTGTGGACAGGCTCACAGCTCTCATGAGAGGCACCTAGAAAGGCTCCAAAAATATATGCAATTGTCAGGGGAGATCAGGAGTGCTGACACCATCTTGAGGAAAGTGGTGTTCACCTAGGTTACAGTATGCGGGCTGTGGCCCAGAACTTGGCTCCCATCGATGCCCCGGCCACAGCGTCCTCTGCTCTCCCACTGCCGGTACAGAGCTGAGCTGACCTCAGGTGCTCTCCCGATCATGCCCAACTTGCAGCCTTTCTCTCTGGGATGAACTTCCTCACAGCTTCTTCCCAATTGACAAGGACACTCTTTTTTTAAGGCCAGTATCACATGCTACCTCCTCTCTGGAGCTTTCTCCAAGCCAGGAGCAGTTGCCCTTCCTCTGGACTCCCATGACACTCTGGGTAGCATCTAACCTGGCTCCACTGAGTACCTCACCTGGGACAATGCATATTCAAGTCTGTCTCTCCTGTTCACTGTAAACTCCTTGACGGCCCCCTTTTAATCATTCTATGTCTGGTGCCTAGTTCAGGGTCTGGCACAGAGGAACTTAGTAAGTATTTCTTGAATGCATATATGAATAAAATAATTACACAACAAGAATTAGAAAGAAGGAGGCTGGGCATGGTGGCTGGTGCCTGTAATCCCAGCACTTTGGGAGGCCGAGGCAGGCGGATCACAAGGTCAGGAGACGGAGACCATGCTGGCTAACATGGTGAAACTCTGTCTCTACTAAAAACACACAAAAATTGGCTGAGCATGGTGCCACGTACCTGTAGTCCCAGGCAGGAGAATCGCTTGAATCCAGGAGGTGGAGGTTGCAGTGAGCCAAGATCATGCCACTGCACTCCAGTCTGGGTGCTAGAGCAAGACTCCATCTCAAAAAAAAAAAAAAAAAAAAAATGCCATAGTCTGGTGGACAGCAGACTGGAATCCAGCCCCATCTTCTCTCCCCGTGCTCCCTGATTCACCCTGAGTAGGTCACTCATCTTCTCTTCAGCATCCTCATCTGTAAAGCGAAGGAGCTGGAATCAGTTGCTAAGGCTCATCCTACTTTGATGCTCTGAAATCTATGAACTAATCCCACCCTACTTGCAGTCTGCAAATAAAGACACTCTGAAGACACAAAGCTCTAATCAGAACTGAAAGGCTCAAAGGCTTGAGATCTTGCCAAACTAAATAGCCACAGAAGTCAAGGAAAGCATCGGAGTGGAAGGCTTGGGAGCAGTGGAGGGGAGGCCCAGGCCGCAGCAGGAGCAGCATACGAGGTGCAGCAGGAAAAACGCTCATGGTTGTTATTGAGGGTCGATGAGGCACTGGCTTTGGGGGAGCCAGGCAGGCCCTCCTTCTTCTCCTTCATGGATTGGAATTCCTCGTTGCACTTTGTGCTTTTTAAAAAACTGAAGAGCAGGATTTTTATAGATGGAGAACCAAGTCCTTTCGTCTTTCAGCCAAGGAAACAGAGAATACCTGGGTTGGCCCAGGGCCTCAGGGAAGATCTCCTGACCCCGAATCTGGGACTTGTTTTGTCTACCAGGTTTCTTGTGAGTCACTGGAGGAGTGGCACATCTTTCTTCCATATCTTCCAGCTGCCTCATGCAGAGTTTCATACCCAGAAGGTGTTTCATAAATGCTCAGCAGAGAATGAACAGCTTTGAAGGACTCTGTTTGTGTGCTGAGCAATTTCAGCTGTTGGAAGGGGATATGGCCGGGAAGGTTTGGGTAGTTTTCCAAAGCTTTGGAGGCCTGGCGGGGGCTCATGGTGAACTTATAGGAGTAAATAGCTTGCCTCTGTGAAATGAATGAACTCTCCCAGGACACCAAGTGGTTAGAGAAAGAAGTAATTCACTAAATGTTTCCCTCCTGCAGCAGAAGAACAAATGTGCTTCACAGAAACGTGGAAATTACTTATCACAGGAATATTTCTGGGGAGAATCGTTTCATCAGGGCTGTTGAAATCGTAACTAGAGCCAGCACTGTGACGCCAGAGCCAGCTAGCCCTTAAGAGAGATGGCCAACAGGTGGCACCTCTTTATTTTTACCAGAGGGACCCTTGAGATGTGGGGAGGGGCAGAGAGAGGCAATACTCATGAAAGATTAAGGGTCACCTTTTCTCACTAAGTCATCCTCAAGACTGGGAAACTGAGCCCCATAAAAGAGAGAGGACTCCTAGAGCCATTCAGGGGATGGCACAGGAGCAAAAGGACCCCTGGCTCCCAGCGTGGGCTCTGCCCTCAGCTGGCCTCTCAGAGCCCCAGGGACATCTTCCTCCCTGTTCTGGGGTCACTGGATTCGTGACTGGACACTCTATGCCTTCTATTGCCCCTTGTTTTTCATCACAGTTGCTTACTCTGTGTCCAGAGGGCTGGGGCAGGGGACCTGGGAGCATAAGGAGCTGTCTCTGCCCCTCGGCAGGTAGAGCAAGTCTTCTCCACTTTATCTCTGAATATAGAGAGCTTGTCCTTTGTTGAAGACTCACAACTCTATAGCTTGCTTTTCTTTTTCACTTCCAAACATCCCGTAGACATTTTCCAAGTCACTGCACACATAACTAACTTGGTTTTGTTTTCAATGGTCGCGTTTTAATCTGTGGATGGATCTCTGATAATGTATTCAACCAATTATTTATTGATGAAAATTTAGGTTGTTTCAAGCTTTTGCTAATACAAAAGCTCATGTGATAGATGCCCTTAAAATGTACTCTTCTGTTCTTGCTTTAACAAGTTCTTTTTGTGTGTGTGTGGAATAGATGTGTAATAGTAATACTATTGGATTAAAGAGCAAGTCCATTTAAAATTTTAATAGAAATGCCTGGCCAGTGCGGTGGCTCACACCTGTAATCCCAGCACTTTGGGAGGCTGAGGCAGGTGGATCATGAGGTCAGGAGTTCAAGACCAGAGTGGCCAACATGGTGAAACCCCGTCTCTACTAAAAAAAATACAAAAGTTAGCTGGCCATGGTGGCTCACACCTGTAAACCCAGTTACTTGGGAGGGTGAGGGAGGAGAATTGTTTGAACCGGGAACCGGGAGGCGGAGGTTGCAGTGAGCCAAGATCATGCTACCGCACTCCAGCCTGGGCTACAGAGTGAGACTCCATCTCAAAAAAGAAAAAAAAGAAAAGAAATGTGCAGCTTACGTACCAGAACTGTGTAGCAATTAAATCCTACTGCTGTGTGAACTCATTTGATGGCAAAAATTGAGAAGTCATGATACGAAGTGCGGGAGATTATGTCTATGAAATGCGTCTCTTCTACATTCCTAGCAGAAGTACAAATTGGCACAAGCATTTATTTTGGCAAGTCATTTAGCATGATCTTATGAAGTTGTACCTTCATGTATCCTGTGACCCAACAATTTCACAACTAGGTGTACATGAACATGCTTTCACATTTATGCTAGGAAACTCACACGACAGTGTTCCAGTAGAATTGTTCATATCAGCAAAAAGCCAGAAACAACAAATGCCTTTTGACAGGGTATTGAATATATAAGTTCTGGCATTGCCACCGTACAAATGATTGAGTTATAGCTACACGATATTCAATATGGTATATACATAGACTATGCAACATATATAGCATAATACTATATACACAGCATAAAATACTGAGAATTCAGATCCAGAAGAATATTGTTTACTCTTATTTATTATTTAGTAAACAGTTAAATCTAAACAAAACCATATGTAAAATAGAACTTTAAAACAACCACTGTCATGATCAATGAGTAGCTCATTGGTGTTAAGAATATCATAATTAGATGAAAATCAATTAATGAATGAATCAAGCAATTCTTCAAGTAAAAGAGGGTCATTCATGAGCATTTGTCAGGACCTAAGGCCTATATAAGAAAAAGAAAACAGAAACAAAGGCCAAGGAATACAAGATGAGATTTCAGCCCTGGGAACCAGCTTTCTGACTAATGGGAAATCAGGAGTCTCAGGCTCCCAAGTTTGGATCAGGGGATTTATGGAGAATATTGACACATTCAGTGCAGCATCCCTGCAAAAAGCCTGGGTGGCTTTGTCAGAACAAACAGCAAGGACATTTTTCCATAGCAGTTCTCTAGGGTATAGATGATGTCAGAGTCTGTCATCCTGAAGGCTGGGGAATGATTGGTTTCTTCCCATTTCATGTGTTTCATCCTTTGGGGAAAAACATTGTCTGGAAATTTTCACCTTGCCTTGGAGTGAGGCACCCATTAGCTGGGGTGAATCAGCAACAAAGGGCCACACACTGGTGTCTGGGGTTGAGCGTGAGGCTACCTAGAACTGGGCAAATGTCCCAGAGGGAGGCTCTGTTCTTGCCCTGCCAAAGATACACTCACCTCCACATCACCTCTCTGCTGTTCCAGCCAGTTGGCAACACCCTCAGGCCCAGAAAGGATATGATGGATAAAAGGGCCTAGCAGATTGGAATGAGGATGTCTGTCATCAGGTGGAATTATCAGGGACCTCTTCTAGGTGTGGCTACGTTGCCTTCAACACAGAGATGTCTGGTCCCTCCCCAAAACATTTCTAAATCACCTTCCCTTCTGAACTGGCTTGGTTGCTAACCCTCTTTGATAAGAAAGGGGCTAAATTGCTAATTATGACCTCGTCCTGGCTAGGTGGGTCAGGATGGGAGCACAGACGTTCCCGTCAGCTTCTGTATCCTGAGACTTAGAATGGAATTATCTAGAGGAGCAGCTGTAATTGTTTAATGGTACATGAAATACTCACTCTCTCCAATAGCACGAGAAGATGCTGAGCTGTTGTTGTTATTATTTTTTGTTTACAAAAAGAGCAAGTCATAGAGCCCCAGGGTCACTTAGCTAATGGACACGTAATTTTCCAGGCGCTCTCAAATGCATCAGGTTACGGACAAGAGAGCCAGCTCTGTGCTCCTCTCCTAGCCTTGGCTTGGCTGCACAGTTAGGGCCTACACCAACACAATCTGGACAGTTCCAAACAGTCTAGGATGTTTGTACCAGGTTTCCCCTCCCATGCCTGTGCTTACTGGCCTGGGTGCTAAGTTTCTTACACTAGTAAATCTCAATTTGTCCAAATAATAGGAAGATTATCCTCTCAAGAATATAGAACTGCATTGCTGGTCGTTTATCTGATCCGTGATCATTGCAAGGACTGCAAGTATAGGGAATTATTCCCTCCACTCTGACTCTTCTTTTTTTTTTTTTTTTTTTTTTTTTTTTTTTGAGATGCAGTCTCGCACTGTTGCCCAGGCTGGAGTGGAGTGGCACACTCTTGGCTCACTGCAACCTCCACCTCCCAGGTTCAAACAATTCTCCTGCCTCAGCTTCCCGAGTAGCTGAGATTATAGGCACCCACCACCATGCCCAGCTAATTTTTGTATTTTTAGTAGAGATAGGGTTTCACCATGTTGGCCAGGCTGGTCTAGAACTCCTGACCTCCTAATCTACCTGCCTCAGCCTCCCAAAGTGCTGGGATTGCAGGCATGAGCCACTGCACCTGGCCCCACTCTGACTCTTCTCCCTTTCAGTAAATAAGACCCAGCTACATGGGTTTACTTGCTCTCTAAGGATTCTTTGAAGTTTTGCAACATACTCTGTTTACAATGACCAGATTCTTCTTCCCAACTTCCCATCTTGAAATTCTGCTCCCTTTTTGATGGAGTTCGTGGGAAGGCTGGGGCTTCTCCAATCTGAAAAAAGACCATTATGATCTTTTGATATCCTGAAAAAGCTTTCCCTGAAATACGCATCATTAAAGGGCTGATCAGATACTGCCCCCTCTTTGGAACCTCCTTGTTTCTCCTAGTTGGAGTTAAGTACTTCTCTATCTGCACATTCCCTTCTTGTGACACTGAAACTGTGCACCATGTTGTGGTTGTATACAGTTGTGTCTCTTCCATTTCCTTGCAAGTCCCTTGAGGGCAGGGTATGAGTAATGAGAGAGAGGCTGTGTGAGGCGCGTAGCAGAGTCCGAAGGTGACGGGCACTAAAGGAGGTCAGCTGCCACGCTGCTCTGCCCAGTGCCTGGTACAAAGCGGGTCAATCCAGATTTTAGTTGAACACACATGGAACTGAGAAGTCAAAATGGCAAACAGGCTAAAGTGATACGAAATAGGATAACAGTTTTGTGAGGCTCCCAAATTATTTGTTCTGCATGGGGCAAGAGAGTGGATATGTCCACTTTTGTTACAATACAATTGGAGGTGGTTCTAGATTTAGTTACACAAAGCACAGGAGATAAACAGATTGTGTGATTTGAGTTTCTTCATTTTGAGTATTTGAGATTGGTTTCACCTGTTGCCACCACCCGGCCTCTGTGATATCTAAGCCACGTGTACTGACACCAGGACGAGGGAAGGGAACTGCTTCTTTAACCCATAGTGTACCCCACACATGTGGGTTTCCTGTTTGGCTTAAACTGAGGGAAGGGGCCTAATTTACATTTGAAGCATTTTTGTTATACCGAATGTTAATTATCATGATATGTGTAATAGTGGGATTTGGCCTCCAAACCCACAGGAGCAATTGGAATTATTTTACTGCAAGGTTGGGTGCAGTGGCTCACGCCTGTAATCCCAGCACTTTGGGAGGCCAGGCTGGGTGGATCACGAGGTGAGGAGTTCAAGACCAGCCTGGCCAAGATGGTGAAACCCCATCTCTACTAAAACTGCAAAAGTTAGCCAGGCACCATGGCAGGCACCTGTAATCCCAGCTACTCGGGAGGCTGAAGCAGGAGAATCACTTGAACCCAGGCATCAGACAGAGGTTGCAGTGAGCCACGATCGCACCACTGCATTCCAGCCTGGGCAACAGAGTGAGATTCCATCCCCCCATCCCCCCCCAAAAAAGAATTATTTTTACCGCAAAGAGCAATCTGTTGCCATTAATAATCTCCATCTTACTTCTTTCTTTAATTAAAACAATGTAAGGGAAAATGAACTGGGGCTCCCAGGTTAATAGTAGTTACTGCCATCCCCATCACCTCTAATGAACCAGCAACTGATCTTGTCACTCTCTCTAAGCCATATAAGAATCTTGCCAAATAAGTATTATTTCCTTTACTTTAAGATGAGGAAACTAAGACCTCAAAAGGATAAGTGACTTCAGCTCAGGACTGAAGCTAGGATTGAGCCAGGCTGGCTTCCGTGTCTGGGCCTGTGCTGCTGGCGTGTGTCACTCAGCCTAGGATGGGCACCACAGGCATGAAATGCACCCGAGAGCTTGCTGGAGAGTTTATGGAGGGCGAGGGCTTCTGTTCACTGAAAGGCCCTTCTGATCTTTTGATACCATGAAAAATTTTTCCCCAGAATTTGCATCCATAAAAAGGCAAATCAGGATAACAGATATTGACCCCTACGCTTTGAGTTCTGGCTTTCCTCTGAGGCAATGCAGTTGTTCTAAGATATAGCAGAGGGGCCGGTTGCAGTGGCTCATGCCTGTAATCCTAGCACTTTGGGAGGCTGAGGTGGGTGGATCACGAGGTCAGGAGATTGAGACCATCCCAGCTAACACAGTGAAACCCCGTCTCTACTAAAAATATAAAAATTAGCCAAGCATGTCTGTAGTCTCAGCTACTCGGGAGGCTGAGGCAGGAGAATCACTTGAACCCAGAAGGCCAAGGTTGCAGTGAGTCGAGATTGCGCCACTGCACTCCAGCTTGGTGACAGAGCAAGACTCCGTCTCAAAAAAAAAAAAAAAAAAAAAGATGTAGCAGCAAGGCCACATAGGCTGTGAACTTGCAGCCGCTTGCTTACCTTGACCAAGTTACTCGGCATCTGGCAGATTTCGTTTCCTTATTTGTAAAATGAGGCTCATAAAACCCCCTTCTTGGGCGTGATATGAAGATAAAATGATTTGGTGAATGGCAGTGCCTAAAACAGTACATAGAACACAGTAAGTGCAATAAAAAGGATATTAATTGAGTACATGAACATCAGCGTCCACTCTCAAAAGACTGGCATAGACATTGAGTATGTGAATATGTGAATATGTGATGAAGGCCACAGAGCTCTGTTCATGTAATGCCCTGGATGCATCTATGGGATGATTACAGGTGATTTTGCAAGGACACTGAGCCTTGGAGCAAGCATGCGATTCATCAGGTGTCGTTGCCATTTACTCAGTGAGGGAGTGATGAGTTGCCCCTCCCCAGAAGCCAGACCCCACTCCTCAGGGCACCACCCTTTAGGAAATGCTGGACAGCAGTAGGTGGAAGGGTGGCCTGAGCTCAGCCCCTCCAAGAGAACCGAGGAGAGGAGAAAAGGAAGGCCCACTCTCAAGAGCTGAAAGTCTCCAACATTTTACTTTAGTGATTGACTCCAAGCAGTTTCATTACTTCGAAGGGCTGAAAAGGCGACAGAAGTTAGCCTATTTAAATAACCCAAATCTTGTATCAGGAGAGACATAGAGTTGTTAAAACTCAGCTAACGTTTTTCAGTGCCAGAAGCAGTTCCAGCGTTCACTTAGGGGCTTGGAAGGAGTTCTGTCCGTGGGAGTGGATGATTGATGTATGTAATATGCCACCGTGGCTCTGGGTTGGGCCTTTATGGCATTAGATCCCACGCATGAAGCATGATGCATGGACCCAATTCACTTCACGTGGCAGATAGGCCTGCACTGACATGAGGTTGCCTCTCTCCAGACATATCTGAGGACAGGGAGGAGATCAGGAGAAAAGCTGCAGGGTGACAGGAGGGGCTGGGACATGGGCTGCCCTGCTGCCACTCATGATTGTGCAGTTCAGCTGGGGCTGCAGCACCCCAGGGCAAGAGGGCTTTTCTGTAACAAATGGACCATCCCTTCACTTGGTTGGATCTGCCATGGCCTATCTGTTATGTTTAAGATGCAGTGGGGAAGGTAATCAGAGAATGAGCAGCATCACAGATACCTGGGACCTGCTCATTTTTGTTTAACATTTGCTCTCTTTCATGCTTCTGACTTATTTTTCTTTGCAGTTTTGAAGTTGCTAAAAGACATTTATTTATTATTTTCAAAGCCTTTGGCTCACTCAGACAAAGGGAGCTCAGATTAATGAAGAGAACATTTGATTAGGAGCTCAGAGACCTAGCAAGCTCTGTGATCTTGGCAATTTCACCCTTTCAGTGAACACTTAGGGCCCTCATTAGATGCAAGGGATCCCATTAGATGCCATGGAAGATGCCAAGATGTGCAAACAGCCTCTGCCCCCAAAGTGCCATAATGCCTCCCTGTCTCTCACTTTATCTGAAGACTGAGAACCATAGGATACACCCAGCATCTTCCATAGAGTTGTAGGTAGGGGCACGCATGAAAGCACTCAGCACCACGCCTTCCTTCTCTCTTCGAGTATTGGGAGAATCACCAAGGTGTCATCAAGATGTGAGTGCTAACTTTCCATTTTTGTTTAAAAACAAGACGAATTATATATAACCCTTTTTACTTATTCAAGGCTTTGAAATGTAAGAACCAAATAGATCAACTCAACCTTTAAGTCAGTCTTGAGGACATTGGCAAATAGAGCAGAAAGGGGCTGGCTTGCCCCTCCATTCTGCTGCGGCCAGTATCCCTCTGGCTTTATGAGGGGGCATTAAAAATATATGGTGCCCAAGAAGTGATGAAGAAATGGAGTCTCTGCTTGTCCTTGGAAAAAAATGTAGGCCACAGTAAGACCCCTGAGAAAAATCTCTGGACAGTCTGCCAACCTCTTTCCATCATCTGGAAAGGAAGGGAAGGTCCACAGAGGCAGCTCAGTGAGGGTAGAGGGTGAGCTGCGGGTTCTCTGAGTGTCCTACATAATTCATGAACATGGATTCCTCAGACGCCAGCATCAAGGCACCAAAAGGCTCCGAGACTCAGCCAGAAAGCTGGGCCCGCACTTGGGGATGAGGGTGACAACGGCTCACAGAAATGGTTTCTCGGCAGCATTGACTGACTGTGGGGTGTGCATGAGAATCATAGCAGGACCCTCACAGATGAAGGGGGCGGGGGTCCCTGGATTCAGAGGTGTCAAAGCCCAGGGAATGGCTGCTTCCTGCATAAGCCTCTGCGACACCCTTGATGTGCGGGGTTCCCCATGATTATCCTGGTCAACCTCCAGCCAACCACCGTGGGTCAGTTCAGGGCAGGGCTGCGGGCCACTGTATTAGTCTGTTTTCATACTGCTGATACAGACATACCCAAGACTGGGAAGAAAAAGGGGTTTAATTGGATTTACAGTTCCACTTGGGTGGGGAGGCCTCAGAATCATGGTGGAAGGTGAAAGGCACTTCCTACATGGCGGTGGCAAGAGAAAATGAGGAAGATGTAAAAGTGGAAATCCTGATACAACTATCAGATCTTGTGAAACATTCATCACAACAAGAACAGTATGGGGGAGACCGCCCCTATGATGCAAATTATCTCCCACCAGGGCCCTCCCACAACACATGGGAATTATGGGAGTTCAAGATGAGATTTGGGTGGGGACACAGCCACCGTATCGGCCACCAAGCCACAGCTTTGCAGGAGGGAGGCATAGTCTGCCCTCAAAGGATGGGCAGCCTGGATGGGAGATGGGGCTGGGAGCTGCAAGCAGCTGGGAGCAGGAGGCTGTGTTTCCTGATCGCTGAACACTGTTCCACCTCTTCAGCTTCACCGATGGAGCACTAGAGGTTGCTGAACAGCAGCAGGGCATGGGCACTGCAGGCAGTAGGCTGTTGCTAACTTAGGAGATGACCAGGCTATGCCGGGGCAGGGCTGCCTCTCAGCCAGGAGCCACTGTTGGCTCACATTCAGGGTCGCAGGAAAAATGACTTCAGAATCTTGGGTCTCCTTCTTCTTTCCAAGTTTCCTGACCCATGCAAGGTGACGATGGGGCCTGGGCTGCAGCCAGCATGGCCCAGTCGCACCGGTGACCCTGTGGGGTCTTTAAAGATGCTCCCATGGAAAAGGGAAGGAGCTGACTGCAGCAAGGGACAGGAAGGGACGGAGGAGCTATTTGTGCAGTGCCCTTCACACACAGAGCAGTGGGCGGCATGGTGGTGGCTCATGAACAGAAAGGCAGCAAAACTGATCATGCACACTGGTACACTTTTAACAGAGAAGGTACGTTACTAATAATTACTCCAGGACCACAGGGTTACGTGGAGGCTGTTTGGGGCTATAGTGGATGCTGTGGTGTGCCACCCAGATTCCTCCCATCAGTATTAGACTCTCATTTCCCCATGCTCACGACTCCAGCATTGCCTTCAGCCAAGAGAAGCTGCTTTACCCAAGGCTATGTCACCTCCTCAAGGACAGCACCCATCTGAAGACTAGTTGATGTAGGGTCACAAAGGCCTGGCCACTTTGCCTCGATTTGGGACAACTTTGAAAGACCACTTTAGCTTCTGAGCTCACCATGAGTTTGGCTGAAACCTTTGTTGCAACTAGGTTGTAGTTCAACTTCCCCTTCCGCCTAACCTGCTTCCCTCGCTTAGTGCTCTTGCTCAGAGCACACCCCAGTGAGCCTACTCACAACTCTCCATCTCAAAGTTTGTTTTCTGGGGATCTCAACATAGGACAGCTGGCACCAGAAGTTGTCTGCAGAAGCTGCCTGTGCAATGGGGATGTGGAGCTTGGCCCCTCACTGGCTGGCTGGTGGGTGGAGTTTGGGTAGCCTCTGGGGTGCTGTAGCAGGTCAATGGCTAAGACTTTTCCTGGTGGAGAGTTGGAATTGAGTACTGGTGGAAGGGAGGCACTAGCAGGTGCAGGATCTCAGGTGTTTAAGGAGTTGAGGCAAGTTGTGATTATAAAAACTATGCAATCAGATGACTGTCCTGAATGGCCACACATACAGTGGGGCAAGATAATAAAAGCCAAGAGTGACTAAGCACGTTTAAGGTAAAGTGTGAAAGTTTGAGGGTCTCCTTGACCGCATGTAAAAAAAATTTTCATCTCCTGCATCTGGAGGGCAGAAAAAGCTCAGGATCAGGCACAAGACTTAATCATGAGGGTAGCTGAGCTCCAGAAAAGGTTCAGTTCTCGACCACAGCAAGTATGAGATGCCACAATTGTCATAGTTGGGAAGAAATAAGATCTTGACATGGGCTAGGAGCATCTGGGCAAATATACTTGAGGATCATGAGCCCTCTGGGCCTGGAGAAGGGGTTCACTCCTCCTTATTAAAGGTTATTCCCCTCATTTGCTTAAACATGTTGTAACATGTTTCAACAACACTTGAATGACCACGTGGAGCTTGTTGCTAGTTGTCTTCTGTAAGAACAGATAATTGAAAAAGACTGAAAAGAGAACTATGAAGCATTTACTTTAACTTAAGAAAGAAAGAATAGGTTTAGAATTGAAATGTCACTGTCACCAGAACGACCACATCTCAGACAAATGTTGCTGCAAGTCCATTCCTAGGGTGTAAGTCAGGAAGGAGTTGTTGGGCTGACACTGGCTCTGAGTGAATGGCCCAGTGCATGGTGGGTACATAGTGACGACCTTGGCATCCAGAGAAGACACCGTTTCTGGAAAGGGAGCCTGGGAGCTGTTAAAGTTCTAGAATCTTCTTCCCTTGGTCTTCATGGGGGCTTTAGTGATGAGATGGGAGGCACAGGCTCATATCAGGCGCCCTGGCTGGGTGGGGATTCTACTGCCCTTTGTAGGTTGTGTTATCCCAAGCCAATTTCTTAGCTTCAATGAGCCTCAGTTTCCCCATGGGCAAAACAATGTTAATAAAACCTCCCCCCAGAGCTTTTGAGAGGGTAAATAAGAACAAATGAATAACGCATAGCACCATGCCTACCTACAGTGTGAAGGGTGGGAGGGAGAGTGGGTAGGGCAGGAGGGGTCTTCTATCAACCCAGCTCTGGGAGGCCTCTGGGACCCAGAAAACCACCGGGGGTGCCAGGAAGGGAGGGCCTGGCCAACTGTGAGAAGGCAAAGGGATTGAATCTGGTTGGCCAAAGAGAGAAAGAGGCCATCTGGTGACGTCTCTGTATCCAGGCAGCATTCTATCAATTACCCAGGCTGGGATGCTTCCCAATTTCGTAAATAGTCAAAGGGCACTGAATCATAGAGCATCATAAAGAATGGCTTCTTTGTGCTAATTTTATTTCCTAGGGCAGCCAAGCTTGGCTTTCCATCTGTTTTCAGCATGACCTCGATTTCTACCTAATTTCCCAGTTGGATGCTAGAAGCCGAGAGAGGTTAAGTGATTTGCCCATCAGCCTGTGGTGTGGTTACTGTTTATAGTGGTGGAGGCTCCATGGCCTTGTTGGGGCCTCCTCCACAGCAATCCTTTAGCACAGCCCAGGAAAAGCTGTGAGGTGAGGAGTCAGGAGGACTTGGTATTGAACTCCCCCCGGAGGAAGAGTTCAGCTGCTTATCCTCTCTGTGTCTCAGTTTCTCTGTCTGTCGAATGGGCTAAGCCACATCGAGCCTGCCAGGCTGTTGTGAGGATTACAAGAAACGTGTAACCATCCTCAACCTTCCTTGGCCTGTGGTAGGGACTCAATATGAGGTGCTGTTCTTTCTGTTATCTCTGTACAGAATCTTATGACTGGCAAACTCAAACTTCTTGTCTTAGAGGTTTCCTTATAGAATTTTAAAAATTTCACAGACCAGTAAGATTTCCAGAAAACAAGGGATCAATACAGGGTTGACAACTTTTATTTTGCTGAGCAAGATCATTAAAACAAACTATCCTTCATTAGCACCATACTTTCATTAAAAAGGGTAACTTCACACACACACACACACACACACACACACGCACGCACTCAGATTATAAATGGCAGCCTTTTAAAGTTGCAAACAATTCAATTTGTAAAACATGCATTACAGGCCAGGCATCATGGCTCATGCCTGTAATCCCAGCACTTTGGAAGGCCAAGGAGGGTGGCTAACCTGAGGTCAGGAGTTCAAGACCAGCCTGGCTAACATCGTGAAACCCCCTATTTACTAAAAGTACAAAAGAAAATTAGCTGGGCATGGTGGCAGATACCTGTAATCCCAGCTACTTAGGAGGCTAAGGCAGGAGACTCGCTTGAACCTGGGAGAGGGAGGTTGCAGTGAGCCAAGATCGAATCCTTGCACTCCAGCCTAGATGACAGAGTCAGACTCCATCTTCAAAAAAAAACAACCGTGCACTACATTATTGTTTTTTAATTTCCCCTTTATTCAGATTGGTTAAGACTGGGTCATGTACTGACAACTCTCCAAAGATCTGTACTTGGGAAACACTGCTTCAGTTCATTTGATCCCCAAAACAATCACTTGAGGAAAACTAGGTAGGGATTAAAGCTGTATTCCCATTTTACAGGTAAGCAACCTGCGTTGAGGAGAGATACTCTTTTGAGCTCTAAGTATCTGTTCTGTTTGTTAACATTACTTTCATTGTCATCAGAACCTTTACTGGAGTATTTCCTAAGTGCCATACATGCTTGCTGGAAACAGATGCTCAGTGCTGCAAAGAAAAATCAGCAGGGAAACAATGGACCTCTCAGCAAAGCAGTTTTCACTTCCTGGACTGCAGGAAGGGTACCCTCACCAGCCATCTTGCCACAAGAGCACAACGAACAAAGGAAAAGCAGACATATTTATCTCTTATGCATTTGGGGTCATCCTTGCTGCTGTGTCTGATCTCTGTTGGCTAGAGCCAGACCTCACAACCTAAACTAAAACCTGACTGGCTAACAACTTAAAACTTTTCTAAACAGGTAAAAGCAACGATGGGAACTGGGACTTGCCTGTGAGCAGGTCCAGCACGGATATCTTGGTTGTGTACAAGGACACAGAATATGCTACATACCTATAAGCCTAACAGCCACATAGGACAGGGCTTAATAAAGAGTTAACAAGAAAGGAAACGTTAAAGAGGAACTCTTCTACTTCCCACAGTCGTGCTAAGTCCGTTACAATCATGACCTCATCTGATCCTCAAAGCCACCCAGTAACCGAGGATGCTATCATTCCTCATTTTAATAATAGGTAAAGTGAGGGTCAGACAGCTTGACTCTCCAAGGTCTAAGGTCACACAGAGAGTGAGTGGCAGAACCAGCATCTGCCTGCGGTCACTAGCTGGTAAGAGGGAGATTGACTGCAAATCCTAAGCATTCTGACTCCTGGCCCGCTGCTTTCCCCCAGGGAAAAGGTCTGAGTCGGGGGTCTCTGCCTCTTCCTGCTGCTTCATCTGTCCGGACACACCATTACTTGGCTTTATTACCCTTTGTTGACTAATAATAATAGTAATAATAATAAGAAAAAGCTTTTAAAGAACGAAAGTTAGTTTTATTTGAAAGTTTTACTGAGGACTATTGCCTGGGAGTAGACTTTCAGAGAGGTTTTATTTGACTGTTTTAACATAGTATTTTAGTTTTTAGGTTATACACAGGTGGTGAAGATTTAGTATGTATAAAAGTTTGTCTAAGTTTGGGTGTACGAGTATCTTTGGCTATAGTTTGTAGGGATATGTATTTACCTAGACAGGCGTCATTTTGTATGTAGGAGAAGGCAACTTAGATATAATTGCCAGTGGGAACCTGGGACTGGGGTCAGAAGCGGAGCAAAGAATCCAGGGTAACGGCCCTTTACATTATCGTCTTGACTTTTATAACCAACAGTTGAACTAAAGGCTCTTGCCTCTTCTGCCTACTGGGGCATAAAGCTTTCAGCCAGGAAAGGCGAATAACCTCTTAGCATACTACTCTTAATGGATTATGAGTCTAGCAGATACTGGGGAAGGTGGAACTCTCCAGGACTGTTTTAATCTGTTTTGTGATCTGGGTTAGGAGACAAAACTACATCCCTGTTCCCTGTCTGAATGAGCAGTTTCCATTTTGTAAGCGCAGAATAAGTAGGGAAAGTGAGTTGTTCCTAATCTTCCAGTCAACTGAAAGTTAGACGCAGAATCTCGCATGGAGCTGGGCAGTCCAAGTCTCTGCCCAAACCCTGCCCTTCAGATGGCCACAGTGTAGACCTTACTCCAGCTGCAGTTGGCGAATCCATGGGGTGAGGGGTCGTGCCAGCAGCAGCCTCTTCAGCCCCTCCCAGACCATTACACAGATATATGGGATGACAGAATTTCTGGATCAAATGGCTGGGACCACCTCCAGAGCCTGAACTGGAGAGGTCAGGATGGGCCTCAGATGGGAGAAGAGGGCTCTATTTTCAAGTCTGTCTGTGAGTTGATAGTGCATGCTCCTCACCCCACCTCACACAGAGACTCTCACTCCTTCTCTCCCTAGCCCTTTCCCACCAGAGCCAGCAGGAGAACAGAAATTCATTTTCTAAATAAGTTTAAAAGAAGGGACTGTGACTTTAGGGCCACTAGGATCAATGGAGGGTAAATGGGGTGCCATGTGGGCTGCAAACAAGAGGATTCAGTGAAATCTACATAATGGACAGTGAGACTGCCCCTCTTCCTACCCTGCCGAAGAGCACCTGCAGCCAGGCACGTGTCCTTCAGGAAGGAGACTGGGTTCTGCGTCTCTGGAGAAACTGAACAGGTGACAAAAACAGACCTTGAGTGACTGGCATCTGGGGGTCCTCTGATGAAGTACCTGGCTTGGTCTCTGGGTATTCGCCATGCAATACAGCAACGTTCAGCATGCAATAAGCTGGTGTCATCCCTGCTTGCCTGAAAATGCCCTCAATTCTCATGCAGAGTGTCCTCTGTTGCACTCACAATCACACACCTCTATGTTGCCCAGAGACACTTCGAAGTTCTTCTGGAAAGCTTGCCATCCCCATCCGCAAGGGAATAATTGCGTACTTTGCTCTTTCTCTTCAAACTCTGTCACTTTCACCTAGAAACCTTGTCTCGTGTCTTCAATGGCAGCCATAAGGGAGAAAGAGCCTTATCCCTCTCCCAGTGCTGGAACCATCCCACCATCTGCACCGGCTTCTTCCCTTGGGCTCTGATGGATGGACAAGCAGCCTTCCCCCTGCCCACACCGAACCCCTCACCTCCCACTGGAAGTCTTCTCCTCTCTCCCTTTCACCACTCTGGGTTACAGCTCCACTCTCTCTGTCTCCGCTTATCGTCATTCCTGTAACACACAGTTCCCCATCCTCTCCTGTCTCTGACCAGCTTCTGCTGGCTCTGCTTGTGTTCACAGTAAAACTTCCTGACAACATCGGCGGCACTCGCCCGGCCCCTTTTCTCACCTCCTGTTCACTCTTCTAAACTTACTTATGTAAAGTCCCTTCCACACTATCCTTTCTGCATTGTGGCTGCTGCTACCTTTTTAACCAGTAAGCTCATCAAAACCAAGGGTTGTTTTGGGGGCATTCCATGTTCCTCGAATTAAGATTTCCTGGTTCAGTGGCAGTGACTCACACCTATAATCCCAGCACTTTGAGAAACTGAGGTGGGTGGATCACTTGAGGTCAGGAGTTCGAGACCAGCCTGGCCAACATGGTGAAACCCTGTCTCTACTAAAAATACAAGAATTAGCCAGGCATGGTGGCAGGTGCCTGTAATCCCAGCTACTCAGGAGGCTGAGGCAGGAGAATTGCTTGAACTCGGGAGGTAGAGGCTTCAATGAGCCGAGATTACACCATTGAACTCCAGCCTGGGTGACAGAGTGAGCCTCCATCTCAAAAAAATAACAAAATAAAAATAAAATAAATAAGATTTCCCTGCAGGCGTTCCCTCTCCTATGCCAGATCCTCTGGGTTTTGCTATTCTGTACTGGTTTTGATACTGATTTCTTGGTCTTGCATTTTTGCATGGCATGGACAATGTGTGGTGTGGCACAGCTTGGTTTTCTGGTTTTGTTCAGGTGGCTCTTTCCCCATGATGTCCTTGGGTCACGTGGTCGGCTTCCTCTGGGAACCCAGGGCTGTGAGTGCAATCTGTCTGGTTTGTTTCAGGAGCTCTCCATGTACCTTGTTCTTCATTCACGTGCCAGCAAACAGAGTCAAAAAGACATGGTTCTTCCTTGAAGATTTGACAGTAGCCGGAGTGATCTCAGACACAAGATGATGAGGCCACATGGGAAAAAGGCTGAGCTGCGCTGAAAAATTTGGTTAGGAATCCATTTCCATTAAAAAACAATTGTTAGGAAAATTTTCATTAGTGGAAGAATGGAAAGAGTAAAATCAAATATGTCAGTTGTTTACACAAAGTCCTTTTTTCTTTTTTTGAGATGGAGTCCCACTCTGTCGCCAGGCTGGAGTGCAGTAGCATAATCTCGGCTCACAGCAACCTCCACCTCCCAGGTTCAAGAGATTTTCCTGCCTCAGCCTCCTGAGTAGCTGGGATTACAGGCATGCACCACCACACCTGGCCCATTTTTGTATTTTTAGTACAGACGGGGTTTCATCATGTTGGCCAGGCTAGTCTTAAACTCCTGACCTCAGGTGATCCACCTGCCTCAGCCTCCCAAAGTGCTGGGATTACAGGCCAAATACATTTTCTTAAGTGAAGCTATTTTTTGTGATTAAAAAAGAAATAGTTATGTAATTTTGGATAACCTTATCTTTCTTCTTCCCTCCCCCATCTTCTCGTCTCATCTCTGTCTCTAAAACCTTTTCTCTTCTTCAGGCTTTGTGGCGTGACAGGAAGATCTACTTTGTTGACATGGCTTTTCACCTGACAAACTCTCTGCTTTTCTAGTCTATTTGTAATTCATGCAGATCAACTTCTTTAATCATTTGCCTTTTTTCTACATTTCCCTTTCCCCTCCCTCTTCCTTTACAAAAACAAAAAACAAAAAACAAAACAAAACAAAACAAAAAACTCATGATAACCCAAAAGCAAATGAGCAACAAGGTGAATAATCAATTAATTCATTTATTTTGAGATTTTTAAAAAGGGGAGGATTAATTACTACCCACTGCTCTCCCGTGTTGCTTTCACCCTGTTAGTTCGGGGCCTCTTCCCTCGGCGTCCCTCAGAGCACAAACATTGACTAAGGCCTCTGGAGATGGAAAGCCCCCAGGTTTTCTAAGAACAAATTTCCAGTAAATTCATGGACTGTGGGTGAAACATTCTTCACCCCTCTACCTGTGTGTTTTAGACCATCCTGGACCATTCTCCTTCATGTGGGGGTGGGGGGGTCGAAGCCACCAGATTGCTGGGGAGACCCTGCCACCTCCCCTTCTCCCCAAGTTGCTAGAAAAAGGGTCCTGTTCCCCCTTCCTCCCATTTCATGCCTTTCTCTCCAGAAAATAATCTCCCTCTCCCTCCTCATCCTCATGTCTGGGCATTGGCCCTGGGGACGATGTTGAAAAAGTCCTGATGACGGCCGGGCACAGTGGCTCACACCTGTAATCCCAGCCCTTTGGGAGACCAAGGCAGGCCGATCACGAGGTCAGGAGATCAAGACCACCCTGGCTAACACAGTGAAAACCCGTCTCTACTAAACATACAAAAAAATTAGCTGGGCGTGGTGGTGGGCTCCTGTAGAATCACTTGAATCCAGGAGGCAGAGGTTTCAGTGAGCCAAGATCATGCCATTGCACACCAGCCTGGGCAATAGAGAGAGAGACTCTGTCTCAAAAAAAAAAAAAAAAAAAAAGAAGAAGTCCTGATGAAAGGAGGGAAGTGACAGAGAATCCTTGGCTCCTTGAAGTCTCTCCTGAAAGGTGATGAGCAGGCAGAGCCTCCCCTGGAGAGGTGGTTGTACAACATAAGCAGGTGCAAGGCTCCCAAGATGTGTGGGCTGGGATTTCTCCACTGCCCAAGGCCCGCACAGATGCTTCCTTTATAGAACCTCAGGTTATAGACATGAGCCTTTGCAGGGTTAACCCCGCCTCCTCGCTGTGTCCATGGGAGTGCTGACGCCTGGGAAGGAACGCCACACAGCTTCTCCTGACAGCTTTCGCCTGTCCAATCTGGATTACTTCTAGATCTTTGACCAGAGATGTAAGATCCAAGGCCACCTGGAATGTTTCTTGTCCCCCCTCCCCACCAGATCTCATGTGATGTGTAGAAACAGGATGAGTTTTAATCTGCTCAGCATGCACGCATACATGTGGGCCTCGCTGTCCTCAACAGAATCCCCCAGGAAGGCGTGGGAGGACAGATTACAAAATCAAACAGGCAACTATCTGGTAGCACAACTCCAAGAAGTCTGGAAATCCCTTGTTGACTTGTCTTATCAAGGAAGTGAAGAACGCAAGAAACCAAAAATCCTGTGGACGGGAAACGGGGATAAAACCATGTGTCACTAAATAGCATTTTAGGGATATGTGCTCAAAAATTGGGTTTAGGCTGGATGCGGTGGCTCACGCCTATAATCCCAGCGCTATGGGAGGCCAAGGCGGGTGGATCACGAGGTCAAGAGATTGAGATCATCCTGGCCAACATGGTGAAACCTTGTCTCTACTAAAAATACAAAAATTAGCTGGGCATGGCGGCTTACACCTGTAGTCCCAGGTACTCAGGAGGCCGAGGGAGGAGAATCGCTTAAACCCTGGAGGCAGAGGTTGCAGTGAGCTGAGATTGCGCCACTGCACTCCAGCCTGATGACAGAATGAGGGTCCATCTCAAAAAAAAAAAAAAAAAAAAAAGGCCAGGTGCGGTGGTTCACACCTGTAATCCCAACATTTTGGGAGGCCGAGGCAGGCAGATCATGAGGTCAGGAGATTAAGACCATCCTGGCTAACGCAGTGAAATGAACCCGTCTCTACTGAAAATACAAAAAATTAGCCTGATGTGGTGGCATGTGCCTGTAGTGCCAGCTACTTGGGAGGTTGAGGCAGGAGAATCATTTGAACCCAGGAGGCAGAGGTTGCAGTGAACCGAGATTGTGCCACTGCACTCTAGCCTGGGTGACAGAGTAAGACTATGTCTCCAATAATATATATATATATATATATATATATATATATATATATAAAAAATTTTTGATTATATATATTTATTATATATTATAAATTATATATATATGTAATTACATATATATGAGTCATCTGCATTTAGGCAGAGCCTGGCATGTGCAGCTGGAGCAGGAGGGCCAGGACCAGGAAGGCAGGCATGAGAAAGAGGGCTCGTGGCAGGGCTGGAGGGCAGGGGAAAGAGCAGGCCTGCCTACTCATCAGCACACTCCGTGTACATTGCTGGTCATTCTTGTATAGCTCTTGCAAATGAGGAAATTAAAATTGCAAGTTGAAACTGAGTCACTGATTGTGCCAGATGTTTCTTGAGCAAAGCTGGGAATGAGGATGAGCATTGGAAAGACATCTCTTCCTGTTAACTTCTAGAAGCCATTTTTGGGAAAGCAAACACTGAGCTCCGTGATGCATAAATTCCAAAACACAGTGGCAAATTTCTTTCCCTTTGACCATATGTCAGAAAAGCGCGTGTTTCAGTAACTGAAGGTGACTCGTGGCCTCTCCTACATTCAAGTGAACGTGTCGGGAAATGTGGATAGTCTAGGGCCTGCGTCAGTGAGGGCTTCTTTCCAGGCCATGGGAGTAGCTAAGCGGGGTCCTGTGGGGACGTCTTGGTGACATGTGTGTGTCCTTTGGAGGCGTTTGTGCCTACCCTGTGGTGAGCATGCACAGTTAGGCATGTGTGTGATTGGAAATGCATTTGTGTCATTGCTTTCATGCTTATACATGTAGATATGTATGAACGTTTGCAATAAATCTTAGACTGTGGAAGCCTCGAAAGCAGAGCCTCCAAGTGTGCAGAGGACCTGCTTCTCTACCTGTGGTAGGTCCTTCAGAGTTGGTCAACAACAACAACAGTTCTGGGGGTGAGGAGTGGAGCAAAAGGTGGTGGAGTCGTCTGCATGTAGGCAGAGCCTGGCATGTGCAGCTGGAGCAGGAGGGCCAGGACCTGGAAGGCAGGCATGAGAAAGAGGGCTAGCGGCGGGGCTGGAGGGCAGGGGAAAGAGCAGGCCTGCCCACTCATCAGCACACTCCATGGCGCAGATGCAGGTGCACAGCCCTCCAGAGGGCAGGTGACACGATCTCAGGTCCTAGACCCTCGGAGGAAAGCAGCCCCTCTCCTAGGGCTGATCTCGGCATTGTGCCCCAAAACCCAGCCCCTGAGCTTCCTCAGGACCACCCTTGTGAGACAAGGGAAAGTTCATCTTTAAAGTTTATATCTTGGACTGCATTATAAGGAAAAGGAGTTATAATCTCTTGCTCTAAGGCCATTATCCACTATAATAAACATACCCATGTATAAATATTCTCTAAATCAGCTGCATCTTAAATCAGCTACCTTGACCCGCTCCGAAATGTCTGAACAGGACTGGGCAAGCTCCAAACCCTGGTGCATGTCATTCCTTATTGAGAAACCCTCCTGCCCTTCTCCTGACTAGCTTCGTCTCCTTCCTTGTCTTCTTCCCCCTTATCTATTCAGGAAATTGCCAAGATTTTAACTAATCAGGGCAAGCATAGAATGTGAAGTCCTGTTCTGGCCAATGGAAACCGGACACAGCAGTAGGGCGACTGCGTCAGGTGATGGAAGTTAGAAATGTCCCTGTCTCCTCTGCTCAGGTGTGCTCTCGTGGCAAGACTGCCAGCAAGTTGCCTCCTTTCTGCAGGAAGTAAACAGCCTTGCTGAGTGACCCACAGTCTCGGTGTGAATTTTTTCCCCATGTTATAAACCTGTTCCAAGCAACCCTCTATGAACACAACTTTCCTCATTATTCAAGGCCCTGTTCACTTACCCCTTTTGCTGCTTCTTCTTTTTTTTTTTTTTTTTTTTTTTTTGAGACGGCTTTTCGCTCTTGTTATCCAGGCTGGAGTGCAATGGCGCGATCTCGGCTCACCACAGCCTCCGCCTCCTGGGTTCAGGCAATTCTCTTGCCTCAGCCTCCTGAGTAGCTCGGATTACGGGCACTTGCCACCATGCCCAGCTACTTTCTTTTTTGTATTTTTAGTAGAGACAGGGTTTCACCATTTTGACCAGGATGGTCTCGATCTCTCAACCTCATGATCCACCCACCTCGGCCTCCCAAAGTGCTGGGATTACAGGCTTGAGCCACCACGCCCGGCCCCTTTTGCTTCTTTATGCCTGGAACAGAAGCTTCCTCAAATCTGCCCAATCATACCTCCTTTCCCTCTTTTTTCCTCTGCTTCTATTCACAGCCAAGTTTCCTAAAAAAGTGCTTCACGTTTGGTGTCTTCGCTTACTCCCCTTCCACTCTTCTTGAAGTCTGGGCTACTCTGCAACCCTCATCAGCCGCCTTTCCCCAGCCTGGAATCTGTGCTGGCCCAGGTCGCCTTGACCAACTCCTCGATGCTAAACGCCAGAGGCACCCCTCAGTCTTCCCACGGCCTGGTTCTTCTCTCGCAGGACCGCCTTCCTGACAGCCCCCTCCTGCTGCTTTAGGGTAATGCTCTCTCCTGGTGCCCTCTGCCCTGAAGGCGGGACTGATCTGGGGCTCTCTTCCCTCCCTGGCCCTTCTGTGTTGGTGTGCACCACAGACCTGCCTCAGGCCACCTCTGCTCCTTCATCATGTCTCCATGGCAGTGTTTCCATCCCTGGAAACACTACACATCAGAAGGAACACCTGGGATCATTAAAAATATAGCAATGCTGGGGCCTATTATACAGTAATACAGTCATCAAATCATAGTGTCTGGGGATGGGACACAGAGATCAGTTTTTTTCTTTTTTTTTTGGAGATGGAGTCTTGCTCTCTCACCCAGGCTAGAGTGCAGCAGCATGATCTTGGCTCACTGCAGCCTCCACCTCTGGGGTTCAAGCGAGTCTCCTGCCTCAGCCTCCTGAGTAGCTGGGATTACAGGTGCCCACCACCGCACCTGGCTAATGTTTGTATTTTTAGTAGAGACAGGGTTTCACCATCTTGGCCAGGCTGGTCTCGAACTCCTGACCTTGTGATCCATCCATCTCGGCCTCCCAAAGATCAGTATTTGTTTTTAAGCAGCCTAGTTGATTTTTATGGGAGTGAAGGTTGAGACTCACTGTTCTAGAGGCTTCTTCAACTCCTTACCACCTTCCAAAAAGTTTAATACAAGCCTGATTTCTCCCTGGGCCCCATACCTGTATACCTGACTTCCTGCTTATCAATGCTGCTCAGATAGCCATGTGCCCCCCTACTAGGACAGATGAAAAGCAAGCGTGCCCCTGCCCGCACCTCCTCCTGCCCCTGCCCGCACCTGCTCCTGCCCCTGCCCCCACCTCCTCCTGCCCCTGCCTGCACCTCCTCCTGCCCCATGCACCCTCACTCCGTGGATGGCATTCATCTGTTCCCAGCCACCCAGACTCAATCCTGAGCTTACCCTGACATCTTTTCTCTTGTCCCACGCATCCAACTTGTCTATGCCCTGTTACTTGTTTTCATTCAGTTACTTCTAAGGACTTCTAGAACTGGCTCCTTTTTTATCCTCTCTCCCTCCACTTGCCGCAGTCCCATCCTGTTTCACCTGAGCTATTGTTAAGACCTGCATCTGGCCTCCTTCTCTGCAGCCTTGTTTCTCTCCATCCTCCCCACAGCTATCACAGGGATGGCCCCAGCACCCACCGGTGATCATGCTCTCCACCGCTGGAACCCTCCAGTGGCTCGCTCTGCCCTTCAGGCAGCCCTGCACCTCCTGCTCTGCCTTGCTCTGGTCCAGCTCCCGGGTCCCCACCTTGCCCATTCCCACTTGGACCTGCTTTCGGCTCCCACGTGCTCCCGGCTCTGCTGCCCAAGCTGCTCCTGGCTGGACAGCTCTACTGTTTCCTGCTCAGCCCTCAGATGCCCAAAAGGATGACTCCCTTCCTAGAGTCTTTCTTACCTTCTTCCCTACCCTGCACCTACCATGCCCTGGAGTTCCGTCCTGGCACCATGACCTCCCCAGGGCAGGGAAGATGTCATTTTATCTTCCAGGCCAGAAGGCCTGGCCCAGAGTGCATACTGGGGAAATACTTGTCAAATGAACGAATGAATGAATGGTGACTTGTCTGACTACAGGGGAAAGTGGGTGTGGCCAGATATGGAGGCGAATAAGAAGAAATTCTGAGCCAATGCCAGCTGATCCAAGGTCATCCCACCTTCGGTCCCACCAGAGACTTTCATTTACAATCTGTTGCATAACAGCGGTGTTATAAATGCATACATATCACTTTGATTTCTTAATCTATAACTTGGGGATAATAATATCCATTTGGCAGAAGTGCAATGGGGGTCAGAGAAGGTCATGGATACGAGCATGCTTTGGAAGTGATGAATGACTGTTCACACGTGAAGGTGAGTAGGCAGTATCCCAGCTGGGCGGATGTTGTGTGCTGGTGATTCTGAGAATGTCCAGTGTGAAAGTGGAGTGCACAGCTGGGCACAGGGGTCCCATCGTAGTGGGCTTTGTGGTGCCTGGCAGATAACCAGAGAGGGATGAGCCTGTACCTGCAGCAGAGGCCTTTGCACAGCGGGGGATCCCTGTGGGCAGGGAGGAGAGTGTGGGCTTGAAGTGCAGCGCCTCACTGACCCAAGGGCCTGCGAGGCATCAGGCCCTAACTTGGTGCCTTTGTGTGCATGTGTGATGAGGGTTTCCGCTCCTGTGACCTGGGCTTAGCAGGCTTCAGGGCCTTAAAAATAGCACTGGGGGGATATTTTTAGCGCACCATCCTGAGGTGCAGCCCGTGGCCTCCTATGACGCATGAAAATAGTTTTGGTTCTGTTTGCAAGTGATTCAGACAGCTGGTTTTGGACTTCAGGGGTGTAAAAATAAAAACAAAGTGGGGGAAGCTGGGTTCTAGCCAGGAGGCATCCCCCACCCCCACAACATCTGCATAATTACTCCTGAGAAGTTTTCATTTGAGCCCTGGTTCTCTGGAGCTTAACACATCACAGTTCCTCGTGAAGGGTTTTGGGCTGGTGGATAAGACAAAGAATAACTCTGTATTACAGGCCAGAAACCGAGGCTGTGGGAGGGCGTTTCCCTTCCCCAAGTCACAGTCAGTCTGTGACAGGACCACATTCAGATCCATGTTTAACTCCAAAGCCTCTGCTGCCTTGCCAATTTTTTCAACCATAAAACCATTTTAAAGTCTACAAAGCACTGCAATAAACTGTATCTGACTTGATCCTCACGTGAGGCAGCATTTTAATTCCAATCTTACCAGTGAAGAAACTGAGGCTCAGAAGAACAAAGTGACTCCAAAGTCCTTCAGCACCTGGCCAGGCTCAGTGCCCACGGTGGCTGAAATGGACAGCCAGTGGCCTCTGGGCACAGGCACTGGTCCCTGGCTAGCTGGGAGCGAACAGGAATGTCCATGTGTCCTTCCTCATCACTGCCTCCCGGGGAACAAGGAAGACCCCCAGAGCTAGCGGGCAGGCTGGATGATGGACTCATGCATGGCCCGGGTGTCTCTGAGGCTCCTGGGAGATCCTTGCCAGCAGCAGTGAGCACTGTGACTTGAGCCCTGCGGTGGTGGCTTGCCACGTGGCCAGTCAAGGCTCAGTCTTCTTAGTTATCAAAAGACTGAAAGTGATCAGTCAGCTCTGGATGACGGTGAGGACTCGTTAATAAAGACCACTGCCCTATGGGGATGTGTTATACTCTCTGGAATGAGCAAAGCAGGTGGGCCCAGAGAACATCCCGTGTGCAGCACCTCACCAAACACACTCATAACAATGTAAAAGTGTGAAAGTAAAAGTCACATGAAATCCTGTGGTGCAGAGCTAGGTAATGTTTGGTGACTGTCACTCCAGGCATCTGTCTTTGCACTTGCAGGAGGGATCAAATGTAAGTAAATAGAAAAACACTGTACAGTATATGCCATCCTTAATTTAGTCAATGGTATTTCAATAAATATAAATCTATATCATTGTAACTGCATCCAGTTCCATTGTATGAATGTACCTTACTTTATTTCATTAGGATGCTTCTGATTGCAATTTGCATTGGGTTTTGTATCTCAACCATCTCTCATCATCCTTAAAGCCTGGACCTCAATCAAGATACACAAAAATACTCACCTTAAATTACTTAACAGAGACTCACCTTCATTTTGCCCCTACTGTTTTATCTCTATTTAATGACAGAAAAAAGGGAGACAACAGAGATACAGAAGGAGAGCCTAGCCTGCCACTGTCCAGGCAACGTCCCCAATGCCACTGCTTTGTTAAATGCAAGAAGTTCTGTACTATTTTGCAATTCTTAGCAATAACTCACCTGGATTGATGAAACTCCAGTCTTATTTTAGGGGCTTATCCTTCCTGGATGTCACTTATCTGAGCCATCCCAGCTAGCAGAGGGGGAGAGGAAGGAGAGCTGCATTCTTCTGCAAATGAATGTCCTTGTGTGGTATGTTGCCGAAACCAAGGTTCCACTACCTGTGGCTTATGGTGCTGCCCCAGGCAGCCTATTGGACTTTGAGCCCTACTTTCCTTGCAAGATCATTTTTTGAGACCGAAATACATGTATGTGAAAGCAAATGATTTTTAATTGCAACAGGCAATAAAACATGTAGCTCTCATTTCGTTAATGAGTTTGACTACCTCGTGGTTCTTAATTAACATTTTCAAGTACAGCTGTCTTTTTTTTTAACTCTATTTTATTTTTATTATTATTATTTTTGAGATGGAGTTTTGCTCTTGCTGTACAGGCTGGAGTGCAATGGTGTGATCTCAGCTCACCGCAACCTCCGCCTCCTGGATTCAACTGATTCTCCTGCCTCAGCCTCCCTAGTAACTGGGATCATAGGCACCCACCACCTCACCTGGCTATCTTTTGTATTTTTAGTAGAGACGGGGTTTCACCATGTTGGCCAGGCTGGTCTTGAACTCCTGACATCAAGTGATCTCTCCGCCTTGCCTTCCCAAAGTGCTGGGATTACAGATGAGCCACTGAGCCCAGTTGTGTCTATCTTTTTAGAGTAAAAAGTTTTCCCTGATGCCTGACAAATATGTGATAAGCCTCTAGCACATGGTGAGCCTTGAACACGGAGCTGAGAGTACAGTTCCAATAAGACAGCTGTGATTTCATCTTTTCCAGAGCTGGCACTCTAGCAACTGAGAGTCCTTGTACCACCCATTGTAGTGTGCATGGTGGTATTTGTGGTAGTAACTGTTGCAGTACCCATTGTTGTATCCGTAATAGCCATTGAGCTAGAAAAGTGTATGGTGCTTGGTATAAATTCAGTATACCTTTAAATGAATTTCTATTTTGTTAGTTACAATGGCAGCTCTGTTGTACATTTGAGAAACAAGGGATAGTTGCAAGACTTCATACTCATTTAGTCTAGAAACAGCACTGGATGCATAAGGAATCTGTGGACCACTAGCAATAATTTTGAGCCCTTTTACCTGCTGCCCTACATTCCAGCCCTGGATTTTGGGGCCTCAGGCCTTAGACTCTGGAGGGTTATGATAAATTTCTAGACAGTTTGTGGTCGTTCATGTAATTTGACACATTTTCCAGTTCTTCTCAGGTCCTGATCCTGAATGATACTTTTACCCCCAGTCTTTGAAATTCAGCAAACTTACCAGCTCTGTAGGGAAGAGATGGTGGAGTCATCACTGAGAAGCCCCAGGATGCTAATTATGAGAAAATAAAGGCAGGGACTCCCCCATCCCAGGAAGAAGGCAGTAGGAGGTACTGACAATTAGTTTTTGAGGACTAAGTTCTGTTGGAACCAAAGCATCTATTTTTTCTAATTATGTCCTTGGTGCTATTTATGGAATTTAAGAGGGTTCCTCTGAACATGGTGATCTTCTGATGTCCCTCACAGGCAACTCAAAAGAATAGGAGTAATTCTTTTTTTTTTTTTTTTTTTTTTTTTTTTTTGAGACAGAGTCTCTCTCTGTCGCCAGGGGCTAGGCTGGAGTGCAGTGGTGTGATCTCGGCTCACCGCAACCTCCACCTCCCAGGTTCAAGCAATTCTCCTGCCTCAGCCTCCCGAATAGCTGGGACTACAGGCGTGCGCCACCACACCCAGTTAATTTTTGTATTTTTAGTAGAGACGGTAAATACTAAATTTTGTATTTTAGTCAAGACGATCTCTTGACCTCATGATCCACCTGTCTCAGCCTCCCAAAGTGTTAGGATTACAGGCGTGAGCCACCACGCCCGGCCAGGAGTAATTCTTAAAGAAAACATGTATGATTCACCACCATAAACCACAGAGTCTGAAAAGGACTTCTGAGATTTTGATTCTAGAATTTATATGTGCAGAAAGGAGATTGGATTTACACGAGTTTACGAGGAACTCAGATCTTGTAACTTCCTGCCCAGTGCTTTTCTTATTGTGCTGCCTGCGTTTTCAAGATTGTCTCTGATACCGAGGATTTATCCTATTGCAGCAATTCTATTTATGAATGAATGAATTCAACAAGCACTTCTTGAACTCTTTTCTGCTATATCCTGGGAAACGTGCTAGCCACTGGAGGTACAATAATGAATAGGAGAGAATCTAGGTCTCAAGGTCTTACATCCTAGTAAGGGAAACAGACAACTAAGCGAGTAATTAGTGTATGTGAAGGTATTGGCTCAACAGTGGTATGGGGGCTCCTAATCCAGCTGCTGGGAAAGGAGGTGATGGTGGAGGGCGCTGAGTGCTCTGGGAAAGGGTCCTGCCCTGGTACCCTTAGCTCATGTCTAAACCGTCTTCAAAATTGACTAGGAGTTAGGGGAGGGAGGGCAGGGAGATCCAGGAGGACCTGTGTTGTTTGAAGACCCGGAAGTAAGAGCAAACATGGGTTATGAGTGGTCAGAGTATTCGTGCAACAGATCGAGTGCTGAGGAGTAAGGACATAGCAGAGGTCAACAGGGCTCAAGCTGGGAGGATTCTGTGAAGCAGAGCAAAGCGGCTTGGATATTCTCCTGAGGTCTAAGGAGGCCATTGAGGGGCAATAAACACCTGGTTAGATTTGTGGCTTAAAAGATGGCTCTGGATGCTGTGTAGAGATCAAATTAGAGGGGACTGAGAGTGGGGTCAGGAGTGCCAGTTAGAATAGTGTGCAGTGTCCAGGCAAGGGGAGAGGTGGCAGAGGGCTGGAGAGAAGTGGTTTCAATTAAGAGAACCTTTGGAGGAAATGGAGTCAAAGGCCTTTGTGAGTTATTGGAAGTCCATGCTTATGAGAGAAGTCCCACAATTCCCTGTCCATGAAGTTTAATGTTCTTCAATGAGTGAGATAGGTTTACTGGTTCACCTGGAAGTCTAACACAGAAAAATGGATAAACCAGCTCACTGCCATGGCTCTGGTCACACCTGTGGGCTTTGTTCCATTCTCTTCAGGCCTTGGGCCCTTGGGGCTTTGAATGCCTGAACATCTACGCAACCAGTTCAGCTCCCCAGGCACCCATCAGGAATTCTTTATGGGAATAACTGGCAATGAGATTTCAGTGGATTTGGGGAACTCCTCCAGGGAAATATATATATATTTATTATATAGATAATATTTACTTATTATATAAAAATATATAATATATATTATATATTATTATATATAATATATATTATATATACTATATAACTATATAGTAATATATTATATATATAATATAATATATATTATATACACATATTAAATATATAATATATAATGTATATCATATATCATATATTAAAGATGTATTATTTATATCTATTTATATAGTATATTTTTTATTAATAAATATATAGATATATAAGTCCTTGGTGTGTGTGTGTATATATATATTCCTTTCATAGTACAATCCCTAGAGAATGAGTGACTAGCAGTGATCTGCCTCCAATCCTAAAAAACTGCTGCGGCAACCTCTAGGACAATCTGAAGCTAAACCCGCACTTGAGCACCGCATCAGATGCGGGGTGCAGAGACAGAGAAGAAGGGGCCTGGCAGGCAGTTCCAGCTGAGCCAGCAGAAACCAGCAATGTAGCAAGCTATCTACAAATCAGGGCAGGAGTTTTTCTGAGACAGGCGAACACTGTAAGCAAACGACACCATGTCAGAGCCAAGGTTAAGGATCCCTAAAGGAACCACCTGATAGGCTATTTAAGAAAGAAAGCGTTGTCTTAGAAACAGGAAATCCCTGGTGCAGCCAGCACTCGCGTAAGACAGTCTTTTGAGGCAGAGACTGTCCTGCTGATGTCTGTCTTCCCTGTGTGTTGCCTGCGAGGCACACAGGGGATTGTGAAATGCAGATGAATGAACAACGAGTCAATTGATGAGTAGAGTAAATACTCCATTTCCTGACTTTGACTGTATGGAAGAGTTCTTGGAGGAGTGGGCACAGGTATGTGTTCTTCTGACAGGACCAGGTATGCTGGACAGAGTCCTTGGTGTTGAAGGAATTCATCCGTGATCTCCTGGGAACTCTTCCAAGCTTCTGGAGGGCTGGAGTTCTGGCCAACCAGTCCAAGACAACCTGAGAAAAATCCCAAGAGTCTCTGCATTCCTGGATCCTGTAAGGAAGATCCTCTGAAACGGACCCCTCTGGGCATCCATCAGGTTTCCAACAGGACACCAGGGAACGTGTACCACATACCTCCCTGAAAGGAGCTCCATTATATCTGACTGTGGATGTGGGAGGGAGCAAGCGGCAGCAGTGTGTGCATGCGCATGTGTGTCTGTGAGCGTATGTGCATGCATGTGCAGGGTTTAGACTGTGATGAATGAATATATTAAAAAATAAACATTCTATGCCTATTAGAATTTAAATTTAAATTTTCTTCCTTGAGGTCTTTAGTTGAAAAAGGTAGTCATCATTTAATGGAGTTTGGCAGCACCCTTTCCCAACAAAGAAATAAATTAATCAGCTGTAGGTTTGGGGAGCAGATCTTCATCCCTATTAGGAGTGTGGGGAAACAGAAAACATTGTTCTGAATGGGAGCCCAAAGGCTGGACTCTCCCAGTTTGGAGTTTATTGCCGGACTTCTTGCTTCTTTCTGGCTTCTCAGCTGCATTCTAAATAGAAGAAGGTGTGAGACAATGTCCTTCAGATAAACAAGATGCCACTGTGGTGGGGAAATAGTGCAAGCACATAGAAATCCCTCCAGAAATGGAAGGAACAGAGTCAAGGAAGGAGGGAGAGAATCCGTATCATATTTGAAAGACATATAATCTTGGTTGGAAGGGCACAGACAGGTGGGAAAGAATTCACGGAAGCCTCATTCATTCATTCATTAATCCTTCGAAAAACTCAATTTAATAGACTTGGGTGTCTGCCACGTGCCAGGTGCTGAGCTGGGAGCTGGTCATACAGCCAGAGATGACACATGTGTGGCCCTTGCTCTCATGGAGCTTATAGTCTAGTGGAGAAGACAGGCTGCCACTGAAAAAGACGGCAAGTGCTGTGAAGAGAAAGAACAAGCAGAAGTGAGCATAGCAGGGGCTAGGGAAGGTGACATTTAAGAGAAAGACTGAAAAATGAGCAGGATTCCATCTTGTGAAGAGCTTGGGGAAGGGCATGCTGGGTGGGAGCCGCACCTG
Organism: Saimiri boliviensis; assembly: GCF_048565385.1. Lineage (NCBI taxonomy): Eukaryota > Metazoa > Chordata > Mammalia > Primates > Cebidae > Saimiri > Saimiri boliviensis. Next base: position 82,988,116 of record NC_133456.1, read on the forward strand.
CAAGGGCCTCAGGCAGTGAGGAGCTTGGCTCTGGGAGAAATGGAAAGGAGAGGACAGGGTGTCTAGACAGTGGAAGGCAGAGACAGACAGGAGCCGTAGGAGGAGACATAGGAGGGGCCAGATGCTGTAGGGCCTTGCGGGCCTCAGAACACAGGGAGGAGCTTGAGTTGCATTTTGAGGGCAATGGAAAGTTGCTGGTGGGTTGCAATAAGGCCTGAGGCTTTTAAGCAGTCTGGCTGCTCTGTGAGGTGTGGATTGGAAGAGGCAGTAGTGGAGAGAGTGGGAACAGAGTGACAGCTGGAGAGGCCCAGAAGGGAGAGGGTGGGGGAAATGGGCTGGAGGCAAGCGCCCTGGAGAAGCGTTCTAAGACAGAAATGCACAGGACTCGGGGCTGGTAGATGTGGGGCTCGGGGGAGAGAAAGATCAAAAGTGAATTCTACATTTCAAATTTGGCAAACTATTTGTTTACATCATGAATAAAAGTGTCATGAACTAACCTTTGGAGAAAATGAGAAATAAGAGAATTCCACCAAGAACTGAGTAATGCTCACCCTACCAACCTCTGCCACAGATGAGACAAGGTTTAACAAGGCCTGAGGTTTTTGCTCATTGCAGTTTGCTGGGATTATTGCCCTGCCTTTCTGTTTACTGGACTGATAAAGAAAATAAAATTGAGCAATTGCTCCTGCCTCAGGAAAAGAAATCATGTACTTGAGTGAATAACGATTGAATAAGAAATGAGATGGGTTGTTATTTTAAACTAGGATTTCCTGTCTACCAGAAATCCTGGGGAAAAGATCGTTCCATGATCAAATTTGGGAGCCCAAGTAATGGAAGAAGATACGATTAGCAGGTGAAGACCATAAATTTCCACAGTGGGCAAACAAACCAGAAAAAAACCATAACAGGGAAGAAAACGGAATGACCTCAGAGACAAAAGCATCTGCAGTATTTGAATGAGTTAAGAGGAAGGGCCTGTCCTCGATCAGCAGAGCCTGGGCTCCAAAAAGGTTCAGTGGGGCCAGGCGCGGTGGCTCACGCCTGTAATCCCAGCACTTTGGGAGGCCGAGGCGGGTGGATCATGAGGTCAAGAGATCGAGACCATCCTGGTCAACATGGTGAAACCCCGTCTCCACTAAAAATACAAAAAATTAGCTGGGCATGGTGGCGCGTGCCTGTAGTCCCAGCTACTCAGGAGGCTGAGGCAGGAGAATTGCCTGAACCCAGGAGGCGAAGGTTGCGGTGAGCCGAGATTGCGCCATTGCACTCCAGCCTGGGTAACAAGAGCGAAACGCCATCTAAAAAAAAAAAAAAATGGTTCAGTGGCCCAACCAGGAGCTCAGGTGGCAAAAGGGGAGGGGATATCCGACCAGATGACAGGGTATCGTCTCAGGGTAAAAGGTAGGAGGTGGAAAGACAATGGGTATATGAGCCAAAGGCACCAAGGTCACTGCCAGAGCACAGCAAGCCCTGCTACCTTGCTCTGTGCAAGGGTGGGCAGGAGTGAGAGCCCTTTGGTCACTGGGGTCCCAAAAGGAGCTGAGGGGCTCCCATGCTTTCTGCGCCCCTCTCCCCACCCTCACCCTTTTCTGCCCTCCTACCCTACATTGGATCACCCAGCCAGGGAGCTCTCCTCCCAGGCTGAACTTCTCTCTCCTCTTTGGCTAGAAGGCCTTCCTCCTCTGACATTGTCATCATGATCATCATCATCAACAGGGATGAGCTTAGACTATGTCAGATGTAGGGAATGCATCAGTGTGACAACAGCTACACACAGTCCTCCAGAGTGACTATGTAAAAAGGCTCACCCAACAATTGATTGGCATCAATGAATCAGGGAGTGTGGATGGACTGACCCTCAGAAGTGTCCAGTGGAATAATGCTTAGGTTAAGGACAGAATACAGAGGCCATCGGCAGCCAGCAAGAACTCAGGAAGCTCACTCCTACAAACACAAGGGAATACATTCTGCCAACCTGAGCGAGCTTGGAAGCTGATTCTTCCCCAGTAGAGCCTCCAGAAGAACATGCCACCTGGCCAACACCTTGACCACAGTCCTGTGAAACCTTGAGCTGAGGACACAGCTAAGCCGCACCTGGACTCCTGCCTCACAGGAACTGTGAGATAATGAGCGTGTGTTGTTGTGTTTGTGCTAATTTGTTACACAGCAATAGATAATAATAGAGCTTCACAGGTGTTGGAAGAATTGAGATTCTTCTCATGAAGCCCCCGGCACGGGAGGCACATACCAGGGCCTCAGTAATTGCGGCTATTGTTAGAATCACCATCACGCTTTGTGTGGGACAAGCCACTGGGAGGGGAACATTGGTGAACTATTTTGTGGGGAAAGCCTCACAAGAAAGCAGAGCCCAAGGGGTGTTGTAAAGAAGAGCAAGGCTTCGAGAGTCCGCAAGAGGGCAGGTGGGAGGGGGAGAAGTGGCGTGGCAGCGAGAACCTGGAGGTAGAACTCACACGGCATGATCGAATGGATTCCTTCCTTCATTCCTATGTTTAAGGCAGTTCCCAGGGGCTGCAGAAACAAAGTCCAATATGCAGAATATCTGTACTTAGGAAGCTCACTGGTATGTAGGGAAGTACACACAGAGGACAATACAGCATGTCACGCATGGCAAGAATGTGCTAGAAGCCTTGAGACCATGGAAAAGGAAGTGCTCTACACATTCCTATACAATCGGTTTGGGTTGAATGGAGGATCTGTACCAGGGACAGGTGGGAGGCAGCTGAAGAGGGAGGGGAAGGTCACCTGGGTCCCCACTGGCCTATAGCATATCTTTGTGTGATTTAGAAAATGGGGTCTCCACTGAGTGGACCGATTAGAAAAATCCATGCCTTTGGGTAGATGAAGCTGGGCTGGCACTAGAGTTCTCAAGTAGAAGATGCCTTTGTGCAAAAGAAAGAACAGTATCTCTTCCTGTGAAGGGAGAGATCTCATCCCAGGCCATAGAACAGAACTTGGTAAAAGGATCATGGACCGGATTTCAGTTCCTACTTGCTCCATTCGGCCAGATGCCCTCACGAATGGCACATGCTGCATACTTGTGTGCCTCCCGGGCCAGAAGGACAAAGGCCCTGGCTCCAGAGGTCTGCCCCCTGCAGTCCCTCGTCCAAAGCCAACAGTGATCGCCCATCCATCGCTGGCTCACAAGCAGTCCTGCAGAGGTGCCTGACAGGTCTACATCTTACTCCAGCTGGATTCCAGGCCTGCAAATGAAGAGGTGGGGCCAGGTGCCCTTCAGGGTACTTTCTGCTCCTATGGTCTTGCCTTCCGAGTCTGCGTGCTCTGGGCAGGTGTGAACCATGTGTTGGCATCCTCCCCAAGGTCCACATCAGTGGAAGCTCAAAGAACCTTTATTGACTCAGGTGAAAAAGTCCAGGATAATCTGGCTCTGCGTACCACTTGTGGTGGAAAGGATAAAAAGTTCTGCAGGGTAGAGAAAGGACTGGTGGATAGCATTTTTTAAAGTATAAAATGTGGACGGGTGTAGTGGCTCACACATATAATCCCAGCACTTTGGGAGACTGAGGTGGGTGGATCACCTGGGGTCAGAAGTTCGAGACTACCCTGGCCAACATGGGGAAACCCTGTCTCTACTAAAAATACAAAAAGTTAGCCAGGCGTGGTGGTGGGCACTGGTAATCCCACCTACTTGGGAGGCTGAGATATGAGAATCGCTTGAACCCAGGAGACAGAAGTTGCAGTGAGCCGAGATTACGTGGCTGCACCCCAGCCTGGGCGACAGAATGAGACTCTGTCTCAAAAAAAAAAAAAAATAAAAATAAAAAAATAAAGTCTAAAATGTGAGAATCCCTGGGAATCACTTCCGGGAAGTATCACAGGAATCTGCGGCAGCCTGGTGAGTTATTCCAGACTCACAGAGCCCAGGAGAAAGAAGGGCTGGATGAGAATGGACGCCATGCCCACTTATGAAACACTGGCTGCTTTTCACATCTGCAAGCACTCAGGCTCGTTTGGAGGGGGGCTGTCTCCCGGCCCCTACCTCCAACTCTTAACCCCCACTCAACCCACTTTCAGAGCCGTCTTTAGGCAAACTGCAAATGTGAGAGACTGATAAACACCTTTCTAGGTCTCGCCTCCCATGGTGCTTTTCTATCATCAAAGCTTCAGGCTCCCAGAAGAAAATTCTGCCGGGGGTAAAGCATTGTTAGGGGAAGCCTCTGTGGAAGGCAGGCAATCAGAGACTGGGTTAATTTTAATAATCCAGAGATCAATAACTAGTCTTAATTATTCATATTAACCTTGACAACCCAAAGACACCCTTGCAGTGACAGCACTGTAAAGAATTCATTCATTTAACAAATGCACATCATGCAGACTCTCTTATAGGCTTTTGTGCCAGGCAGCAGCAAACACCAAGTTGGAAGAGACCAGGTCCCTGCCCTCCCAGCTGAAGGCCTGGGTTCCTGTGGCACTCCATGGGTCTCAATAGTTGTGAAACAAAGCAGAGTTAGATGAGTGAGATCAGAGAGAGAAAACAAAGAAGTCTGAGGCCCCACATGGGTTGACTAAGAAGGCTTTATGGAAAGATGGCATTTGTGATAGGTCTTGAGAAGTTGGTGGCATTTCTGCGGGCTTGGAAGAGAGAGGAGACCATTCTAAGCCAAGGAGATAGTCTAGGCAAACACAATGCATCAGGGAAGCTTCAGGTGTGTGCAGGGAGCAGCGACAGGCTGGCTGCATAGTGGGTATAACATGGTCAATGGAGGGAGCTGCCAGAGAAGGCATAGCTAGAAAGACATTTGCAGTCGGTGCAGGGAGGTGTAACACCAGCTGAAGGAGATCAGTAGATAATGGGGAGCCACTTAAGGTTTTAGAGGAGGGGACATGATCAGAGCTGGGTTTTTGGAAGACTGATCAGGCTAGCACATGGAGCTACGGTGAACAGCGAGGGCGGACATATTGAGGGCCTGAGCCGATAGCACAACAGAGCGGCTGGAGGTTTATAGGACAGAGTTGAGATCTGCACAAGCATATTTTCGAAGAGCTGTGAATCCAAGCTGGCAGAAAACAAAGCCACGATTATGCAGCAAACAAGAAGTCCTCAGGCTACTTCGTGATAGGCCTCTGTTTCCATTCACCAATGTTTTGGGTACCAGTAGCATCAGCACCAGACCTGGACTATGGAATTCTGGGATTGACTCAAACAGTGGAAAGACCAGGACAAGGGAATCATGAAGAAATGCTAAGCACTGAAGCCAGAAGATGGAGGCTGGAGTCCAGGCCAGTAGCTGTGCAGCGCCTCCTTCTCCCCTCTGAGTCCAGCAGCGCCTCCTGCTTGCATGCCCATAGCACCGGGGAACTGGAGCATCAGGATCCCCACGAAGGCCAAGTTCTCCATTAGGGGACAGACCTCTGCTCCTCTGTCTTCAGTACAAACTCAAGTCGTCTCCATCCAGGAGGACAGATTGCTTTTCCTCTCAGGAGCTCAGTGTGTCTCATTGTAAAATGGAACTGCACAAGGCCCCTTCCACCTCTTACACATCATGATTCTGTGAAAGAGAAGGAGAACACAGAGGCCTGTAAATCCATGCTTAAAAGGCAACATACGTTACCTGGGACACTTGTTCAAAACCGTGAAAAAAGAGATTGCTTGCAGTCAAGGGGCTGGGCGCGGTGGCTCACACCCGTAACCCCAGCACTTTGGGAGGCCAAGTGGGCAGATCGTGAGGTCAAGAGATCGAGACCATTCTTGGCAACATGGTGAACTCTGTCTCTACTAAAAAGACAAAAATTAGCCAGACATGGTGGCGGGTGCCTGTAGTCCCAACTACTCAGAAGGCTGAGGCAGGAGAATCGCTTGAACCCAGGAGGCGGAGGTTGCAGTGAGTTGAGATTGCGCCAGTGCACTCCAGCCTAATGACAGAGAGAGACCATCTAAAAAAAGAGGGAGAGAAAAAGATCACTTGAAGTCAAGGATACACGGAAGTATGAGACAGATGATGATTAAAAGCCAGAGGACGAGGTGGTTTTCTCAAGTGGGACGTAGAGCACTGAGAAGGGTACAAACCAGAAAGGTGGGAGCACGCCCTGCCAGGACAGAGGGCCTGGGGATCCATGGAGTGTGAGCTGGTCCAGCGTGTAGGTGATTGGACGAGGGCTGGGGTGGCAGGGAGGGGATGCCGAGGCGCATGCCTGAGAAGTCAGCTGAAGGCCTGGGTTTCCATGAGGCTGGCACTTCCGTGTTTGCAGCTGGCCTTCTGGGTGTTTCAGCACACATTTCTGAGACTAGACTGGGCTGATTTCAAGGAGATGGGTAGGAGGAGGAAATGCACAACCAGGTTTTGCTAAGGAAAAAAGGAGATGTCCAGCAGAGAGTGAGGGCTCTCTGCTCAGATTTCAGAGAAGGAGCCTCGGGGATGGGAGGATAAGGGCTGACCTTACAGGGACAGAGACTCTTTGGCCTTCCCTGAGGCCTCTAAACCCCAGCCAGCCATGGAGAGCAGAAGGCTCATCTTTAATTGGTACCAGTTTTTCCGGTAAGCTCAATTTAAAGATGCAGCTCAGTTACAATCAACAGAACAAGCCAACCAGAAAATCACTTGCTTCTCTTGCTGCAGTGGGGACGATCAGCAACCCCAAAGGCACCAGAGCGTTTGCAGGCCTTCCTCGGAATAGGGTCTCTGCTCCTCTGTCCTCAGCATGAACTAAGGTAGTCTCCACCCAGGAGAGCACCTTCCCAGTCCACCCATTCCTCACGGTACTCTTGGTAAGGCAACAGCTTTCCGAGCTGTCATTGAAAGACACTGGGCCGAAGTGAGAAGGCCTGGGTGCTAGTCTTGTGTCTGCTACTGCCTGCTGGATGGCCATGGGCAACTCACTTCTCCTGGAGTTGCAGTTTTCTCTGCTCAAAAGGGAAGGGGAGCAGGGACTAAGCCGTGCTGCACCTACTTTGCAGGGTGATTATGAAGCTAAAGTAAGATAATGGATGTGAAAGCTGTTTCTGTACATTACAGGACATGAGCAGATGCTCATCTCTCAAGGTAATGGTGATGATGGCAATGATGGTAATGGTGGCTGAGTTACTTTTTATGTGCAACTCCTATAAATATCACACTGAGAGATGAATTCCTGGTTTTAATGGCCTGACTGTATTCATTTCATTCACCCCTGGGTTCTCACCCTGGCTCTGAGGGATTCATATTTAGCTTTGTGAGAGAGTTGGAATGGAATGTCTCAGAGCACACTTCTCCCTCTGCAGCGTCCAGCAGTCCCTTGTACATGTCCTCTTCTAAGCATCAGGGAACTGAAGCGTCGATACCCACATTTGGGTTGAGTTCTGTCTGGTTTCACCTGGAAGAAGGGAGCAGTTGGTGACCTTCAATGTCTTTGCAAGGTATCAGGTGCTAAAACCTAGAAAATTCTTTTAACACCCCAACTACCTACCTACTCTTACTCAAGCCAGAAAGAAAGGACTCAAAGACAGGGCTAGGTGGGTTGCAACTCTATCTTGAGTATGACTTTGTGTATGTATGTGTGTGTGTGTGTGTGTGTGTTTACACATATGGTGGGTAAACTTCCATGAATTGCAATTCTGGTTCTGAGAGTCTGTATTCTGCCTAACACTTACCTTTCTCCATAGAATATCCAACAGTCAAACGATTATTCTAACTGTTGCTATTCAAAATAATGTCCGTTTATGCCTCTCTTAGGACATGATTTTGCAGAAAGGAAACTGAGGCAATGATAAAGTAAGCTGGTAATGGTTACTGAGAGGATACGCTGGGCATCAGGGATCATAATCCCAAATCATCAACTTCTCAGACCTTTTCTTAACACGCAGCGGGGCCAGTGCCCTTGTCTGAAGTGAGCTTGCAGCCTGATCCTAGGTGCAGACGGCTGCTGTTCGCTGCAGAGCGCCAGAGCAGGAGGAAGGCAGATAGAATCTGCCTTAGCCAGTCTTAGCATCTTAGAGTCTTAGAGCTGGAGGGATCACTGGGTTTCAAGGGACCTCCCATGTGTTTACCACCAAAAACCTTTGAAAAGCCATCCTTCATGATGGCCCACATTTAGAACAATTTTGTATGAAGAAAACTAAATATGTTAAAAAATTTATTTTCCTGTGATTTATTAAAGATATGTATGACTGCCGATAGGGGTTTCTAATGAACACAAGAGTCCCAGTTTATGGAACCTGCACAATGCTAGTCAAAAGCAACGTAATTGGGCTCTTTAGCCCAGTCAGCCCCTTCGTTGTGAAATGTACATTTCTATCAGGCCATTTGAAATCACAGAAACCGTCGCTATCTTTGAGGACTTCTGGTAGACTTGGGCCCAAAAGTTAGAGCTTCTGGACTAGACTATCACCATTTTTCAGATGAGGAAAGTGGAGCCCAGAGGGAAAAGTGGCTTGTCCACAGCCACGCAGAACATTGGTAGCAGGTCTGGGACTAGAAGCAGGTCTCCCATTCTCTTCCCTGGCTCCTTTCTTCGGCACATGGACACCCTGTTAGTTCTTAAGCTGGAAAGCAGGAGAAGCACATAGGACCTTTTCACAGAGCCTCAATTTTCTGGACCTACCGATGCTTTTACAGATCCAGACTGTTATAGTGAACCCCATGTTTCTCTTCAAAGAATCAGTATGGCAGTACGTTCAGTTCTTTTATTCTTTAAATCTCTATTTCAAAGTTTAACTTCCTTGTGATTCCAGTAAACAACCTTTTCCACTGGTTCTAATCAGTAATTCACATCTGTTGTCTCCTGCCCCTACCATCCTGACTCATCCCGGTCACCTGATCACCCCTGGCTACCTGCTCTGACCCACCCGCCCAAACACCCATCCTGTCACTCCAGCTCAGACCCCTGCTCTTTTTAAAATAGCCAGTTGGGATTAGTTTAGCTTGTGCGGTCTAACTGTAGCCAATAGGGGACGACACAGCAGTAGGGACGACCCTCCATCAGGCATAAGTACCCCTTTCCTTCCTTGTCCAAGCGTGCAACCGCCATTCCATCCGTACACTGCACCCTTCTATAGAAGTAAACTGCCTTGCTGAGAGGACTTATCTTCGAGTGCTATTTCTTCTGTGGCATCTAAATTTTACTTATAACAAGACCTAAGCAGGAATGGGCAGTGACAGCTTATCACTCCTGTTACAGCACCCAAGTTCCGAGGTGACTCATCCTGGCAGCAGAATGAGCCCTGGCCAAAGGCACAGCGACATCCTAGAGCCTGCCCTCACTGTCTCTCCTCATCTCATATGTAACTAGAAACAGCAAAAGCCAGTCCTTTTGTGAAATCAAACAGGCAAGTAACCCTCAGGACTCCCTTGGCTCTGGCTAGAGTCGCTGGGATTCACAGGAGAGAAGAGACCCTCCAGGGGCTTGTCTCAGAGGAAACCGAACATTGTGTAATGATGGCACTGTGATATCTTTCATCTTTTTTCTTCCTCAGGGAAGTAGGTGATGGAAATGTCCTTTTTTTGTCATTGAAAGTTAAACTGCCTTTGGCTAAGCCCTGGGGTAACCCTGCTACTGTGTGGTAGGACGCTGATACCTCTGGTGTCTCCTCATGAGGTCTTAATTCTGACATTATATGTGCCCATGTTCCTCTTAGTGCAGAGATTTGAGAAAACCAGAAGCTTTAAAAAGTTATGTATGTTTCAATTTGAGGCTCCCCAAGTCAAACTTCCAGGTAAATCCTCCTTTGTTGATAACACTACGTGCAGGCAGCAGCCATCATTCATTCCCTCAATAAACATCGAGCAGTGCTACTAATCCAGGCTTTGTGTGAGGAACAGGGAATGAATGAGTGGGCGAGTGAGTGGTGAGTGAAAATGAATGAGCAAGTGCCACCCTCTGTCTTGGGTGCACCTCCATTCTACCCTTTTCATTCCTGGTAACACTTGAAATTATTTGTTGAATGTCTGTTTCCCATTAGAACTTAAGCCCAGGAGTGCAAGGACTATTTCTGTCTCATGTATCACTCCGAACCCAGCCCCAGGCACATTCATATTTGTTAAATGAAGGATGGTTGGTTGGATGAAAGGATGGATTGGTAAATAAATGATCAAATAAACAAATAGATGAGAGATAGTGGGTTTCACCAAATATTTTTCATGTCCTTGTTTATTCATTTCTATGTTTACACTCTCTTCAATTCATTTTTTTTAATAGCTTGCATATTCTAGAAAGGATTTGAGGCAACTTCATCAGAAGTAAAAGTTTTAATTTGAGGTTCCAAAGAAAACATTTCAGAATGTGTCCCCAGATCTTAGTTCGCCATAATTCGGAATTGGATAACATTTCCTGAGCATGTGTCCCACGCAAGGTGGGCCATGGAGGGACCACGATGCTTAATCATGCTCTCCAGCTGCTTTGAGTGTCGAAGAGGAAAAACCACAGACAGGTGACAGCAGTTCTTGGGGAATGAAGGGATTCAGCCAAGGAACACTACTGCAGTAGAAGCAAAGAGGAAGAAAGAACGTTTCCTCTGATCATGTTTACTTTTTGCACGTCTTTATTATTATGCTGGTCATTCAGCAAGCACTTGATATTTTTCCATGAGATTTTATTAACGTAGGGGAAATTAGGTGCCACTAAGACAAAGACTTCTTTTCTTGTTGTCTATGCAAACTACCTCCTACTTCAGTTGCCCATTTTGCTAGACGTCAGTAGGGCAGAAATGAACATATTTCGAGAATTATTTTGACTCTCTTTTATCATAAACCATAGTAAGCACCAATAACGTGTCAAGCTATGGGCTAGTTGCAGAGTGGTGTCAAAGACATCTCAGTCGATGGTAAACAAAGAGATGACCATAACACAGTGTGGTAAGAGTAGTGACGGAGGTCAACGCCTGGGGTGCTGCGGGAGGAAGGAATAGTGTGCTTAACCTGGACTGGGGTTTCAAGGAAGCTTCTTTAAAAACCAGTGGGACTTAGCCGAGAGAAGGCAGTGGGAAGAATGTTCCAGATGCACAGAACCCTCTAGAACCCTCTAGATAATGCCTCAGCGACATGAGAGGGCACAGCATGTTTGGAAAACCATGAGTCATTCCATTTGGCTTAGGCATGGAACGTGCGGGATTAGGGAGAAAAGCCAGAGAGGCAGCCACGTGCTAGACCATGAATGACTTTATGAGTTGTACAAAGAAGTTCACGTTTTATTTCAAATGCAAGAGGGAATCAGACACTACAGGATTCTTAAGCAGGAGAGTGACACGATCAAATGCGCATTCTAGAGAGATCTCTGGGCATGATATAAGGAGTGGCTGAGGAAGGGAAACGCTGGTGGCAGGGAGATGGGAGACTGTTACACTGCAGCGGGAAGATGTCAGGCCTGGATTATGACAGTGGGAATGGGGAAGATGAATGAATTCAGTCTGATCGCAGAAATATCTGTGAAAACCTTAACTACTCAAGAAGGAAGCCAGCCATGGGCCTTCTGGTTTTTCATTGAACCAGCTTTTTCCTAGTATCTGCATTTCATCAGTCTTTGCTGCTAGAATCTAATTCATTTCACAGGGTTTGACAACTCTCTCACAGATGCAAGGAAAAAAAAAAAACCCACCTCTAAGGATGACTTCAAGCAAATCAAAGCTTTTTCTTTTAAGTGCATCCATCAAAAGCAGAACCTTTCACCTCAGGCTTTTAGCAGGAAGGATTTTCTCTGAATTTTGTTAATCAGCAGGGGTAAGGCGATGGCAATTTTGCAGCTCAGATCTACTTGAAATTGGTCCTTCAAAGAGCCAGGGATCCTGGTCGCTGGCCTAAAACTACTCAGTGGTTCTCAAGCCTGCTGTACCTGGGCCACCTGGGGGGCTTTTAACACCCTCAGAGGGCAGGCCACACCCCCAGTGAAGCACTTCAGAGAGCGCCTCTGGGGCTCAGTGTTTGTTAAAACTCCCAGGTGGGCAGGGCACAGTGGTTCATGTCTGTAATCCTAGCACTTTGGGAGGCCAAGGCAGGCAGATCACCTGAGGTCAGCAGTTTGAGACCAGCCTGGCCAACATGGCGAAGCCCCATCTCTACTAAAAATACAAAAATTAGCCGGGCAGGTGGGGATGGTGGCGCGTGCCTGTAATTTCAGCTACTCAGGAGGCTGAGGCAGGAGAATCGCTTGAACCCGGGAGGCAGAGGTTGTAGTGAGCTGAGATCCCGTCACTGCACTCCAGGCTGGGTGACAGAGTGAGACTCCATCTCAAACCAAACCAAACCAAAACAAAACAAAACAAAAACTTACAACAAAAAAACCTCCCAGGTGATTCCTGGTATAGCAAGCTTGAGAACTACTGAAAGAGAGGACAGTACTAACCCCCGTCCACCACCAACCACTCAAAACCAACTTACTACACCTTTTGGGAGAGGTAAACTGAGGCCATGAAAAAGAAGGCTCGGTTCTCCGACTCCCGAAAAGCATGAGTTGATTTTAAATTTCCTAAGAAATTTAATCTTCCTAAAATTTTCAAGAAGATAATAACTTTACATAACCGAATTACCTGAAAGCAAAATAAGAGATTTGAAAGATCCTACAGTCCATTTCTCTGACCCTAGCTAGCCTATGCGAACTCAAGCAGTCTGTGTCAGATAGACTCCAGCCTCTGCTAATCTGGAGGCAATCCCCAGGCAGGAAGGAGGAGTCCAGGGCAACCTGCAGCCTTCCCCACCAGGGCCTTCTCACTATTTCCCGGGTGAGTCTGGAGCCTCTCAACGTTTTCCACACAAGTGTTTCAATGGCAGGAACAAAGACCCCAAACCTGGGCAGAGCCTGAAAGAGCCCATAGATTTGAGTTCTGTTCTCATCCTAAACAATTATGCTTAACTTGTTCTCACTTCCTTCATATATCAATGTTGATTCTAACGTAAAGCTAACGTCTATGAAAAACCAAACAAATTGCACCTCAAGAAGATGGCCCATATTTATTTCTGTGGCTTCTAGCACCCACGGATGCCCTGGTCTACACCCTGGAGATAATGATGATGATGACGGTGACGGTGATGGAGAGTATCGTGAACACAGCCTGGGCTGAGATGCACATGTGTGGTAGAAAGTGCATGGGATTTGGAGCCAGGAAGTCCTGGGTTTGAATGCTAGCCATGGCATTTCCAAATTGGCCTTGGGAAATCTGCTTAACATCTTGGAGATTATTTATTTGTAAAATTGGACAGTGATCTCCAATTCAAGATTATTATAAGGATTAGATATATTTTAGATATCTGGCAGCCGATGGACAATAAATACTAGAGACTACCATGACAGAATTCCCTAATACCTGCTAAAACATCTTTTGCTATCAGATAGAGACCAGGCAGATGATGTTCTCTGCTTCACATGGGTGACCCTCTCAACTAGAATCCTTCCTTGGGCTCTAAGTCCCCAGAGTACAGCTCAGCTGAGGGCCTGGTCCATCCAGGGAAGTTCTCTTAGATAAGCACGCTATAAAATCAGCTCTAACATGGCTGGTGCATAGGGTGGTCCAACAATCATGCATATTGAATGATGGTCACTAAAAAGAACATGTACAATGTCTAGTTTTCCTGTGACATTGTGAGAGTGCACATTGAGGGTGAGGTCCAGCGTGAAGACAGCTGGTAACTGAACCCACTACCCTGGTGGACACACCATGGGCACTTGGGTCAGAAGCCCTGGATACCCATTTCTGCCTCTGCAGCTCTTGGGCTCCATCCTCTTCTACTACTAAGTACCAGGAGCACTCTGGAAAACAGAATCCTGTACAGGAGGGAGCGGCTGGCATTTTTGGCTGCTCTCATGCTGCCCAGGTTTTTCCTGTCTCAAGGTCTCTTCTCTGCAGAGTGCAGATGCCTGGGGAGCAAAGGCAGGGTCTCTCTGGATTCAGAAGAAGAGGAACATAACCCTGAACAGCCGCCATTCACCTCAGCTGCCCTGCCAGAGCCTAGGAGAAGCTGGGGAGGCTGTGGAGTGGCTGTTCAAGGCATGGCAAAGGAGGGTGGCCACATGCATGTGAAACATTTAGGACCGGGTGCCCCACACTGTTGCATGCTCCCAGGGGTGTTGCACATGGCTGAGATCCTATTCACCGCAGACGCCCTGGGGTCTCAGTGACAGATAGAGCCAAAATCTTTCAAGACTTCCAAGGAGAAGGGGGAAGGAAGAGGTCATTGTGTCTCCCACTCCTGCCTCAGCTACAGTTATATGACTGTATAACTATATATACATCGATATCTATGTAAGGATATAAAGAATGGATTCCAGTCCCACTTCCACAGGATGCTAGCTGTGTGGCCTTGGGCAAGGTACTCAATCTTTCTGTGCCTTTTGTTCCTCAGGTATAAGATGGTATTGATCATACCAGCAACCTCATGGGATTGGTGGGGTTCAGAGAAAGTCCTTGTAAAGCCCTTCACACCGCAGGCCACAGCCTGGCCTGCAGGAGGCGTTTACCCTAGGCTAGTCATGTTTATGGGGTTCCCCTGACCTGGAACCCTTGCCCCTGTCTGCCAGCAAACTCTTCCTCAGCTTTCAGGCTTCAAGCAAAATCTCCTCTTTTGTGATCTGCTTCATGGCTCTTCAGAAATGTCCCCCCTCTTTAAGTCCCTAGAGCCCTCTGTCGCCATTCCTTCAGCAAGTGTTGTCTGAGTAGAAGCTGGGTACCAGTGACTGGCCTAAATGCTGTCGGGAAAAAAAAGGTTAAAATAAAAATCATCCTTTCCCTCAAGGAGATTATACTCTGGTGGGGAAAGAGGCACAAAACAATTACAATCCATCAGAAAATTGCCACAGTGAAGTTGCACGCGTGGCAGTGCCAGCGAGGAAAGCCACCACGAGAGAGCTGATCATTGGCTTCATGGTCTTTTGTCCACAGGTCTGTTTTCCTGGCTAGACTTTTGAGCTACTCAAGAGTGGTAGCATTTGTCTTTATGTCCTTCACTGTGCTTAGCACCATGCTATGTTCAATAAATCGGTGTTACCCATAAACGCAAGAACAAACAAACAAATGAATGATATGTCACAGCAATGATGAGATTTCTGGTACATCTGCAGACCCTGAGGCCTAGGCTCTGTTTTAGGGTGACGCATCTTTAATGGAGACCCATTCTGCACCCCAGCAGATTTCTTGAGCTTTATACAGCCGCTCCTGACTATACTGTGAATCATGCGTCTTAGTCTCACCTTCCTCTTCTCTACGGGTGATAGTGATAATCATCGCAGCTCCGTCTAACTCACGGCAGTGTTGGGAGGTTTGAACAGCGTTAACTGTGGACGGTGTCCAGGTTCTTGGTGTCTTGAACAAAGATTTGGACAAAACGCGCAAAGAAAGGGAAGAATGAAGGGTACTATTGAAAATGAAAGCACACCCCACAGTGAGGGAGCAGGCCTGAGCACGGGGGCTCAAAGGCCGTGTTAGAGAGTTTTTGTGAGTTTGAATACTCTGTACTTGGGGTATGTCCTATGTAAATGAAGTCATTTACTTGGTGTATGCCCTGTGGAGAGGGTATCCTGTGTTTCCTGCCTGCAGACCCTGTTTTCCTGCCTCCATAGGATTCACTCATTCAACAATATTCTCTGAGGGTAGGATTTTACTTTCCCCACGTAACACAGGCCTCACCAGGGAAGGCAAAGTCTGAGGAACGCTGGATCCACATGAAAAGGCAGGGTGATTTTAAAGGAAAGATAGTTCACTGACAAAGCTGGAATGTTACTTCCCCAGACAAGACCAGGGTCACCAAGAAGGCCATGGGTCTCTACCCAGGAGTCCGTGCTTCCTTCTTCTGGCTGAAGCCGCTCGTCCGCATGAACCTGATAGATTGTTGTTGTCGGTCAACTCCTAAGATGTGAATATGGTGAAGGGCCTGATTGGGAGTTCTTTCCCAAATCTATCTGTTTCCTCTTTTTTGTCTTTATTTTTCAGGAAGAGATAGAGAAGAAAAAGAAGGAGGAGGAGAGAAAAAAAAACATAGGAAGGGAGGGAGGGAAGGAGGGAGGGAATAATTGTGTCTAAGAGAATCAGTCATCAACAAAACAACAAATGCAGAGTGTTCGTAAGCAATGGGCATTGGGCTGAATTCCAGGGGAGGGAGTGAAGGAGTGGGGATGGTGGGCAGCGACGCAACTACCACTTTCAGTAAACTCACTTTCATTTAGAGGAAGACAAGACATAAAAATACATAGCTCTCCTGTGAGAGAGCGAGCGACTTTATCTACACCTCTCTTCTTATTTGTACGGTGCTTTGTGCCAGAAAGTATTCATACATAAAACATAACAAGGGAACATAATTTAAAATAAGAAATAAAAGGAAAATGTAAGGGCATAAAAATGGGGCCAGGAATGAGACTAAACTACAAGAACTGTAAATAGACATGTGATGGGGGTGAACCCCAAATTTGACTCCAAGCTTTCTAACGGCTTCCAGGAAAGGGAAGCCTGGGAAAAGGCCCAGTTCCTGGTGTCCACAAAACAGAAACTGACCAGTTCAGGAGCACTTCGGGCACCTCTCCTGAGGGTCCTCACTGAGAGAGTGCTGTGTGATGAAATGAGCCGTGTCCTCTAACATCTCTCTACAGGGGTCCTCACAGGCAATGTCTTACGATGCCTTTCCGTGTGGGTATACAGCTTGCCCTCTCCCCACCCCACCACAGGGGTTGAGCACAGAGTGAGATGTGGCATCAGATCAGGGCACTGAGCATTTTTTTTTTTTTTTTTTGTGAGTCAGAATCTCACTCCATCACCCAGACTGGAGTGCAGTGGCACAATCTCAGCTCACTGCAACTTCTGCCTCCTGGGTTCAAGTGGTTCTTCTGCCTCAGCCTCTTGAGTAGCTGGAATGACAGATGTGTGCCACCATACTCAGCTATTCTTTGTATTTTTAGTAGAGATGGAGTTTTGCCATGTTGGCCAGGCTGGTCTTGAACTCCTGACCTCAAGTGATCCACTCGCCTTGGCCTCCCAAAGTGCTGGGATTACAGGTATGCGTCACCATGTCTGGCCAGGGCACTGAGCATCATGAAAGGGAGAGATGCTGGCTAGTTCAGAGAAAGAGGGAAGCGGCCAGATTTGGGCAAGTGGAGAGAGCTCCCGCTAAAAGGGAGCATGCTAAGTGAGCAAAGGCAGGTTGCTCAGGGCAATGAGTAATAGATATTCGGTGATGGTGACGTAGACTACCCTTTTCCTCCTCCCTCCCTCCAGGAGCAGGAGTCAAAAGGGCGCCCCAGTGCTCTGCATACTGCTGTCCTGGCAGGAGCCCAGAAAGCCTATGCCTTTATTCCAGAGTGGCCACAGGAGGACGGAGGCAGCTATGGACCTGCGCCTGTGAGAGCCCTTCATCTCTGGGACGATATAGCAGTCACAGAATAGAGAGAATATGGGGATGGTATTAGAGCAATGGTTCTCAGCTAGAGGCAATGCCGCTCCAGGGGTATTGGGCAATGTGAATTGTCACAATTGGAGACGAGGTGCTGGTGGCATTGAGTGCGTAGAGACCAAGCATGCTGCTAAGCATCCCACAATGCGCAGGACGGCTTGGACAACAAAGCATGGCCTGGCCCCGCGTGCTACTTGCTGAGGTTGAGAAACCCCGGGTTAGAGGACAATACTTAAGCTGATGATGGTGCTGACCGTGAAGGATGACGATTCCACTTGCCCAGGCTGCAGTGACAGGACTCTCACACCCATTTCCTCCCATGGCCCCCAGTCAATTTGGACTGTCATGATGGGAGAGGCAATTGAAGCCCAGAGAGCAGAAGCGACTAGTTCAAGATCTGTTTCAAACTGTAGTGTTTGTTTCTCACTTCTCCTCCCCTCCTTACTCCTTCTGCTTTTTTTTTTTTTTAGACAGAATCTGGCTCTGTCACCAGGCTCATTACAACCTCCGCTTCCCAGGTTTAAGCGATTCTCCTACCTTAGCCTCCCAAGTAGCTGGGACTACAGGCATGAGCCACCATGCTCAGCTATTTTTTTTTTTTTTTTTTTTTTTTTAGTAAAGACAGGGTTTCACCACGTTGGCCAGGACAGGATGGTCTTGATCTCTTGACCTTGTGATCCGCCCGCCTTGGCCTCCCAAAGTGCTGGGATTACAGGCTGAGCCTTCCTCCTTCTTCTTGGCTGTCAGTGTCTGACTGACCCCTCCCTCCCCAGTCTCCTGTGTTGGGAGAATTTCCTAATGTACAAATCTAGAAGCTGAACGGGACAGACAAATCACTTACCCCATGTTCCTTGAGGCCAGCATGTGGGCCAGTCACCCTTACCCACCTCTGACTTTAAATCAGGAGCCAGTGACTGCAGTGAAGCAGGGACAGGGGCAGATCGTTTCTGGCAACTGTGGTGTTGGTGGCGACAGTGGTGATGGTGGTGGAGGCAGTGGTGACAAAGGTGATGGCAGTGGTGGTGGCAGCAGCAATGATGGCAGTGGTGACATCAGCATCCAAGATGGGCCATATCAGCAGTGCCTGCTGAGCTGTCTGGAGTTTGCCAGTGGAGAAGGCACAGCCTTGTCTCTGGGCTGGCTCTGTGGCTGTGGTCTGGCTGCATAGTAACCTTTCGCTTCTTTTAGTTTTCCAGTCCTGCTGGCCAGCCGCCTTGTGAGCTACATGATACCCTTTCACAGCATTCCTTCTTAGCTCCTATCAGCCAGAATCGGTCTTTGCTGCCTGCAGTGAAGAGCCCTTACTGACATACTCTGAGCATGGCCCAAGACATGCATGTTCTTACTTCAAGCCTTCGCCCTCTATAGACTCAGGCGTGAAGTGAACCAGGGCTGTGCGGGGTCCGATCAGTCTCAGCTGCTGCTCAGGAGGACTCGTCTCCTCCACAAAGCTTTCCACGCACTCATGTCCTGCGGCCCCTTCTTCCCTTAGGACGAGTGCTCTCTGAGAGGCTTCTCTGCGCCCCTTGCCTGAGGCCCTCCTTGGGCTGTCGCACTCTAGTTTGCCAGGTTAACCCAGGTATGTGTGAATTCCACCTGTGGATACAACTTGAATTTCTTTCCCAGAAACCACGGTAGCCCCCACACCACCTTTATTCCTAAGATCCCCCTTCTGAGGCTGGGACCTTTCACTGCCACATGTGAATTTGCTGCTGCAGTGGAGCAGGGATGGGGACAGTGTGGTGACCTGGCAGCTCAGCTCCAGACCACTGCTCAGAGAGGCCTGTGGCTGCAGAGGGGACCGTAGAAGGAGCCCCCCATCCACTGGGCACGCCGGGCCTCCTTCTTAGCCCCATAGGGAAGCCCAGCAAGGTAAGAATCTGCTGGCTCACATGAGCAGCACTCTGTCCCTGGGGACTTCCACCCACTTCTCAGTGCAGTCTGAGAGTCACGTGGGTTGCCTGTCCCCTGGAGCAGGTGGAATCGTATTTCTTTTGGGCACTGAGGCCTGGCATGCAGCCACTGGCTGTGGAAGGCAGCATGAAACCAAATCCTTCCCTTGTGCTACCCAAGCGATGGAGACAGAACAGGAAAGACTCACTCCTGGAGCTCTGGGGAAGGGCTCAAGGACATCCCCGAGCCATTGGCCTGGAGGGAGGTGCCTCAACTCTTTCCCAGCAGACAGACAGCCCATGAGCTCTGAGCTGCAGAAGGGCCAAAGCAACCCCTCCTGGTCTGTGTTTCCTTCCTTCACTTACTGGCCTGGGGTGGAGGGTGGGGCTGGGAGGGCAGAGGGGAAATGGAAGCACTGCGGAGAGCTCAGCGTCCTCCGGGCACTGCTCAGTGTCCCTTCTCTGAGGGCCCCATTCCAGCCTGTGGTGAGAGCTTTCTTCTCCCCTGAAATTCCCCCTAGGCTAGTTCTCTTCCTTTCTCTCATTAATGGGTTTACCTGTTTTATGTCGAGATAATTCGAAATGGCTTTCCTACCCATCTCAGAAACACCTAAAAAGATGTTTGATACAATGCTGGGAAATCATTTTGTCGTCTTTGGTACGCCCACTTTTAAATATTTATATGGTCAGATCTGGCTGGGAGCGGTGGCTCTTATCTGTAATTCCAGTGCTTTGGAATGTCAAGGTGGGTGGATCACTTGAGCTCAGGAGTTCGAGACCAGCCTGGCCAACATGGTGAAACCCCATCTCTACTAAAATACAAAAGATAACCAGGCATGGTGGTGCACACTTATAATCCCAGCTACTTGGGCGTTTGAGGCAGGAGGATCACTTGAACACAGGAGGCGGAGGTTGCAGTGAGCTGAGATTGTGTCATTGCACCCCATCCTTTGAGACAGAGTGAGATTCTGTCTCAAAAAAAAAAAAAAAAAAAAAGTCAAATCTATTAATCTTTGCCTTTATTTTAACTGCTTTTGTATCATGCTAAGAAAGACTTCCCCTGTCTCAAGATTACATTAACTGTCTCTATTGTTTATTCTAGTAAATGTTTATATTTCTCTTCTGAAACCACCTGGAATTAGTATTGGTCCACAGAGTGAGATAGAGATAAAACATTATTTTTTCCTAAACAGCCATTTGCCCCAGGCCTGCTGGTTGAATTTATCCTTTCTTCACTGATTTGCAATATCACCTTTGTAATAAAAGAACATTCTTGTATGTTCTTGGACTTTATTGTTTGGCTGTGTTTATTGATGTGTTTCTTTGTCTTGGCAACATTTGTTTCAGGGAGATTTGCGAAGTCAAAGCAAGCACAACTGATTTAATTAGTTGGGTTTCTTTGCAAGACTCTGAAAAAGAAAAACCATCAGCTATTGAGAATGCAACAGGGCCTGTTGGGGGCAGAGGCTGGCCTGGCACAGTGGGTGGACAACTAATAGTCTTCTCCTGTTCAGCCAGCTTGAAGAGCAGTGACAAAAATGTCAGAGGAGGCCAGGCTGGGAGGACTTTGAGAAATCACCTTCTAGCCCAAGCTTTTTACTTCCCAGCTATGGCACATGAGACCCAGAGAGGATAAGCAAGGTGCCCTGTGGGGGAACGTGGATGGGAACTCAGAGGGATCGTCCCATGAGCTGTTTGTCCTGGACGCCTCTCTAGTTCTTGCCCTTTTCGCTGTCACCTGGCCAGTGACCTTGGCTTTAGCATGACTCCCTCTGGTCTCTATTTTTTTCTGGTTGACAGAACCCCTCAGGATGGGGTTTATGTCACTTCTCTGCTGAAATTCCTGGCTCAGTGATTCCCCACTGAAGTCAAACACACCTGATGTTGAAGGCTTTTCACACCCTGGCACCCAGCTAAATTATCTCATTTTTCTCTTACATAATTTGTTAGCTCCAACCAGACACTATCAGGCCCTGTATATTTCCCTCCGAACCCCTAATTGCCCTTCCTCTTCCTGGATTGCCACCAAACCACACCCACTCTTGAAAACCTAGTGCAAAGGTTAGCAAACTTCTCCCAGTTCCTAAAAGGTTAACTGGTTGCCCACATTTCTCTTCCTCTGTGGGGCCCAGGCCAGAAGACATCTCTCCTCTCCCCGATGACACATTTCCTTGGAGGCAGCAATTTTCAGGCATGTCACACTCTTTGCCTTGTGGTCTGGCGGTTTCCTAGATTGTGTACTCGGTGGGGGCAGGTGCTGCCTTTCACATGTGTATCTTCCGTAGTACCTTGTATTGTAGGTGCTAAATAATACTAATATAATATGTAGTATGTGTGAAATAATATAGGACAAGTAAATAAATAAAACAGGCCGGGCGCCGTGGCCCACACCTGTAATCCCAGCACTTTGGGAGGCTCAGGAGGGCGGATCACGAGGTCAAGAGATCAGGACCATCCTGGGCAACATGGTGAAACCCCACCTCTACTAAAAATGCAAAAATTAGCTGGGAGCGGTGGCGCATGCCTGTAGTCTCAGCTACTCGGGAGGCTGGGGCAGGAGAATTACCTGAACCTGGGAGGTGGTGGTTGCAGTGAGCTGAGATCACGCCACTGCACTCCAGCCTGGCGCCTGCTGACAGAGCGAGACTCTGTCTCACAAATATAAATAAATAAACATTTCCCCTCCTTACCACTGTCAGAACCTTTCATTACTTCCCATGAATTAGGATGGAATGCATTCCCGGGTTCTCGAATGACTTAATAAACTCACTAAAGCAGCGTAGATGATCTTTAGAGAATTCGGGAAAGGAGTTGACATACAGGAGTGGCAAATGCAACTCTATTTTCAAAAAGAGAGAGAAGTTATATACTGAAAACGATGATATAAAAGCCTGAAGTCCATTTTGGACAAAATTATAGACTGTATTGTTAAAAGGATGCATTATGTAATCCCAGCACTTTGGGAGGCTGAGGTGGGCCGATCACCTGAGGTCAGGAGTTTGAGACCAGCCTGACCAACATGGGGAAGCGCCATCTCTACTAAAAATACAAAAATTAGCTGGGTGTAGTGGCGGGCACCTGTAATCCCAGCTACTCAGGAAGAAGAGAATTGCTTGAACCCTGGAGGCGGAGATTGCAGTGAGCCGAGATCATGCCATTGCTCTCCTGCCTGGGCAACAGAGCGAGACTCCATCTCAGAAAAAAAAAAAAAAAAAAGAATGTGTTAGGAGCATTTAACATAGATAGGTTCATCAGCAATGCATGATGACGCTAACATGTACTGAAGACGTATGGGGCTCTCACATGATCTCATTTAATCCTCACAACAGCTTTCTGAAGAAAAGTTTGCACTATTATTATACTCATTTTATGGCTGAAAGAACTAAGATTCAGAAAGGTTAAGTTGCCCCAAACTGCACAACTATGAATAGCAAGTAAGACGTGAATTCAAGGCCTTCTCTTTCCAAAGCTGGGGCTCCTTCTGTTACCCTGTGCTGCCTCTCCCAGGGGCCTGACGTAGAGCTTGGCAAACAGTGAGTATTTAATTTTAGTTCTCCTCATTCTGCGTCATAATGTGATAGGCCATGGACTGAATTATTCCTTGTGGAGCAAGAAAGGCACCCGTTCTGTCCTGGTCTAAGCTGAGCCACCTGTGCCTGGCCCGCGGACACCAGAGGAGTCGGGTGAGCCAAGTTAAGTTCTAATCCTATCATCTGCAGCTGCCTCCTGGGCTGGCCACCTGGGTATCTTGCTTCTCCTGTAAGATGTGGATAATGGCAGCTACCTCACCGTGGAGGATGTGAGATTGTGTGTGGTCATGCAGAGAAAGCGAGGAGCACAGGTCTGGCGCTTATAAAGTGCTCAACAGATGCTGGCCTGCTGGCCTCCTTGCCTCCAGCACCGACCCCCAGAGGCACTTGCCAAAATGGACCGTTTTGACACGAGGGCCTTGGGGCAGCATCTCAAAGCCCTCTGGCTTGAAAAGCATTACCTGGAGATGTTCAGCCTGGAAAGCATTTGGAACCCAAAGCCCTGGAGCTCTGACACAGGGTCCTCCAAGCTCCTTCCAAAGCTGCCTGGGACTCAAAGGCTTCCTGGAACTCACCTTCTCCCTGGGCACTGAAATGGCTTTTTCTAAGCCAGCTAGACAAAATAGCAAAGGTCTAGAAGCAAGTCATTTGTGATTACTGATTTAATAACTTTTTTAACTCTAAAAGTGAAAAACAAACTCAAAACCCAAAAATTGATCTCTAATGTAGACAGCACTCTCCCAGTATTGCTTAACACGCGTTTATGAATGTTGATGCATTGTTGGGGTTTTCCCTCAAAACATAAAAATCTGGGGCAACCCCTCAAGTGGTTGAGGTCCTGCCCCCATTCTCCTTGTGGGCCCTTTGCACCACATGGCTGTTTGCAGCCACCAAAAGCCCTCTGTCCCTACTGCGTCCTCTCCCAAGCACCCAGCCTAAGTGACAGAGGACTGGGGAGGAAAGGTAGGAGAATCAACCCCCCTCCCATCTTAGTGAGCCCACTCCAGGCACATGACACATCGCAGCATCAATAGTGTATTGAAAACATCATAAGCGTAACGTGCGTGCTTCTGCTCCGACACCACTTCTTGCTCATCTGCAGAACACAGAACGGAGTGTGTTCCATTCCTTAGAGATGCAGCCATTGCCTCTGCAGTAAGCAGAGGCTTTCATCCCAAGAACTACATTTGGGGAGCCCGGATAGCTGCCCAATATAGCAGATACCCATCTCCACAGTGTCGCTGGAGTCTTCCCCAGCCCATCCTTAATATGCACTTACACATACACATTCCATTAAACTGCACTTGGTGTTTTACAAATAACAGGACTTCTTGCACTACACAGTTTAATACCTTCACTGCCAAACCTAATTATCATAGTAACTCAAGCTCACATTAAAAGCAAGAGATGGGCTCACTTTATCCTTATCATGAATTAGTAAGTTTTCCCTCTGGAGATCCGTTCCCTGAAAATGTCTACTGAAGGTATTTCGGCCAAATTAACTATATTTATTTTAAGATTTTGCATGCAGTGAGTGTTCTGGGTTTTTGCTTAGAGTAGATGAGGTCATCCACCTGCCTCATTTCTTCTCTCCCTCTCTCTCCGTGTCTGGTGGGGTCCCTGGTCCGGGAAATTGTGTGTCCCACATAAATGCTTCTTGGAAATTCAGTTGGAGCTACAATAGATGGAAGAGAGCTGGA
The DNA here is from genome assembly GCF_048565385.1 of Saimiri boliviensis. Lineage (NCBI taxonomy): Eukaryota > Metazoa > Chordata > Mammalia > Primates > Cebidae > Saimiri > Saimiri boliviensis. Next base: position 83,012,553 of record NC_133456.1, read on the forward strand.
CTTTTCTGAGACCCAACTCCATCACTGGCAGAAGCCCTGTGACCCTGATAACTTACAATCTCTCTGAACCTTCATATTTTGTCTGCAAAATGGGGAGTCCTGCCTATCTCACTGAATTGTTGTAGGTATCAAAACAGGGGGACAAGGCGTGGAAATGCTCCATAAACTATCATAGAATATAGTCTCTTTCTGTGCAGGTTGCATAAGAAGGCTATACAGGTGTCAGGAGCTAACAGGTTTCTACTTGAAACCCTGAAAACAAATCCTATCTTTCAGCTTCTCTGAATCCTAGTAGAGCCAAAGAGTTCTATTATCAAAATAAGATTAAAGAAAATAACATTACTAATAATCATTAATAACGTGATTAATAACCATAATGAAAATAACATTAATATCCATAATGATAATAACTCATATTTATTGAGTGCTTTCTATAAGGCAGGCACTGTCCCAAGTACTTTCTGTGTGTTTAACTCACTAACCCCTACTGTGCCCTGCTGGAGCTAGCCAGTGCGGGTTTAGGACAGCAATTGCTAAGGATCCAGGACTTTTTGGAGCATTGTTAAACCATTCATAAGTGAAAGTCAACCACGGTGGGAGTATTTACACCAGGGGAAATGTGCAGATGCTACAAATCAAGGTTATTTATTTATTTATGGAGCCAGTTTTCTAAAAATTAGATATTCTCCTTTTTTTTTTTTTTTTTTTTTTGAGATGGAGTCTTGCTCAGGCTGGAGAGTACAATGGCGCGATCTTGGCTCACTGCAACCTCCACTTACTGGGTTCAAGCAATTCTCCTGCCTCAGCTTCCCGAGTAGCGGGGACTCCAGGCACCCGCCACCATGCTGGACTAATTTTTTTTGTATTTTTAGTGGAGACAGAGTTTCACTATGTTGACCAGGCTGGTCTCAAACTCCTGACCTTGTGATCCACCCACCTCAGCCTCACAGAGTGCTAGCTCCTTTTTTTTTTTTTTTTTTTTTTCTTTTTTTTAAACAGTTGGGAAACTAAAAATCCAGAGAGATTAGATGAAGATAATAATACTGATTCCTGCAATGTTGGAATATTCTATGTGAGTTGCTGATTCTTCTCTTCCTCCTCTTTCTTCCCCTAAACCTCCTGTATTAGTCCCTTTGTGTTGCTATAAAGGAGTACCCAAGGCTGGGTAATTATGACCGAAAGAGGCTTATTTGGCTCATGGTTCTGCAGGCCATACAAGAAGCACAGAGCCAGCATCTGCGTCTGGTGAGGCCTCAGGCTGCTTCCTCTCATGGGGGAAGGCAAAGGGGTGCAGGCTCCACATGGCAAGAGAGGGGGAAAAAGACAGAGGAGGCGGATGCCAGGTGCTTCCTGACAGTCACTTCTGTTGGAAAGAAATAGAGCAAGTACCCACACATTACCAGGAGGATGGCACCAAGCCTTTCATGAGGGACCCACCCACATCACACCACCCACTAGGCCCTACCTTCAACAACGGGGACCAAATTTCAACATGCGATTTGGAGACGACAAATGTGCAAACCGTATCATCTCCTGTTTACTTTTTTCTTCCTTCATGATGATTTTATTAATAATAACAAAGCCATTTCTCACATTTCCTAGAGTTCAGATATTTGTGCTGGGAACCTTGGAGCCTTGGACATCCAGTTTCTAGCCTCAACAGTTAAATGGGAAGAAAAACATGTAAATGAGTGGTTCTCAATCCTGGCTGCACATCTGAAACACCCAAGAAACTTTTTAAAGACACCAACAGCCTTTGCCCCTTTCCTGCCCTTTCCTGAGCTGATTTAATTATCACCATTTCTAAGGCCCAGAGAAAGAAGTAACTTGCCCAGAGTCACACGGCAAATCATTGCTGAGTAAGGACTAGCACCCAGAATTTTACATTTTGAGTTCCAATTCCTTTCTACTACTCCCACCAATCAGTCAATCAACTTTTTATGTGTTAGTGTCTTGCATACAGTAAGTGCTCCGATCCACACAGGTAATAAGTAAACTTCGGCCAGGTGTAATATTACATACCTGTAATCCCAGCACTTTGGGAGGCCAAGGCAGGTGGATCACTTGAGTCCAGGAGCTCATGTAGCCTGGGCAACATGGCAAAACCCTATCGCTGCAAAAAAGACAAAAATTAGGTGGGCATGGTGGCGTGCACCTTTATAGTCCCAGGTACTCGGGAGGCTGAGGTGGAAGGATCACCTGAGCTGGGAAATTGAGACTGCAGTGGGCCGAGATCGCACCACTGCACTCCAGCCTGGGCGAGAGGAGTAAGACCCTGCCTCAAAAAAAAAAAAAAAAAAAAAAAAAAAAAAAAAAAAGATAATAAAAGGCAAAATTCATGCACTAATTAATCTTCCAAAGTTATTCATCCTTCAGGAAGAAATTCCTTCTCAGCAGGACTCATCTGAACCTCAGAAAGGCAGCACAAGTGAAAGGCCATATGGTTTGCTCAGTCCACGGAGGTTTCAGAATCACGTGTCAAAAAATCGCCTGAGGAGCAATGGAAAGTTCTGTAAAAACTGAGGCCCGGAGAGGCAATGACACACAGCAAGCTAATGCCAGTGCCAGTGAGTGAGTCCCACCCAGGGGATCCTCCCGCCCCACCGCACTGCCCGCCTCCCACACGGCCCTGGGGCCCCACAACACTTCCGGCTGCCCCCTGCGCTGGTTTCCCCATTTCTCCCTCTCTCCTCTCTTTCATTTATCAAATATTTAATGAACGTATAGCGAAAATCCTGGAACTTAATTAGTGCTCAGTAAATATTTATTTTGAATGAATAAATAAATGAACGGCTGCATTCCTCACAATTCTGGGCTCCAGGAGCTACAGAGATGAGTGAGAACCGGTCTCAGCCCTCAAGAAGCTCAACGTCTAGGGTCTGTTCAGAGGTGGTGTGGGCTGGAGGAGGAAGCGCGGGCGCTGCAGGGAGTCAAGTTTCGGGAGCCTGGCTCTGCATGGAAGTGGACAAAGGGCTTGACGAGTTCGAGCCCAGCTCCCTCATCACAAAGTGAAGATACACCACGCCTGCATCGTGAGGTTGTGGTGGGGTTTTGCAGGAATTCACTCAGGATAGTGGCAGAAATATTAAGAGATAGTTATAAGTTACAGCAACAAACCTCCTTAGAAGGCTGAGAGGTTTGCATTGGTTTCGGTAGAAGTTTCAGCTGAAAGCAGTCGAAACCCCCTTTACATTTAGTGAATGAGAAAAGCAAATAGTTAAGGTATGTGTAGGAGTTTATCTGAATACCTCCCTAACCTTGGTGCCGGATGGCCCAAGGGCGTGGGGGCGGGGAGGATGTTGAAGAAGGATCACCTGTTGATAGTGTTTAGGCTCCAGAAACAAAATGCTTATCATTTGTAAAACCACTTTTATCCATGTTAATGATCCATCCACAAGAGTGTTGACTTAGAACCTCTGTTATTAAATCTATACTGAACAAGTGCAAGGAAGAAAGCTAGTCGTGGGTTGGTTAGCTGTAATTGCCCTCTAAGAGCAGCTGATGACCTCCCTGGCCCACTGGATCCCCGTACTCTGTGTGTGTGTGAGTGTGTTTTATTTATCCGCCACCAAGTCAAGGTCTGCAGGACAGACCTCTGCAGGTGGTGATCGGTGTCTCAAGTAGCGACCCCGATGTAATCGCCACCACAGGTTTTAAATGACATTACATGTATAAAGCCACCTCGAAAGTTGCGTAGCACATAGTAGAGATGTGATATTATCATTCATACCTTGGACCCAAAATTGGAAAGCAAAAAAGCTAAGACCGCAGTCTAGAGCACAAATTTTGTGCTAAGTCGTTGCTTGTCTCAAGGAGAAATCGATATCATTCCTTGTGACATCCTCTGAGGCCCTTTCTCCCGGCTCCACTGGTCCTCTCCTAGCCCAGACACATCAGGGCTGGGTAGCCATAGGCACGTTTATTGCCCTGCTACTCTCAATGGCTCAGAGATGCTCCGTAATTCCTAAATACCCACAGACTGGCCAAGATGCTCCTGGCTTACCCTAACCTACTAAATCGCTCTCTGCCCAATATGTTTTGTTACTCGGAGTAGAAAACACACACACACACACACACACACACACACACACACACTTCATTCTCACTTCCCTTTCATGAATACACTCCTCTAAATAAAAACATCCAGTTAAGGCACAATCATTGCTAGGTGTTGTGTGTGTGTAGATTCATTTTGGCTGCTGCGGTGGTTAGATGGGGTCTTGCCAGTGGATTACCTTCACTTACTATACACACACTACATTTTACTACTGTACTGTACCCATTTTTTAAACTGCCACAGTTACAACACTAACTATAATTTGTAAACATGTATTTGTGTGTGTGTGCGTGTGTATGTTTATAGTCTTAGATTGTAAGCTTCTCAAGAGCAGAGATCCTGTTTGCTTTGTTTACCAAGGACCCTCCAAACATAGAGCCTGATAGTTGAGAAGAGGCAGGAAATGGCGTTGAGTGAAGAATGGGTGCTCAGTCTAGGCTGGCATTTGCTCAGAGCTGGGTAAAGCAGGGTCGCAGTCTGCACACGAGTTCTAGGTTGGGTTCTAGCTGAACAGGCCACGTTGCAGCTCTGGCCTCCGAAATGATTGCTCACCCCGGGGACTGCGTCTGCTGAGCTACCACTTGGTTTATTTTTACCGGAGTCAAAAGAAAGAAAGGTCCCAGAGTTTCTAATATCGTTTGTTGAGTAGACTTACCTTGGTAGGGAACAAACCAGAAACAGCTTCATTTTTCTCCCAGTGCTGCCTTCAGACATACTTTTTTGGAGATATATATATATACATATATATTTTTTTTTTTCTTGAGACAAAGTCTTGCTCTGTTGCCAGGCTGGAGTGCAGTGGCATGATCTCGGCTCACTGTAACTTCTGCCTCCTAGGTTCAAGTGATTCTCCTGTCTCAGCCTCCCAAGTAGCTGGGATTACAAGCACCCACCACAATGCCCAGCTAATTTTTGTATTTTTAGTAGAGATGGGGTTTCACCATGTTGGCCAGGCTGGTCTTGAACTCATGACCTCAGGTGATCCACCTACCTCTGCCTTCCAAAGTGCTGAGATTACAGGCGTGAACCACAGTACCCAGCCTTTTTTGGGTATCTTTTCCCCCTCCTTGGTGACATCTTAGAAAATACTTCAGCTTTCTGGTCACTCTTAGCTATATGAAATGGTCTCTGGTTCAGGAATTAAACAGTTCAGGCATTAAACAGCTCAGGCCAGTCTAAATCAAAACTTCTAACTCCCACCCAGTTGAGTGCTCTTTCTCTCCCGAACCTCACGCCTGCCCATGGCTTAAGGACCCGTGACCCTGGGGATGGGAGAGAGGGCTGGTCTTCACTCTTCCTCTGCTTGCTCTTCATGTCTGGGGGATACTGCGGATTGGGGACAGAGGGGAGAGGGGCAAAGACTCGCATGATTGGTTGTGCTATTTTAATCTGGCTACTGCTGCCTTCTGCTGAGGTGGACATCCTCCAAGTCCAGTCCATTTCACAGGACATGACTGTGTGTTTCTTGATGATGTCCCACCACCTCCTCCTCTCCCAGGGGAGACCCACACACGGCACTCACTGTCCCTATCACTAGCAGTGTGCTGTCGTGTAAAGCTCCCTCCTTAGCTCCTATATGTCTCTGTTTCTTTGTCACTGGAATCTCATCAGCTCTATAGGCTACCTCTTGGGAGATGTCCCTCCAGAGGGCTCACACCTGACAGTCCTCTGGACCATCCACTTGGTCCATGGGGACTCAGGCATCCTTGCTTGGCCAGTCCATGCCAATGAAGGCTGCTCCTACCCCTTCTCTCTTGCTTGGCCTGAGTCTCAGGGGGCCCTAGCAAGCCTTCCACCTTCACAGTCTCTGGAACATGGAAGACTCCAGTTGTCATGTAATCTACTCTCCGATACTTTGGGATGCTTGTCAGCCTCTCTTGAGACACTTCTCTCCCCACCCCATTGAGACAAGATGATCTCAGGCAGCTCAGCAAGCCTCAGGCTGGGAGCAGATCTGTCGCTCCCTTTCTTGCACAAACTCCCCACCTTTTTGAGTCCCCTCACTTGGCTTGGAGTAGGTAAGTACCTTCCATTTCCTTTCCCACAGTTTGCAGAGGAGAAAGCAGAAGACTTCTCTGCTTTGATGAGTTCCCCGACTTCAATGACCTCAGAAATTCCTAGGCTTGACTTATCTAGGCTGGGGTTTGGCAAACTCTGGATGAGTCTTGCTGTCATAGTAGGTCCCACCTGAACATGCTTAGCAGCCTGTTAACAAAAATGTGGGAGCACTTATTCTGCTGTTTGTTGCACAACAAACTTGGTAAACAAATAGAACATGCTGGGAAAGACATGCTCAGAAATGTTTACTGATGAAAATATTTTTCAATCAAAATAGTTTGGGAACTAATGGTCTAGAGAGCAGTTGCAGAAAGACGTGTTGTAGCATGAAAAAAAGCCACAGTAAAAGATGTTTTTTGAAACACAAAACCTTCTTTTATTAGTCTACCAATGATTTAATGCCACAGACAATATATGGCATGAGAATCTTTATAATTGGAAATATAGACGTAACTTTTTAAAATGAAGGGAGCAGAATGGACAGGCTCCAACATTCGTTGAAAACTTCCCAATAAATTGTCATCCATTGAAAGAGATATGATTTCCAGATATCTCCAAGGTCAGTTTAAAAGGTGTTCATGTCTTGCTACAGCTGTCAGCGTAACAAGATCAGGAAGACTTTGGACACCAACTTAGTTTTTCAAATACATGTAGAGACTAGAGATGCTTCCTGGTGGAAATCAAAGCAGAACACATCAGTGAGCAAGCCAAACTGAGACTCTCTATTCTGCAGGGACTTGCTACACCACCTTCACCCAGAGGCGACAGCCCTAAAGGCCAAAGTAGAAGTCTTGCTAAATCAGAGTACGAAAACAGGCATGACGTAAAACGCCTGAAAACAAGACCAGCTCTCGTTCTAGAAACGTCTGGTTACCTTGTAAAGTACTGTGAGTTAAGTCTAAGTGAAAGGGCTGTGACGGGTAGAACATTTGTCCTTGTGTCCTTGCACCTCATGGAGGAGGAGCCCAGCACAGCGCCTCACGTGTGTGTGCAGACTGAATACATGAGCCCTATGCCAGGGAGGCTGGCTCCGGCTTTAACAGGGTCTTAACAGGCAGGGTGTAGGGGATCAGACCATTCTAGCTCCATCTTCCTGAAAGACACTTCACTTGGTCTTGAAAATCACAAATGGTAACATCTGCAGCCCTCTTAAAGCACAAATAAACCATTGGCATTTCCACAGACAGAAGCCAAACCCCAGGGAACTTATTTTAAATCCAACTGCTCCAGCTTCAGCTTTGGCGGGATTATGAACTCGCCCTGCTGATGAGAGTGCCAAACGACATTTTAAATCATCAAGATCATATATCTCTAACCAGGTCGATGTGGGGAATGTCTGGTGTTTATTTTTCTATGTTTCGCATTGAGCTGAAATTTCACTGCCAAAGACGTTGGCCAAGCAGGCTTCTTTCGCAGCTGTTGCTTTACAAAGCAATCTCACAAAGACAGGATGTTGTCCTAAAAAAGCATCCTCTGGTTCCCTGTTGGACAGGCCAACAGCTTGGCTGGGTATCGCAAACAAACCAGTAAATTATGCTCAGTAATGCCAGCTCACTAGGGAAGCTGGAACTATGGCTTCAAAAGCAGAGCTGTAGTGAGGTGGGAAAAAAGTGGTAAATATTTCAGGAGGTTGTTGATGTCACATAAAGCCCAGGAAAACAAAGACTGGAAATAGTAAGGGTCCTAGAGTGAAGGTACCTGACGATAGCTAGGGAACAGAGCAGACAATCACAACCAGCTTGAAGTGGTCCCTTGGTCTGCATTAGGTCTCACAGAGACGTGGAAGCAGAATTAAGCACAGACAACAAATTGTTCCCCAGATCAGAAAAATCCCATTTGACTTCAGTTCCGCTAGCACCAGGAACATAGTAGTAGTCACGGTGATAATAATAGCGGATATTTATAGCACACATTCCCAGGCACTGTGCGAAGTACTTTGCGTACAGTTTCTCATCTGATGTTTTTAAAACTCTGAAATGGAAAGTTTTATTACTCTCAAGTACAGATGAAGAAACTGAGACTCAGAAGTAGGAAGTAACTTACTCCAAATCCGCAGCTGTGCTGTGAAAGCTGGGGTGTGAGTCTTGTCTCTGTAGCCTGAAAGCATGTCTGAAAACCATTTTTGTCAATTCCAAATGCAAAACAGTGACGCTGCAGTGCTGCAGGGAAAAGAGTGGCCTTTTCTGTTAAAGGGCTCTGGGTTGACTTGCTAATCATAGAAAAATTACGTATCTTAACCTCTATCTCACAGCACATGCAAAAATCAATCCCGATTGAGTCACAGATCAAAAACATTTTTAGAACAAAACATAGGAAAATAGGTGAATATCTTGGAGTAGATAATGATTCCTTACTCAGGACAAGAAAGTCCCTAACTATAATATCGATAAATTGGATTACGTTACCGTGGAGAACTTCTGCTCATCAAAAGTTACTTTTGAGAACAGAGAAAGACAACCCAGAGTGGAAGAAGATATTTAAAATATATACAGGACTCATACCAAAAATCTAAAAATAACTTCTACAAATCAATAAGAAAAAGATAGAAAACCAGGTTCAAAAAAATGGACAAGACTTGACCCAGATACTTCACAAAGAAAATATCCAAAGGGCCAATAAACTTATGGAGAATTGCTTAAGTTTATTAGTCATCAGGGAAATGCAAATCACAAACCGCCATGCAATCACCCTACACCCATCAGAACGACAGTTCAAAAGACTGGAAATAGAGAGCATTGGTGAGCATGAAGTGGACCAGCCAAAGCTCTCATAAGCTGTCTCAAGAGTATAAACTGATACAAAAACTGTTCTTCAGTATCTACACATGTGAATATACACATCTTATACATATTTTACTACCCAACAGATACTATAAATATATATATACAATATATATCTTTAAAATTTCAATCCTAGTTTAGAACCAACAGAAATATGTATGTGTGTGTGTGTGTATATATATATATATATTCACCAAAGACTTTTGCTAGAAAATTATAGCAATGCTAGCTATTTATGATACCTGAAAACAAAAACAACTCAAATGCCCATCAACATAGAATAAAAAAGGAAAATTTTCCCATTCGATTTCCCATTTTCAGTTGTAGTTCATATCTTCTCATTGCTATTGTGCTAATAGACCATTGATGGGAAAACGAATTGTGGTATATCAACACAATAGCAATCAGAATATACGAACTACAACTATGAGCAATAAGGATAAATCTTACAGCTGTGATGTTGAGTGGAAGAAACACAAATGAGGATATTCTGTATGTTTCCTTTATTTAAAGTAGGAAAAGAGACAGAATCCTTCTATCAGAAGTCAGGTTAGTGGTTACCTAGGGAGGGGTGTAGCAACGGCAGCTGGAACAGGGTACAGGGAGGCTTGGCTTCTCAGGTGCTGATGATGCTCTGTTTGATCTGTGTGCTGGCTGCAAAGGTGCATTTGTTTGTAAAAATTTACTGAGCTGTATCAACTAGCTGTTGCCGTAACAAACCATCCCCAAACCCAGTGGCAGACGATAAGCATTTATTTCTTGCCGATTGGTCTGCGTTCAATTGTTCAGCTGTTGTAAGTTGGGCTCGGCTGGGGGTTGAGGGCAGGCTTCTCCACTTGTCTCAATCTTCTTTAACTGGCAGCCATCCAAGGCATGTTCTCCAGGGGTGAAAGGCAGGAGCCCAAGGCAGGGAAATGGAAACACACAGGCTGCTTCGGGTCTCAGCGTGGAGCTGATGTCCTCTGACTGCTGCCACATTCCAGCGGCCAAGGCAAGTCACAGGACCAAGCCCAACATCAGTGGAGTGGGGCAACACGCTCCTCTCAAGCTCCTCTCCACGTAAACATTTTGCTCAACAGTAATCTAATCCAGGCCATTTATGAGAGGTGTGGCTTATTTCATATTTCATTTATGAGAGGTGTGTGTATTTCATATTTCAAAGAAAGTTTTCAAAGGAAACAAAAAAAGGTGTAAGAATCGCTATCTTCCCCTACCTCCTCCCCCAACTCCTGGGTCCCTTCCCGCTTCTGGGATCTTAATGGAAAGGGGATAATGTTATGAAAATTCTCTACACAAGCACAAGGAAGAAAGGAAGGAAGAGCATGTGCTTCCTAGCACACAATGCACTTCCTGTCGGCTGGGCTGGAGAAAGAAATGCCTCCCCGGTCTGCCAGCCCCCCCAACACCCCCCCACCCCCCGACAGAGAACTCACCACTTCCTGTGGATGCAGCTGAAGGGAGTGCTGTAAAGTACAGCCCCAGTTTTCCCAGCCCCTGCTCCCTAACCTTCAGTGGTTCCCTATTACAGTCACACTGTTTAATAAAGGTTGAACTTAATCCAGTGAGAAGGAAGGAGCTGAACATTTAAAAGGCTCGACATTTCTGAAAGACAAATTGAACTTTCTGCCTCCTAAATAAGAGTCCTGAAAAAGTCTCTCTTATTCATAACAGAAGCAGCAGGTTTAAGCCGGCAGCAAATTACTCCAAGGACAACATCCCAGTTCCTTGGTCTTCATATCGGATATACGCAGAGGGAGAATAAGCCTTCAGAGAGGTCTGGTTCCTACGGTAATGAGAGTGTAGGATTCTGTTGAAATGTACACAATGGCAATTCACCCCCTCTTACAACCCATCTCATATAAACTCCGTCTCTAGAATCAGACTGCCTGGTGTCGAGTCTTGGCACTATTACCTACTTGCTGTGCGACCTTGGGTAAGTGATTTGACCACTGTCACCCTCAGGTCCTCCATCTGTAAAATGCGGATTTGCTTATTCATTCAATGGACCTTTATTGAATGACCTACTGTTTGTCCATCAGGGTGCTGGGCTGTAGGGATACAGTGGCAACTGAGATAGACATGGTCCTCGTCATCATGGAGTTTACATGTGGGGAAAGTAGAGTCAAACAGCAAACACTCTGTCTCATAATCACAATCACAGCCATAGTGTTTCGAAGGAAACAAACCGTAAACTGAGATAGAAAACAGCAGGAGAGGGCTTCCGCCGAGATGGCCAAATAGGAACAGCTCCAGAGCACAGCTCCCAGTGAGAGCGACACAGAAGGTGAGTGATCTCCACATTTCCAACCGAGGTACCAGGTTCATCTCAGTGGGACTGGTTCGACAGTGGATGTAGCCCAAGGAGGGCAAACCGAGGTGGGGGGGGGTGCTGCCTCACCTGGGAAGTGCAAAGGGCTGGAGGACACCCCCCCCCCAAACCCAAGGGAGGCTATCGGGGACTTTTTTTTGACATTCTAGCACTCCTGCTCAGGTACTCCACTTTTTTCACAATCTTTATAGCCCACAGACCAGGAGATTCCCACTAGGACCGACGACCCCAGCACCGCGGGTTTCCAGCACAAAACCGGGCAGTCGTTTTGGCCAGTGCCTGGAAAGCCTATGAGACAGAATCTCCCAGTCCACCTGAAAAAAAGGCATCTGAAGGCAGGGAGCCAAGTGATCTGGCTCGGCAGGTCCCACCCCCACAAAGACCAGCAAACTGAAACCCACTGGCTTGAGATTTTTGCTAAAGACTAAACCAGGAAGAAGTTGAATCCCTGAATAGACCAATAACAAGGTCTGAAGTTGAGGCAGTAATTAATAACCTACCAACCAAAAAAAGTCCAGGTCCACACAGGTTCACAGCCGAATTCTACCAGATGTACAAAACAGAGCTGGTACCATTCCTTCTGAAACTGTTCCAAACAATACAAAAAGATAGAATCCTCCCTAACTCATTTTATGAGACCAACATCATCCTGATACACAAACCTGGCAGAGACACAGCTAAAAAAGAAAATTTCAGGCCAATATCCATGATGAACGTTGATGTGAAAAACTTCAATAAAATACTGGCAAACCGAATGCAACAGCATATCAAAAAGCTTATCCATCACGATCAAGTAGGCTTCATCCTGGGGATGCAAGGCTGGTTCAACATACACAAGTCCATAAATGTAATCCACCACATAAACAGAACCAAAGACAGAAACCACATGATTATCTCAATAGATGCAGAGAAGGCCTTTGACAAAATTCAACAATACTTTATGCTAAAAACTCTCAATAAACTAGATATTGATGGAACATATCTCAAAATAATAAAAGCAATTTATGACAAACCCATAGCCAATATCATACTAAATGGGCAAAAACTGGAAGCACTCCCTTTGAAAACAGGCACTAGACAAGGGTGCCCTCTCTCACCACTCCTATTCAACATAGTATTGGAAGTTCTAGCCAAAGCAATTAGGCAAGAAAAAGAAATAAAGGGTATTCAATTAGGTGAAGAGGGAGTCACATTGTCTCTATTTGCAGATGACATGATTGTATATTTAGAAGACCGCATTGTCTCAGCCCAAAATCTCCTTAAGATGATAAGCAACTTCAGCAAATCTCAGGATACAAAATCAATATGCAAAAACCACAAGCTTTCCTATACACCAATAACAAACAAAAGAGAGCCAATCCATGAGTGAACTCCCATTCACAATTGCTGCAAAGAGAATAAAATACCTAGGAATACAACTAACAAGGGACATGCCAAGGAGAACTATAAACCACTGCTCAGGGAAATAAGAGAGGATACAAACAGATGGAAAAACATTCCATGCTCATGGCTAGGAAGAATCAATATCGTGAAAATGGCCATAGTGCCCAAAGTAATTTATAGATTCAATGCTATCTCCATCAAGCTACCATTAACCTTCTTCACAGAACTGGAAAAAAAAACACCTTAAACTTCATATGGAACCAAAAAAGAGCCCACATAGCCAAAACAATCCCAAGCAAAAAGAACAAAGCTGGAGGCATCATGCTACCTGACTTCAAACTATACTACAAGGCTACAGTAATCAAAACAGCATGATACTGGTACCAAAACAGAGATATAGACCAATGGAACAGAACAGAGTCCTCAGAAGTAACACCACACATCTACAAGCATCTGATCTTTGACAAACCTGACAGAAACAAGCAATGGCGAAAAGATTCCCTGTTTAATAAGTGGTGTTGGGAAAACTGGCTAGCCATGTTCCGAAAGCTGAAACTGGACCCCTTCCTTACACCTTATACAAAAAGTACCTCCAAATGGATTAAATATTTAAACATAAGACCTAACACCATAAAAACCCTAGAAGAAAACCTAGGCAAAACCATTCAGTACATAGGCATAGGCAAGGACTTCATGACTAAAACACCAAAAGTATTGGCAACAAAAGCCAAAATAGACAAATGGGATCTAATTAAACTTAAGAGCTTCTGCACAGCAAAAGAAACAATCATTAGAGTGAACCAGCAACCTACAGAATGGGAAAAAATTTTTGCAATCTACCCATCTGACAAAGGGCTAATATCCAGAATCTACAAAGAACTTAAACAGGATTTACAAGAAAAAAACAACCCCATCAAAAAGTGGGTGAAGGATATGAACAGACACTTTTCAAAAGAAGACATTTATGTGGCCAACAAACATGAAAAAATGCTCATCATCACTGGTCATTAGAGAAATGGCGATCATTAAAAAATCAGGAGACAACAGATGCTGGAGAGGATGTGGAGAAATAGGAATGCTTTTACACTGTTGGTGGGAGTGTAAATTAGTTCAACCATTGTGGAATACAGTGTGGTGATTCCTCAAGCATCTAGAAATAACAATACTATTTGACCCAGCAATCCCATTACTGGGTATATACCCAAAGGATTCTAAATCGTTCTATTATAAAGACACATGCACAGGTATGTTCATTGCAACATTGTTTACAATAGCAAAGACTTGGAACCAACCCAAATGCCCATCAATGATAGACTGGATAAAGAAAATGTGGCACATATACACCATGGAATACTATGCAGCCATAAAAAGGATGGGTTCATGTCCTTTGCAGGGACATGGATGAATCTGGAAACATTCTCAGCAAACTGACACAAGAACAGAAAACTAAACACCACATGTTCTCACTCATAAGTGGGTGTTGAACAATGAGAACACATGGACAGAGGGAGGGGAACATCACACACTGGGGTCTGTTGGGGGTAGAGGGCTAGGGAAGGCAGGGGATGGGGGGATTGGGGGAGGGTTAACAGTAGAAATGCCTAATGTAGGTGATGGGGGGATGGAGGCAGCAAACCACCATGGCATGTGTGCACCTATGTAACAATCCTGCACTATCTGCACATGTACCCCAGAACTTAAAGTCTAATAAAATAAATAATGAAAAGTGGGGGGGGGAGGGAGAAAATAACAGGAGAGTCAGGAAGGCCATCTCACCAAAAGGCAACACTTAAGCTGAGCTTCAAAGGAAGAGGAGCTAACCAGGGGAAGGGCTGCCAGGTACAGGGAGCAGAGCTTAGTGAACTCAGGACTCTGAGAGGCCAGTGAGGCACGCAGAGAATGGCCTCCAATGAGGCTGGAGGGAGAGGCAGGAGCTGCATCCTGCGGAGCTGGGAAGAGGGAAAGGGAGTCTGGAATTATCCTACAGGCAGGGGGTGGCCACTGAGGTGCTGAGATGATCGCACGTCTGCTGGCAAAGATGGGCTGCAGGGTGGTGTGCAGATTAAGAATAGACATGAGACCAGCCAGAAGCCTATTGCAGGAGCCCGGTGGGTCGCCGTGATGGTGGTGGAGATGGGGAGAAGCAGGCAGTGAGTCAGATGTCCCGAGTTGGGTGAGAAGCCCCAGCACTCAGGACAGATTGAAGATGGGGGAGTGTGTGGGTCTGGTTGGAGTCAGTGAGTGGAGATGGGCAAGGCCTGCTGATGTGAGGAGAGAGTACAGGGAGGGGTGAGGAGAAGGCAAGGTAAGCCCAGGGCTTGCCAACACTGAGGGAGAGGAGGGGAGGGGAAGGGAGGGGGGGAGAGGGCGGGGCATCGCACGGGGCTCTACAGAGAAGCAACCAATAGGGTGAAAGGAAAACAAGGAGGCGGTGGCTCCAGAGAGGTGCATTTCAAGAAGTCAGGACGCCCATCTACGTCCAGTGTTGCTGAGACAAGGACAGAAGCTCCAAGACACACCAACGGTGAAAACGAGTCAAGGAGCCGTCTGTACCATATATCACATTTGTGTTTTCAAAAGCTGCGTGTTCGGAAGTTTTAGGTTATTCGCAGGTTTGCTTATGGAAACAGCTCTGGAAGACTCTGCAAGATCCTGGTGACAATGGCTCCCCCAGAGGAGGGAACTGTGTAGCAGGGGATGGGGTGGGGTGGGAGAGAGACCTTTCACTGTGTGTCTCACCCTTTGGGAGCGTTCATGTTTTTATATCATATGACTATATTACTATGCAAAATTACAGTTTGAAAAAGCGCCCTACCTTGTAGAGCTGCTGTGAGGGTACTAATCATCATTTCCTGCGCTTCTCAGGAGGGTTACTTGAGACAGTGTATGTCGGCTGCTTAGCTCAGGAAACAGCTGACATTCCTGTCACTGCTACTCCAGGAAACAGCAGAGAGGGCCCTGGCCTGTGTATTTGGGTCCCAGGGTTCTCCTAACAAAGTACCACAAACTGCGTGGCTTAAAACAAGAGAAATTCCTTCTCTCACAGTTCTAGAGGCCCGAAGTCCGTAGCTGTGGCGGAACCCTGCTCCCTGGGAAGGCTCTGAGGAGGAACCCGTCCTTGCCTCTCCTTGGCTTCCACTGGTCATTGTTGACGCCTGGCATTCCTTGGCTCGTGGCTGCATCACGACACTCTGTGTCTTGGTTTTCACACAGTCTTCTACCCTCAGTGTGTCTCTGTCTTCACATGGCCTCTTACAGGGACATCAGTCATTGCATTTACAGCCTACCATATTCCAGTATGACCTTGACTGGCTAATTACATCTGCAAAGACCGTATGTCCAAATACAGTTACATTTGTTGCATAAGGTTGCAAATCACAATACAGGCACTAGGTAATTCTGAGGACATCATTTAACTCAGCTGAGTCTGGCAGTTCAGATTCTCACAACCACAAACTCATCTGTGACCCAGGGTAGTCCCTTCTCGTTCTGGGTATCCGGTTTCCATCTAGAAAATGAAAGAAGGGACTGGAGTCGCTCTAGGCCCCAGCCCAGCCCAGAAGCGCTCCTGGACCCGGTCTCAGGTAGGTAGGCCAGGCGTCAGGAACTGAACTGAGAAGGCCGAGACCTGGGTGTGTTTCATGTTGCCACAGGCAAGGGACGTGCAGTGGGCTGTCACTGCCGACCTTGCAGCCATTGGTGAGGATTTCTGAAGTCCTGAGCCCTTAGGTTGTTAGCAACAAAGAGGCTTGAACTCCGTGGCCAGAATCAAAGCCAGAGCCGCAGTAAGGCTCAGTCCCGCCCAGCTCCCTTTTATCACTAATTCATGGCACAGGTGCAAGCTCACATACTTGTCAAAAGAGGAGTCGGGAACACACCGGATTTAGCGCAGTAGATTCCGAGGGGTGTCTGAGGTCATGAACTGAGTGGGCATGTGCTGCTCAGTCAACCCCCAGAGGCTGCCAGGTGACATCCTCCGACTCCGCAGGAGAGGGTGGGGAGTGGGAGAAACGGGAAGAAGATTCCAAGAGGAATTTGTGGGAAACCTGCTTTACAGTGTTGATTCCCTTTGGGTAACCAGATTGCAATAAAAACAACAATGACGCTCTCCTCCATTTATGAGAACTTCACACTTCACCGAAGGTTTTATACCTGTTCGCTTATTTGGTTTGATTCTAAAAAGTCACGTGCCAACAGAGACTTTGATTGCAGCTTTCCAGATAAAGAAACTAAAGCTCAGTGTGGTGCCACAAAGGATCCATCCCAGGAGCTGCTTCCGGTGGCTTGTTCAGGAGGGAGACCTTTAGAATTACCACCCAAATCTCCACCCCAAACCACCCAACACAGCATTAGGGTAATCATCCTCGATATGGACACTCTGTTCTCGCATTCTTGTGTAAAGTATGAATACGTGCCTTTTATAGAAGATTGCTATTTGTATTGATTTATAACATACAATATAAATGAAAGCAGTGTGCTTGCTATGCAAACACAGGTTCGAGACCAGCCCAGAAGACCCCTCCCAGCACCTAAGCTGTTCCAGATGGGCCTCCTGGAGTGATCACAGCTGCTGTGACTCACAGGAGGCCGGCCAGGATCCTGCCCGCGAGGCTCCCTGTGGGAGCACGCCGCTGCACAAGGCAGTCTGTCTCAGTCTGCCAAGACAGACAGCTTACGCGCTGGGCTCCTGCTGAGGACACTTCCCAGGGAGAAACCCTGGGACACCTCACACTGTTCTAGCCCTGGGTGGGGCCCAGCAGGGCCTGGGCAGATCAGACTCTGCTGTGGGGCTGGTTTCCACAGCCAGGGAGGAGCCAGTTCTGCTGCTGACTGGCAGGTGGCTTCCTGCTTTGGCCAATCAACTGCATGGCCATTAGGCAAATATTTGGGGCTTGATTTTGGGTTATAGTTTTTAAAATAGAAAATGAATAAATTAGGCTTGCGGAAGTGGTATTTGACAGTCACATGGGAGGAACAGGCTTGAGTCTGATTGTCCTTGAGCTGCAGCTGAAATTGCAGCCTCGCCTTGGTGGCATTTAGGCCTTGGCAAGTAGCTCAACCACAAGTCACAGACCAGAGAAGGCCTGAGTGTGAGAAAAAGGCCTGGAAAGAAGGAAGCAGACACAGAGAGCCGTGGACTCGCCCAAGGTCACACAGCTCGTCCCGGGTGATTGAACTGTTTGGGGGTGGAATCACATCTGTCCAGGACACCATCGTGTCCCTGGCACCCGTCTGGCACCTGGTGGGGAGTAGATGTCCATTACATGGGATGATGAGGTGGAAGAAGGAGGAAGGCTGGCAGGGAAGGAGGGAGCAGCAGAGGGCAAGGACACAGGCCTCTTGTCGTCCGGGCCCTGAGCTCGGCTCATCACTCTGAGCTTGACAGACAGAAACAGGAGATAGTGGGAGCAAGCTGGGAGCAAGCCTGAGAGGGCTGGGACCCGGTGTGACCTCCGCTTCCCAAGTCATGCCTGACTGTCCTTGGCGATGACTCGGGCAGAGAGAGAAAATGTACCCCGGAATGTTTTCCCCAATAATCCTGGCCGAGGCTCCCTGCCTCTTCTGCAGGAGTTCTGTGGGAAGAAGGAAAGGGAAGCTAAGAGGAAAGAGAGGGCAGGCACTCACCTTCCAGGGGGGAAACGGCAGCGTCCCTCAAACCTGTTCTCTTTTATTTCTGACAGTCACATGCTACATCTAATTTGATCCCTGAAACAGACGGGTGAAGTTCGCATTCCACAGATGCAAAAATGAAATTTGGGCTCTTTCCACATTTCTGTATAGTTAGTTTTCTGGCAAACATTAATAAACCAAACTGAAAAGGGCTGTTAGTGTATTTAATTTAACAAAGAGTCATTCTTTAGTAACTCCAAGGACAGAATCGCTACTGGGCCTTGCTGATGACCTGCTCACAGGTGTTTGGAGTCTGAAAAACCTCAGCAGCCACAGCTCGGTTAGCATTTTACTGAACATTTACTATGTGCCAGAACAATCTCCTCACCCTATTGTCCCATTGACTTCTTACCCTAAGAGATAGGTACTATTATTACCCAGTGTTTACAGATGATGAAACTCCAGTACTGAGAGGTTAGCTACCTGGCCAAGGTCATCTTGATATTCAGCGGTGGCCTCAGGATACTTTTTATTCTATTTCCAAGTCTGTGCAAGAGACTAGCCTATGCCAAATATTGGATCTTTGAGGGAGGGGAGCAACGAAGGGCACAGTGGGGTGATGTCACCGGCTGGTGGGGAGGGCGGGAGGAGCAAGAAGAGTAGAGGAGAATCAGGAAGGTCATTTTTTGGACAGTGGGCGGGGTAAAGGAAAACCAGATATTTAAAAAGAAAATTTGGCCAGGTGCAGTGGCTCATGCCTGTAATCCCAATACTTTGGGAGGCCGAGGTAGGTGGATCACTTGAGGTCAGGAGTTCAAGACCAGCCTGGCCAACATGGTGAAACCTCATCTCTACTAAAAATACAAAAAATTATCTGGGTGTGGTAGTGGGCACCTGTAATCCCAGCTACTCCGGGAGGCTGAGGTGAAAGGATTGCTTGAGCCCAGGAGGTCGAGGCTGCAGTGATTGCATCACTTCACTCTAGCCTGGGCAACAGAGTGAGACCCTGTCTCAAAAAAAAAAAAAAAATCACATCTGGGGCCAGATGCAGTAGCATATGCCTGTAATCTCAGCACTTTGGGAGGCTGAGGCGGGCAGATCACTTGAGGTCAGGAGTTCGAAACCAGCCTGATCAATATGGTAAAGCCCTATCTCTACTAAAAATACAAAAATTAACCAGGTGGGGTGATGGGCACCCATAATCCCAGCTACTCTGGAGACTGGGGTAGGAGAATTGCTTGAACTTGGGAAGCAGAGGTTGCGATGAGACCAGATTGAGCCACTGCACTCCAGCCAGGGCGACAGAGTGAGACTCCATCTCAAAATAAATAAAAATAGATAAATAAGAAAAAGAAAAAGGAAATTCTGACTTTGAAAGCCCTGCATCTATTTTATTGTTTCTTAAGAACCACATCCCATATTGTAAAATATCTACGTATGTAGAACTTTACTGTTTTCACTGGTTCTTCAGGCATGTGTGAACATGAGGACGCATCAGAGAGACTATCCTGAAAATAATTATATGGTAATGTGAGGCCATGTTTTCACGGAAAGTCGACTCCTTAGACTAACAAAGTCTGGGGCCTGATTTTGCCACAAAGCTGTGTGTTTAGTAGAGCAAATGTTCTCACGTTCTCTCTGGGGGCCAGTCTCTGGGGAAGAAGAATTCCTCTCCTCCTGGTTCTCAGGTGAGCTGAGTTGGGCTTGACAGCATCATTTGGTTTCAAAGAACTAGAGCCTGCTTCGCAATTGAGTCTCCTGGGGAGAAAGTGTCACTAAGCACAGATTCATCTGGCCTGGAGGGGATCACATTGTTATTTTCAGAGAAAAGCCCCAGAGTATCTTGATGGGGATCTCTTAGCCCCTGACCTGCCCTCATGAGGCTGGCTCTATAGCTTCTCACAGACCCAACAGCTTGAATCAAAGAAATAAAAATAATTATGAAATTCTTGTCTATTATTGCTGGTATCCTCAGATCTAATATTTTTTGATCGATTAAGAGCAGTTGGCACAATGGGGAGAGATGGAAGCCCCAAGAAACCAAGAATTGACCCCCTCTCAGGACCACTGTGTGCTTCACACAGCACTCCCACTTTCTGCGTCTCCCATTTGTATCAGGCCACTCTGGGAAGCAGGGCAAGTGTCATTAGACCCACTTTACAGATGAGGAACTTGAGCCTCATTGGAGATCCCAAGATGAGCAGTGGGGAGTCAGGTCCAGCACCCACAACTGCTGCCCTCTCCTCCAGTGCGCTTTCCCCATGACTACTCTCACACCTGAAGCTGAGGCCGGGCACCCAGGACACAGGATGAGAACATGCTTCCGGACATCCCAAAACTCCTCCAACTGAACTTGATGCCTGAGCATGGGTGCCAACCATGGAGCATCGTGTGAACATGGCAGCTCTGGAGGCCCACAAGGCAAAGGTGTTGTGGATGGAGACTGCCTGGCAACTCCCACTCTGGGCAGGAAAATACCAAAGGATACTCAGCACCAGGAAACCTGGGAATGGCTATTTGGGGCAGAAAGAACCTCGTAGTCATCTACTTTAACCTCCAGGAGCTAAACGCCACTTCTCTGCCACTTCCTCCTATATCTGAGTTTTGATCCCTGGGACCACACGGAACATACCTAACTACTCTTCCAAGGATTAGCCCTCAGAAATGTGAGGAGGTCACGTCCTCTACCCCACTTCCCAAATTCTTTCCAATTCCCACCTTCCCAGATCGCTCAGCTCCTGCTCATTTGACAGGCTCTCCATTCAGACCTGTTTGACCCTGGTTTCTCTCTTGTCCTATTGACATTTTCTCTGCACAAGAACTGTGTCAAGTTCAGCTCTGGGCACGATGTCCCAGTCCCAGTCAATAGATGAACAAGTCCTGTGCTACGGCAGTTCAGCCAATGAAGGGGAAAATCCTGATATTTTTCCCTGAGATATGAGGAACCTCAGGCTGCAGGGCTTGGAGCAGCCTCAGCTCTTCACCTGTGGGTTAGAGAGCCACCTCCCCTCCCTCCCTGGGCCATGGTAAGGGGACTAGTGGATGTCCACAAATGTTTGGAGCTTTATACACAGTCCACAGAGTCCTATGTCCACAGTGGGACAGACAGTTCTCCCTTCTGTCCGTGTCTCTAAAAGGTTATGTCCAGAACAGTGGATGGTACCTACATTGGGGAGTGCCTCCCTCGCTGTGGACAATATATCTCCATTCATAAAACCATCAACCACACTGCCATTGACCACTGACAAGGCTTACATGATACTTACTCCCTAGGACCTGTAACTCGGCCCAGTCTTTTCCTTGTATGTACAGGGATGCAAGTTACCAACAAATTCAACTCCTCAAAGAAGTGGGAGGCCAACCTTATCAAGTGGTGTTTTCAGCTGGAGACTAACCCAGACTCCAGCCCAAAGGCTCTCACTCCCCAAGCTGAGACATGCGAACCTGTTTGGAGGTGCCAGGCATATCCTCAGTGCCACCCTGAGCCACACTGCACACATATGGCAGGCAGGGTACAGCACCAGTCTCCTGGGTCTCAGACCCTAATGAAAGCAACGAACACACTGGACCCAGCGATCTTGAAGCTCAGGATATTTTCCTTCATTGGCTGGACTGCCACGGCCGTTCCTTCATCCGTTGGCTGGGTCTGGGGCACCATGACCCAGAGTTGAACTTGACACAGTTCTTGTGCCGAGAAAATGGAAAACTCCCTAGCATTAAAATGACAAATCTACTCATTATGCAGGTGGCTTCAACAAAGGCTTGCAAAGGCATGTGCGGGTGAGATGTCAGAGCAACACTCACGCCTCGAGTCTTTCTGGTTTTTGATGGAAGAGCGGGGTGTGCTGGGGAAACCTGAGCATTACGGTAACTCTTCAGTCCCATTCTTGGGCTCCAGTGGGATGGGGAAGCTTCAGTCCTTTGGTTGTCCAGGGAGGGGTACAGATGAGATATGAGGAACGTCAGGCTGTGGGGTTGGAGCAGCCTTAGCTATTCATGTGTGGGTTAGAGAGCCACCTCCCCTCCCTCCCGGGTCACAGTGAGGGGACTAGTGGGTGTCCACAAATGTTTGGAGCTCTATTTTCTTTCTTTCTTTTTTTTATTTTTTATTTTTGAAACGGAGTCTAGCTCTGTCATCCAGGCTGGAGTGCACTGGCATGATCTTGGCTCACTGCAACCTCCACCTCCCAGGTTCAAGCGATTCTCCTGCCTCAGCCTCCCAAGTAGCTGGAATTACAGGCACCCACAACCACACTCAGCTAATTTTTGTATTTTCGGTAGAGACGGGGTTTCGCTGTGTTGGCTAGGCTGGTCTCGAACTCCTGACCTTGTGATCCACCCACCTCGGCCCCCCAAAGTGCTGGGATTACAAGCATGAGCCACCGTGCCCGTCCCAGAGCCCTTGTACAGAGGTGTCTTACTCATCTTTGAGTCCTCAGGGTCTGACATGTGGGAGGCATCTGGTCACACCAGGCTGGATTCGTTTTCTTCCTTCTATCTGCATCTCTTTTTAGACATTCTAGGAATAAAGTTGACTTTGGATGAGAACTCAGGAATAACCAGAGACAAGTGGGCCTGCCCCGGGCCAAGGACCCTGGCCTCCTGCCCCTGCTGGCCAGCACCCCTGAAGGGCGAAATCCCAATGCCATTCCATGGTCCCCTCCGGCACCTCATGACCGCACCACATCCTCTGGCAGCCAGGATGGAGTGAATCACCTCCTGAGCTCTGTTTCCAGCCACAGCTGCTGGAGGCCGAGATAAAGGGGCTGGTATTGCCAGGACCCCGGCTCTCCCCTCCCCTCCACTCTTTTTTTTTTTTTTTGAGACACAGTCTTGTTCTGTCACCAGTCTGGAGCACAGTGGCACGATCTCGCCTCACTACAACCTCTGCCTCCCAGGTTCAAGCGATTCTTCCTCCTCAGCCTCCCGAGTAGCTGGGACTACAGGCGTGTGCCAAACGCCCAGCTAATTTTTTTTTTTTATTTTTAGTAGAGACGGGGTTTCACCATATTGGCCAGGATGATCTCAATCTCTTGACCTCTTGATCCACCCACCTCGACCTCCCAAAGTGCTGGGATTATAGGCGTGAGTCACCACGCCCAGCCCCCTCCCCTCTACTCTTCAGCCTGATGGCCCCACGGGGCCGGGCAGGTTCAGCAGCTGGGAGAGTGAGAGCAATCTGAGACCACTGGGCAGAGCAGAGCCGAGCCGAGCCAGCTGTTTCCATGCTTTTCTGGCTCCCTTCCCGCCAGGCTGGAGGTTTGGGGGTTGTGAGGGGCCCAGGTAGGGAAGCTGAGGTGTGTGGGAAGTGGCCAAGCTCAGCTGTCTCCCTCTGACCCATTTACTAACTCAGGAAATCCAAGGGCCTTTCACAGCTGCTAAAGACATGCCTCACCTTGACAGAACCCAGATGGCCAAAATTCCCGAAAAACTCAAGTGGCCGGTGACAGCTGGCATTTGCCTCTCTGTTCCTGCTGTCCCGGTCAGAGGGAGGAAGAAAATCTTCTGAAAGGCCAGAAGTTGAAACACGCCTCTGGGGAGATGAGATCTGACTTCCTTGCTTTAGTCTATTGACTAGTTAATCTTTCCTTCTAATTTTCCTACTCTCCTCAGTAGTATTTTCCTGGAGTCCCAAGATTCCGTAATAAAACTCCTGGAAGAAACCAGTAAACTAATTGCTTCCCTTTGCTTTATGCGTGTGTGTGTATGTGCATGTGTGTGTGTGCATGAGTGTGTGTGTCTGTTTATGTATTTGAATATTCATAAGGAACTCTGTGGAAGACGGATACTTGGTAAGAACCATGAGAACTTTCCAGAAGAACCCTGAAGGAGGCTGGTAAACGCACAGGTGAGAGGGATGCAGCCTCCTTCTCTTCCGAGAGCCGATCCTACTCCATTTTCTCCACAGGCTCCCCAAAGCCCAGCACACTTCCCCCCAGGGGTTTGTGAGGCTGCACCCTTCTAGCTCCAACCTGCCTGCTGCAGACCTGGGTAATTCCTAAACAGAGCTAGGGTAGGGCACAGAGTCTGGAAAGCGTGGAGCAATGCTACTCCAGAGTCTGTGAAGACCAAATTCCCTAGCACGCACACAAGGTGCTTCTTAGTCCAACTCCCACCCATTTCTTCAGCTGCATCTGTTAATTTGCAAACCTCTCCCTGCCTCTTAACCTCGGGCATCTCCCTCTGCCACATCAAACTACTTGCCAAGCCTTTTCACCCCCATCCACCCTTTTTCTGCCTAATGTTCATTCAAGGTCCAGCTTGGCGTCCAGTTTCTCGGTAAAGCTTCATCAGAACTTCCTTCCCCTCCAGGTGAAATCGGTGTCCCGTTCTGGGCACTCCCACCACACTCAGTACACAACTTTATCAAGGCATTCAACGCCCAGCATTGTAACTGTGGCTTACATACCCCTCTCTTCCTACTGCTCTTTGAGTCTGTGACGCACGATAGCCGTTTGTTGAAACCTTCGATTCAGCAAGTAAGTTTGCTGCCTTGATAAAAACAGCCCACTGATAATAATACCAAAGAGAATTAGAACTAATGCAGTGAAGCATTTTCACACGCACAGGCCAAGTGAAGTTTTCGAAAAACTTCACCAAATTTCACATGAAAGGTAGAGTTTTTACCTTGACTTTTAAGTTAAAAAGCAGCTTAAAAAACTTTTATGTCATGCCGTTGTCTAATTACATTAGTCATTTGCAGGACAGAGTCATCATAATCACTAATCCTGTGAATCTTGGAAAGTTTCACATGGCAGAAGCTGGAAGGGGCTGATGGGGACCCCCAGCTGAAGATTCTGTGCTATGGTTCAGTGCTGCTGGTCTCAGTGAGGACCTCAGGAACAGCCCCAGGGGGGCAGAAAACACTTCTACGCTAACATTTATCTTTAATGGAGACGTGGTTTCACCATTTGGCCAGGCTAATCTTGAACTCTTGACCTCAAGTGATCGGCCCACTTCAGCCTTCCAAGTGCTGGGATTACAGGCGTGAGCCACTGTGGCCCTTCTAACATTTATTTTAATTTTCTTTTGCTTATCTGTATTTCCAACAGTATTCAGGTATCACTTTTTAAATCAGTAAAAAACACTTTTTAAAGTAAAAATGTCAAACAATGAAATTGATTGAAACCATAAAAGCTCCAAAAGAGAGAAGGAAAGAAGACAGTCTTTACTAAAGGTGTTTTTGGCAGACCACGGTGGCTCACACCTGCAATCCCAGCACTTTGGGAGGCCAAGGCAGAAGGATCACTAGTGGTCAGGAGTTTGAGATCAGCCTGGGCAACGTCGCGAGACCTTGTCTTTACAAATAAAACTTTAAAAATTAGCCAGACGTGGTGGCTCAAGTCTTTAGTCCCAGCCACTTGGGAGACTGAGGCGAGAGGATCTCTTGAGGCCAGGATTTTGAGGCTCCAGTGAGCTGTGATCACGACACTGCACTGCAGCATGGGTGACAGAGCAAGAGCCTGTCTCTGAAAATAAACATATTAATTTATGTGGTTTTGCCCTTTAGCTGGGGACAAGAGACCTGATGGCTTTGTTCCACACCAAAATCATAAAGGGAAGAAGACAAGGAAACTGCAGGAGCCCTTTCTGTGCCCAGCTGTCACCTGTCCCAGCATGCACTGCTCAGACAGTCCTCCGAGGTTCCCTGGGAGCACAGAAAAGGACACAACCGGGGTGTTAGACCCAGATCTGCCTCCTCGAGCTACAGGACCCTGGACAGGTCACTGTGTCTCCGTAGCTTCACCTCTTAAGGAGATTAACACAGCTGCCTGCCAGAGAAGTGAGTCCATTTTAAACGACACAGTGGTACACACATGTGAGGGGTTACTATAATTCCCATTGGTTCTAGAAGGAGGTAGGTTTGATAGGCATGTGTGGGCAGACTGATAAGCTTTTTGCAGGTTCACCAATGTGTCAGGAGCTAAAAAATTTATGATCGCCACAATTGTGTAGGTAGGTGCTGTTACTACTTACAATTTACAGGTGACGAAGAAAGAGGAACCGAGAAGTTGAGCCAACTGTCCAACTTACAACACAGTTAAGAAGAGAGGAGCTAGAATCTGAAGCCAGGCAGCTGGGAGCAGGGCCTGTGTTAGGAAAACGTGGCTCATGCTTACACACGTGTGCATGTACTCACACACACATGCACACACATACACACACTTCCCTTTTCCATCCCAAACACACCACTCAGAGTCTAGTTGAATTGTGCAGTTTCGATTCTGACTCTGTTCCTTTGAAGCTGAATTGCCCTGACACTGTTGATGGTCGACCTCCGATGAGTGAGAGTGTGGCGTCAAAGCGGGTCAGAAACACCTTTATTTTCATTTCACAGCCTTCTGCATTATTTTGATTCCTGCCCATGAGCATGCATTATATTTATCCAGATTGATTTTAAAATATATTGCTCCTCACTGGGAGGACTGTGTTTCCAAACAAAGGTTTTAAAATTTAATGAAAATGTAAAAATCCTTTGCCTTTTTAGGTTTTCAGAGTCTTATTTATCGAATGCCCTGGCCGCTGGGGATCTTTCCAATTCATGCTGGACTTGAGCCTGGGTTTCCTGATTTTCCCAGCTCCAACGCTCAGCCTCAGCAGCCAAACCAGCCCGGCCCCTTCCTGTGGTTTCCAGCTCAGCCCTCCTCGTGGGAGGGAGGAGGAGAAGGGAGGTTGCCGTGTGGGGCCCTTCCCATGGGGCCCCAGTGTTTGGTGAAAACAGGGTAATGTCAATCACAGTCCAGGTCTCTAAAACCTAGTAATGGAGGCCCAGGGAAGGTGAAAACATACAGGGTGATCAGAATCAAGACAATGAGGACTCACAAAAGGACTAAGGCCAGGAAAGGGCTAAGCTCACCAGGCAGAGGTCCTGCCCACTGAAACAGGAGGGAGCCCTAATGCTCTGTCCCGGCCTCACCAGTGCTATCTTTTCTACTTTTCTTCTGGGGTCCAGGGGCATCTAAGAGCAAGATACCACCAGGTGAGGGGCCCAGGAGGGGCCCAGGAGCCTGCCCCTGCCAAGCTGGCCTGAAACTTGGCACAGACTGGTCCCATCTGGTATCCAGCTTTAATTAAGTTTCTGGACAAACACACTCTCATGCATTACGCATCAGAGCAGGGACACTGTCAGGCAGGAGGAGGAGAAGGAGGCAGGCTGGCTCACTCCTGGTATGTGTACCCACTTAGCAATGCCACTTTAATTTCTCAAAAACGTTCCCTGACAGCTCCACACAGTGCCCAGCACAGGGAGCTGAGCCCTGCTAACAGACCAGCTTGGAGGCAGCTGGAGCCTGTCTGCCCAGCTTGCTGGGGGAGCATTAATTAACCAGCTGGCAGCTCTTCTGTCTCCAGAGACCTCCGTGCTGGGATGGTCTAGGGACAAAGCCGGTAGTGTGCAGAATCCTTTCCATGGTCCCCCCACAGACCAAAGAATCCCTGCGCTACTGGGTGCCCAGCGGCCCCTGTGGGACGTTTGCTTTGCTGCTTCCTCGGCATACAGGGAGTCTGAGCCTTTGGGTCTCCTCTCTGGCCACATTCAGGACATTATCAGTGCTGGGCTACGCGACCGCTACAGTCAATGTTTGCCCGGCTGGAAAATGCTCGCTCATGTTAACAAGGAAGCAATGAATGAGAAGGCTTTCTTCTCTTTTATTAAAGCCTGTACAAGCACAAAGCAGACTCTGAAATGTTATCTGTTCACAAACCTCATATGGCTAAATATTTACTGAGAATGTGACTGGCATTCTTCAAGCAGCAAAGCCAGTGTCCACAGAGTGTCAGAAACAGAAGCAGCGTCCAGGCAGACCCATGGGAAGGAAGGCCCACCTCTGGGGAGAGCAGGTGTTCCCAGCCCGACCCTCCAATGGAACTGCGAGCCCTCTGGCTTCCTGGATTCTCCATTGCTCCATCCTAGATGCACCTCCAGGGACTGACTGATCAAGCTGTAACACCAGCGTGGAGCCCTAGCCTGTGACTACCTGAGACTTCCCGAAGCCCTCCAAACACACAGGCCCTTTCTCAGGATGTGGCATGGTTTTGATTGCTCCACCTGGCATGCCCTTTCTGAAATGCCCCTCTTGCAGCATCAGGCACCCCTCTAGGTTAAGCCTGTGCAGGCTTCATCTGGGGTGCCGACTGGGATTGATTTGCGGTCACTGCCGGGAGCTTTGTGATGATCGTGCTGTGAGGTGACTTCTCAGGGATGTGCGCTAGGGCTGTGGGGACACTAAGGCACATATTTCACAGATCTGTTGTGGGTCTAGTCACTTGTGAATGCCACCTCCTCCAGGAAACTCTCAAGACTCCCCCCGCCAAAGCATTCATAATTGCGTTCTTGTCCTCCCTGCGTTCCCTTGGCACTTAAGTCGTTTGTCATCTTCCACTTTGTATTGCAACTATTTGAATAGTTTACACCCCTCGCCCTACTAGGCTGTGGGTTCTTAGGGTAGCAGCTGTGTCTCATTCATCTCTGTGTCCTCCTTAGCATATGTCTTTCCTTGTTTGGGATCAGAGCTCACTTAAGGAGTTTCTCACCTGGGGACGGCTAGCTGAGAGCAGACTTCAAATTTAGTATACTCCTCATGAGAGGGGTATTTTGGAAGGCAGCAGGTTGATTCTGCACTCCTGCTCTGGGGAAGGCGCTGCCTCAGGGTAGGACTCAGGGGTTCAATGGGCACAGGGCAACTGGATGGGTTAGGAATGTGGGTGATAGTGGTTGCCAGATAAAATGCGGACACCCAGTCAGGTTGAATGTAATTGTGTTCCAAGTATTGCATGGGACATACTTACACTAAAAAAAGCTATTCGTTGTGTGTCTGAAATTCACATATAACTGGGTGTCCTATATTTTTATTGGTTAAATCTGGTAACTCTAGGTGGGAGTGCCAGGGAGAGAACACGAGATCTTCTCTCCAGACTTTCTAGAACCAATTCTGTACACTACGTTGTGTCTTCACGGAGAAACACTGTCCATACTTTCAAGTCTCCTGAATTTCCAGACGAGGCTCTCTGATGAACCAGGCTCTCTGTGAAAGCCAACTCCAGTGAAGCCCAGGAATAAAACTAGGAAGCCCCCCAAAAGGTATTTTAGTGTGGTCAGCTGTAAACTTTATTAGGTAAGAACCAAGGCCGTCTCGTTCATCATTTGCTCTCCAGTGCCTTGCACAGTACTTGGCATAAAGCAGATGCTCAATAAATATTTACTAAATAAATAAAGAGCTGAGCGCCACCGGGCCTTCTCCACCCATGACTGGGCTTACCTCATCCACGGCGATAAAAATGTGCGAAAACGGGAGTTGGCAGGCAGCCTTTCCTTTGCAAGAGTCATCACTAATTTTCATTAGCCAGCAAAATGCCCAAGTGCATTAGGCTGATTTGGATTTAAAATCAATTAATGCATCCTCAGGGAGCTTGGCTTCTATAAAGGCAAGATAAAACTGTATCTTCTTGAGTTGATTTATTTCAATTTAAAGGATAATTAATATGTTTTCATGGATATGATTTAGAAAATAAAGAAAAGCAGCATGAAGGGGGAAAAGCTTGTGCAGCCTCAACACCTCAGGCAGATGCAGTAACACTTGAGTCACAGCTGTGTTTTGTACACCTTACTTTTTCATCCTTCTCCACCCAGAGTCACTGGACATCTTTGTTTTCTCCAGTTTTATCTTTTCCCTTCTCTGCCAAAATCCCCCTTGCAGGACACAGTCTGGTCCTGGATTTCGAGGTTTGACCAGAAGTAGATGGCCATCATCCAGAAGATCCCAGCAGCCAGAAGAGCCATTGACGGGGCCAGCAGGAACAGGTAAATGTAATGAGGGTCTGGTTCAAGGTGGCAGAAGGCAACCTCAGTAACAGCGGTGTGTGAACTAGAAAGGAACAGTGAAGAAGGATCTCCAGCTTCCTGACCCAGTGACTAGGGGAAGGGGAAGGGTACCAGCCAGGACTCAGTTGCAAACAATAGAAACTGACTCTGGATCTCTAAGAAGGAAAAGAATTGATTAGAAGTATTTTCATTTGAGCTCACTGAATCAATGGCAAGGCTGGAGACCCAAACTTAGAACACAGATAGGAACCAAGAGGGCCTGGGACCAGGGTCATGCCACAAGAACAGCCTGGTCGGGTGATAGCCAAAGCATCCCCACTGTCGGACACTTGCTTCACCTGCCCACCTCCATGGCTGCTATGAATGACCTCCAGACTTCCTGTCACTCTCAAGAACCAAAATCACAGTTCATGGTCTAAATGCCCATGCCTATGTCATGTGCACATGCCCACTTGCTAGGGGACAGGAGTAGGAAAGTCTGACCTCCTTCAGACTCTCACCCTGAAATTTCTTCCAAATGGGAAAACGGTTCAAATAATAGGAAGGAAAAAAAGTTAGCAATTGATCTCTATGGTGGCATTAAAGTAGGTTGTACAGGAGGAAGAGCAAGTTTGTGTGGGGTATGACAATGACGTGTTTTGGTGGAGCTGTGTAGAGAAATTGACATTGGAGATGTCGACCTGGAGGTGTCACCTCTTCAAAGGGGTGACAAGCCATTGGCATAACACCTTGCCCTGGGTTACAGTGGCTTCTCCAGCCATCCTTGCATTCCATCATCTTCAAACTGATGTCTCGTGAGAAGCTCAGGTATGAGGGCAAGGATCCTACAGAGGAGGAAGGTTTGACTGGGTTCTCTTTTCTCAGAAATCCCAATTCCTGGTTTGTTTCCTATCATTAAAAATGACTAGCAAATACAAGAAGTTTAGCTGGCTAGGGTAAGGACGCAAAGGTTGTTTTCAGTACAGCTTATTTGTGGAGGAAAAACCCTGGAAGAATCACCCCTCTTCTTAGGGTTTCATGTTCTACTCATGCTGCAGGGGCAGAAATACCTCCAGGTATTCAGAACCCCGGAACCTCGGAGCTGCAAGGAGACATAGGGATCATACAGTCCAACCCCCTCAGTTTATGCACAAGGGCCCTGAGGCTCAGAAGATCCTGAAAACTGCAGCATCCTTTCACATTCTCTCATCATGAAAAAAATTGCACCACCTTTCACCCACACCTCAGCCCCATCCTGCCAACATTGCCACCCACCTGAGAGGAAGGGAGGCCTTGAATAGGATGCAGCTGGGTGGATCACCTCCTCTTCCCCTGGAGGCAGTGACGTCTGTCACTCCTAGGAGATGATTAAAATGTTGCTGCTATTGTTAAATTTTGGCAAGTAGATTCTGGATTATTCTCCCAGGGGGCTGGCCATGAGTCACCACAGCACATCCTCAGGAAGGAGCTGGCTGAACTCCAGAAATGGCCAGATCCTGTAGTGAACTGAGGACCCAACAGTGTCACGGTGCTGCAAATGGGCTGTGAACTGGAAGCTGTGCTGGCTGCCACCATCAGGAGTGGCAGGGCTTGACATCTAGGAGGGACCAGAAACCCACCTTCAGTGCTGGCATCACTGATCACGCAGTTCATACAGAACAATTGTCCATGGTAAGACCTCGCTGTGATGGAGGAAGAGTGGAGGAAAGGCTAGCTAGGGCCCTGCACAGAGAAGCTAGTCAAGAAAGGCTCCCCTCTGCCAGTCAACATAGCAAAACCTCATCTCTACAAAAAACGGGAATGTTAGCTGGGAGTGGTGGTGGAGCATTCCTGTAGTCCCAGCTACTTGGAGGCTGAGGTA
Source organism: Saimiri boliviensis (assembly GCF_048565385.1). Lineage (NCBI taxonomy): Eukaryota > Metazoa > Chordata > Mammalia > Primates > Cebidae > Saimiri > Saimiri boliviensis. The sequence continues at coordinate 83,044,431 of NC_133456.1, forward strand.
GGAGGATCACTTGAGCCCAAAAGTTTTAGGCTGCAGTGAGCAATGATCATGTCACTGCACCACAATCTGGGCAACAGAGAGAGACTCCATCTCTAAAGAAAATAAATTAATTAAAATAAAATAAATAAAGGCTTGCCTGCTTTATTTCTTCTTACAGGAGTTGGGCCTCAGGCTGGACCTTGAAGCTGACCACATCTCCTTTCTTTCTCCCATGGGCAGAACAGGGAACAGTCTGGGGGAAGGCATGTTGATAGATCCCAGGACTCCAAGAGTCCAATCCTGCATTTTTGGCTATTAACCTACACACTGTGGATAGCTGTACAAGAGGGACATTCACTCAAAGTGAAAAGAGGCAGGAACACAGGAATCCCAGGTTACATGATGGAGGCGAATGGCTCTGTCAGATGGAAGAGAGTCGTGGGTGAGTGAATGAAGAAATGAATGAATACCTGTTATGTCCACAGTAACTATAGACTGTGTGATACTCTGGGATGAAAAAAAGACAGTGGCTGTGCCCATGCTCTCCCCTTCCCTTCCTGCAGCTCTCGACTACTGCACATCTGAGTCCCCCATCCTTCCATGTGGCTCCAATGTCATGCCCTGGCCAGGCATGGTGGCTCACATCTGTAGTCCCAGCACTTTGGGAGGCTGAGGTGGAGGTGGGTGGATTGCTTGAGCCCAAGAGTTCAAGACCAGCCTGAGCAACATGGTGAAATCCTGTCTCTACAAAAAACCACAAATTTAGCCATGCACGGTGGTACATGCCTGTAGTCCCAGAGTATTAGTCCATTCTCAGGCTGCTAATAAAGACATACCCAACACCAGGCAAGTTACAAAAAAAAAAGAGGTTTAATGGACTCACAGTTGCACATGGTTGGGGAAGTTTCACAATCATGGTGGAGGGCAAAGGAGGGGCAAAGTCATATCCCACATGGCAGCAGGCAAGAGAGTATGTGCACGGGACCCGCCCTTTATAAAACCGTCAGCTCTAATGAGACTTATTCCCTACCATGAGAACAGGGTATGGAGAGAAATGTGGGGTGGAACCCCACCCACAGACCCACTGGGGCACTGTCTAGTGGAGCTTTGAGAAGGGGGCCACTGTCCTCCAGACCCCAGAATGGTAGATCCACTGACAGCAATCCCATTTTACATGATGGAGGTGAACGGAAACCATCCCCATGGTTCAATTATCTCCACCCGGCCCCACCCTTGACATGTGGGGATTGTTACAATTCACGGTGAGATTTGGAGGGGGAAGCAAAGCCAAACCATATCTTTCCACCCCTGACCCTTCCCAAATCTCATGTTCTCACATTTCAAAACTAATCCTGCCTTCCCACCAGTCCCCCAAAGTCTTAAATCATTTCGGCATTAATTCAAAAGTCCACAGTCCGAAGTCTCATCTGAGACAGGGAAAGTTCTTGCCACCTGTGAGCCTGTAAAATCAAAAGCAAGTTAGTTACTTCCTAGATACAATGGTGTATGGGCATTGGGTAAATACACCTGTTCCAAAGGGAAGAATTTGGCCAAAACAAAGAGGCTACAGGCCCCATGCAAGTCCAGAATCCAGCAGGGCAGTCAAATCACAAGGCTCCAAAACTATCTCCTTGGACCCCACGTCTCACATTCAGGTTATGCCGATGCAAGAGGTAGGTTCCCATGATGTTGGGCAGCTCCACTCCTGTGGTTTGCAGGGCATGGCCTCCCTCCCGGCTGCTTTCATAGGCTGGAATTGAGTGTCTGTGGCTTTTCCAGGTGCACAGTTCAAGCTGTCAGTGGATCTACCCTTCTGGGGTCTGGAGGACAGTGGCCCTCTTCTCACAGCTCCACTAGACAGTGTCCCAGTGGGTCTGTGTGGGGGCTCCCACCCCACATTTCCCTTCCGCATTGCCCTACCAGAGGTTCTCCATGAGGGCCCCACCCCTCCAGCACACCTCTGTCTGGACATCCAGGCGTTTCCATACATCCTCTGAAATCTAGGTGGAGGTTCCCAAACCTCAATTCTTGACTTCTGTGCACCTGCAGACCCAACACATGTAAGCTGCCAAGGCTCGGGGCTTGCACCCTCTGAAGCCAAGGCCTGAGCTGCACCTGGGCCCCTTTCAGCCATGGCTGTGATACAGGGCACCAAGATCCGAGACTGCACAAAGCAGCAAGGGCCTGGGCCCAGTCCACGAGACCGTTTTCTTCCTCCTAGGCCACTGGCATGTGATGGAAGGGGTTGCCTGGAAGACTTCTGACATGCACTGGAGACATTTTCCCCATTGTCTTGGCAATTAACATTAGGCTGCTTGTTACTTATGCAAATTTCTGCAGTCAGCTTGAATTTCTCAGAAAATGGGTTTTTCTTTTCTAACTTACCAAACTTTTGTGCTCTGGTTCCCCTTTAAACATAAGTTTCAATTCCAAACCATGTACTTGTGAATGAATAAGACAAGGCTTTTAAGAGCACCCAAGTCACAATGCTTTGCTGCTAAGAAATTTTTTTCTGCCAGATACCCTGAATCATATCTCTCAAGTTCAAAGTTTCACAGATTCCTGGGGGGAGGGGGGGGTCAAAATACCATCAGTCTCTTTGCTAAAGCATAGCAAGAGTCACCTTTGCTCCAGTTCCCAATAAATTCCTCATCTCCATCTGAGACCACCTCAGCCTGGACTACATTGTTCATGTCACTGTCAGCATTTTGGTCAAAGCTATTCAACAAGTCTGTAGGAAGTTCCAGACTTTCCCACATCTTCCTGTCTTCCAAGCCCTCCAAATTATTCCAACTTCTGCCTGTTACCCAGTTGCAAAATCACTTCCACATTTTTGGGTATCTTTACAGCAGCACCCCACTCCACGGTGCCAATTTACTGTATTAGTCTGTTCTCATGCTGCTAATAAAGACATATCCAAGACCGGGCAATTTTCAAAGAAAAAGAGGGTGAATGGACTCACAGTTCCATATGGCCTCACAATCACGGCAGAAGGTGGAGGAGGAACAAAGCCACATCCCACACTGTGGCAGGGAAGAGAGTGTGTGGAGCAGAACTACCCTTTATAAAACCATAAGATCTTGTGACGCTTATTTGCCATCACAAGAACAGCACATGCAAAACCAGCCCCCATGATTCAGCTACCTCCCCCAGGTCCAACAACATGTGGGGATTGTGGGAGCTACAATTCAAGGTGAGATTTGGGTGGGGATACAGCCAAATTCTATCACCTAGCTACTCGGGAGGCTGAGACAGGAGGATCACCTGAGCCCAGGAAGTCGAGGCTGCAGTGAGCCGTGATCACATTACCACATTCCAGCTTGGGTTAAGGAGTGAGAACCAAAAAAAAAAAAAAAAAAAAAAAAAAAGCCCTGTCTTCTACTAAGAAGCCTTTTCTGATTTACCAACTCAGAAATTCCTTTTCCTCTGTCCTCCCAAAGGCCTTACCTCCACTCTCATAAGGCCCTTATTTCTAGGCTAAATGATGGTTATTGACACATATCTCACCTCCCTGTGTCCTCCCAGTATTCAGGGCCTAAAGAACCCCTCGCGGAGGGTGTTGAGGATGTCTTACTCTCCAAGGACTCCCAAACTGTCTCCGCAGCTCCTAATATTAAGAAAAGACCTGTTTTCTCTGACCCTCTTTGTCTAGAATTGTTTGAGTGACTTTAGTAACAAAAGAGCTTTGAATAGAAATGAAGTAGAGATATATTTCTTGGATCAAAGGTGACCTCAGAGTGGGAAAGAGTCCTGGGCTGGGAAGTCACATCCTCCAGCAGAGGAAGAACAAACAGATCCAAACTGAAGTAAATGGAAACCCATCTCAGGGCTCAGGGCAAAGCCTAGGGGCCAGGAGGAGATTACCATGGATGCTCTGGAGGATGAGAGAAGTAGGGAAAAGGAAGCCTCCAGGTGCCGGGGAGGGGAGTGCGCAGAGTGAGACAGGAACGAGAGCTTCCCCGAGTGCTCCCCTTGACTTAACCAGCTGTGTGCCTGTGCCCTGATACTAATTGGAAAGTGCATTTCCAGAGGATGTTCCCATGCGTGCTCAACAAATGTTGATAGAATAATCCTGATGAGAACAACAGGCAACTTTTTTGTTTTTGAGTACTTGCAGTGTACTAGGTGCTGTTCTAATTCTTTTTTTTTTTTTTTTTTTTTTTTTTTTTTTTTTTTTTGAGACAGTCTTATTCTGTCGCCCAGGCTGGAGTGCAGTGGCATGATCTCAGCTCACTGCAACTTCCGCCTCTGGGTTCAAGCAATTTTCCTGCCTCAGCATCCTGAGTAGCTGGGATTACAGATACGTGCCACCATGCCCTGCTGATTTTTGTATTTTTAGTAGAGACAGGGTTTTACCATGTTGGTCAGGCTGGTCTCGAACTTCTGACCTGGTGATCTACCCGCCTTGGCCTCCCAAAGTGCTGGGATTACAGACGTGAGCCACTGCACCCAGCCTCTACTTCTTCTTCTTTTTTTTTTTTAAATGTATCTCTTCATTAAATCTTCTCATCAACCTGCGAGGTATTTAGTATTATCAACCTCATTTTACAGATCATGAATTGGAAGCACAGAAATTTTAATTAACTTATCTGCAGCCGTACAGCTAGTGAATAATATAGCTGGTACTTAACCACTGTGCAGTAGAGCATGGATGTAATATTAAAGCATGTGCTTACCTAATTTTTGCCCCAACCTATTTCACCTCTACTCCAGATATATTCTGCTATAAGAGATTTTTTAAAAAATGTCTCTTTTAGGGAATAATTAATAGCCTTGAAGGTCAAGTCATAATTTTTGCAGTAATCTGCAGAAAAAGGCCTCTTCAAAGAAGCAATTAAAATAATAGAACAATCTATTCCAATTACTTCTGAAGGTTTATTTCACTGCAATTCAGTCTTCGCTTTATTTTATATCTACTAGAATTCAAACAAATTTGGGGAGGTGGACAGACTTCTGTTTGAATGAAAGGGAGGCTCAAAACAATGGAAAAAAATAAAGCTGATTCAAAAAGTAACCTTCAAGCCCACCTGAGTGCCAGTAATAGGTTTATTTATATCTATACAGATATTAAACTCGTTTTTCTTGAACCTGTTTTCATGATTTGGACAGACTATAAATCAACAGTTCTGCATAATTTTTGGAAAACAAGTGCTTTCCTGCCTAAGAATGTGCCTTGTATATTGGCAGTATATGGAGTTAGGATGCTTTCAGCTGCAAATAATAGAAGATCCCTGATTCAAATTGTTTTAAGAATAAGAACATGTATCATTTCCCACAACTGGAAGTCCAGAGGAGGAGAAAGCCCAGGCTTGAATCAATTGGTGACTCAATAAAGTCATCAAGGGCTCTTTTTTTCCCACTCTGCTCTCCTGAGTTTTGTCTGAGTCCTCAGGCTGTCTGCCAGATGTCTGAGGCCACCTCAGGTGTAGCATCCAGAAGCAACACCCAGAGGAATGACAAATGCTGTCTATTTTCTGAGTCTTTTTTTAAATAGAAGCAAGGAAACCTCTTCCAAAAGACTCCCAGCAGACTTCTGGTCAATCCCTTTGCTGAACGTCGGTCACTTGCTTGTTCCCAAAGCAATGGCTGGCCAAGGCCACCCCTGCTGGAGAGCCAGCCACTCCAAGAGACACTAGCCATTTCCAAATTATGTTTTTGAAGCCAGTGCCAATTCTTCACCCAGATATCAAACCTTTAATAACCCACGGAAATAAGCATCTTTAATAGGATAAAACCCTGAAATTTCATACTAAGAGTAGATGGGCAGTTTCTCCTGAAAATGAATTGTCTCTATCACCACAGAGGGTCACCTTGCTTTTTATAAAATACGGTAGTTTCTGAAGGTTGTGAAATACGAATTTGCTGGCCAAATATTATTTTTGATGCAACAGAGCTGCTTGCTTTTTAGAAGAGCTGTGTGGTGGAACTTTTTTCCATGAAAAAAATGACAAGAACTTTAGGTTAAAATGTTGTTTTGAATGCACGCATTAATCTCTATCTCTAAATGTCACTTTAAAAGTAATGAGAAATTGGCCAGGTGCAGTAGCTCATGCCTGTAATCCCATAACTTTGGGAGGCCAAGGTGGGTGAATTGCTTGAGTCCAGGAGTTTGAGACCAGTCTGGGCAACATGGCAAATGCCATCTCTACAAAAAATACAAAAATCTGTCTGGGCCTGGTGGTGCTTGTAGTCCCAGCTACTCAGAAGGCAGAAGTGGGAGGATCGCTTGAGCTCGGATGATTGAAACTGTGCTGGCTGTGATCGCACCACTGCACTCCATCCCGGGCAACAGAGAGACCCTGTTCCAAAAAAAAAAAAGAAATGCAGTGAGAAATTAAACAAAAGGCATAATGCCATAAAGACAAAGAGATTGAGAAAGGAGTCAACCACAACAAAATGTCAGAAGCCAGAAAGCAGAGGGGAGAGTATCTGACTTGGAAGGCCTCAGAAAGCTGAATTGCAAGTCACCGGGAAAGCCAAGAAATATCCTGATTTTATACTGAAGGTCTCTCAGAAGGCTCAAGAATTGGTAGCACTAGGTATCTCTGGAAGTGTAGGTGAAGGAGGGCTAAGCTATGAGGATCGGTTAAACGTCTGTATAGCAGATGGTTGGACCTCTGATTCCCTTTCCCTACTCTACATAGTGAGTGTTGCCCTCTGAAGAAGACTAGAGACTGGTTCTTAGCAGAATAAAAAAAGAGAGCGTCTGCACTAAAGGAACACAGGGGAAATCCAGGGCGGGTGTATCACCCAGAAAACAGGGCAACTAAGTAAAAGCTCACAAACTATACGTTGAGATGACCAACTTCCTATGCCCATCCAGCATCCTGAATACTTGAAACCAGGTTACAACCCTCAGGAATGAGATGAAAGACTAGTCTCTGGGTCAGCTGAACAGGCCGAGAGAGAAAATAAAAAGATGATATTAGAGGTCCCCAGCCAGGTAATCCTTCAGTGAAAACCAGTTGATAAGGGCCCCACTTCCTGAACTTCCAGTCAGTTGTTAAGGCCTCTCTCTCTCTTTTTTAAAAGACAAGGTCTCTCAATTTGTCACCTAGGCTGGAGTGCAGTGGCACTATCATGGCTCACTACAGTCTTGACCTCCCAGGCTTAAGCAATCCTCCTACCTCAGCCTTCCGTGTAGCCGGACTACAGATACACGTCACCAAGTCCAGCTAATTTTTGTTTTGTTTTGTTTTAATTTTTGTAGAGAGAGATTCTTGTTAGGTTTCCCAGGCTGGTTTTGAACTCAAGTGATCCTCTCACTTTGGCCTCCCAAAGTGCTGAGATTACAAGCATGAGCCATCATGCCTGGCCAAGGCCACTCTTTTAAAAATATACAGACAGCAAAAGATCACCAGGTATTGGTAGAAATTCTCTAATATCAAAGAGTTCATAATAACAAACAGAAAGGGAAAAGTAACTTGGATGCAAGAGACTGTATCAGAGAATAAAGCCCTTAAAAAAATGAAATAATCATTAACAGCCCCACAGAGACAAAATATTACATCTGTGAAACGGAAGTAGTATACTATAAAGAGTGAAAGCCTTTGTAAATTAAAAAACATGAAACATAAATTGAAAACTCAATAGAAAGATTAGAAAGTTAAGGTGGCGAAATATTCTAGAAAGTAGAGCAAAAAAACAAAGGGATAGAAAACAGGGAAGAAAAAGATTTTTAATAAGTAGAAGACAAGCTGTGGAAATCTAATGTCGAAACGATAGGAGTTCCAGAAAGAAAATGGAGGAGAAGAAATCATCAAAGGAATAGTTTAATACATGTTCTTTGAATTGAAAGATATAAATTTCTAGACTAAAAACGTCTGCTAAAGGCCCAGTATAATGAATAAAACTGGATTCACACCAGACACATCATTGTGAATTTCAGAATGATGGAAACAAGAGAAGGGCTGAGGGGAAAGTTGCATCCTCAATGTAGGCAGGCACCATCCAGTCAGCTGGGAGCCCAGTTACAAGATGGCAGAGAAAAGGTGAATTTTGCTTTTTTTTTTTTTTTTTTTTGGAGCTGGGATACCCTTCCTCTGCTGAACATCAGAACTTCAGGTTCTCCAGCCTTTGGACTCCAGGGCTTGTACCAGAAGCCCCCAGGTTCTCAGGCTTCTGGCCTAGGACTGAGAGTTAGATAATCTGTTTCCCTGGTTCTGATAGCTTTGGATTTGAACTGAGCCATGCTGCTGGCCTCCCTGGTTCTCCAGCTTACAGATAGCCTGTCATGAGACTTCTCAGCCTCTGTAGTCATGTGAGCCAATTCTGCTAATAAATCTCTATCACCTATCTATCTATCTATCTATCTATCTATCTATCTATCTATCTATGTACCTACCTACCTACCTGCCTACCTATATATCTATCTTACTGCTTCTGCCTTTCTGGAGAACCTTGACTCATACAGAGAAAAACGGATTTCATTCAAAGAAACAGGAATCAGAATGCATTAAGTTTCACAATGGCTAAGTTGGAAACATGACAATGGAGCAATACCTTCAATGAGACAATATTTTTCCACTTAGAATTCCATAGCAATTAAGTATGAGAATAAACTAAAAACTTCTTCAGGTGTATCATGACCAAAAAAAAAATTACTTCCTATGTACTCTTTCTTAGAAAAGGAGAGAAAGAACTTCTTTCACCAAAAGGATTGAGAAAACTGAGAAGAAAGAATACAGGATTCAAAACAGAGGTAATCCAAATCTAGAGAGAGGTGAAAGAACTCCCAGACTGGATCAGATCTGTGAGCAACTTCTTTAAGAAAACGAAATTGACAGAATACTTAGTGTGCTTAAACATATTAAGAGAAAATGTGCCTGTAATCCCAGCACTTTGGGAGGCCAAGGTGGGCAGATCACGAGGTCAAGAGATCGAGACCATCCTGGCCAACATGGTGAAACCCCGCCTCTACTAAAAATACAAAAAAATTAGCTGGGCGTGGAGGTGTGCGACTGTAGTCCCAGCTACTTGGGAGGCTGAAGCAGGAGAATTGCTTGAACCTGGGAGGCGGAGGTTGCAGTGAGCCGAGTTCATGCCACTGCACTCCAGCCTGGCGCCTGGTGACGGAGTGAGACTCTATCTCAAAAAAAAAAAAAGGAGAGAAAATGTACACATTCAAAGGAGAGTTTAACTTGGTGTTTAGTACATAGAAACCTTAACAAATGGAAAATAAGAAGGCAATTATTAACTCTAGGGTAAACAAAAAGTGAGAAGAAAGAAAAGGAATTGTAGTACTCATCATGGTTCAGCTATAAATAGCATTTACAAGGTCAGCATAATGTACACAATGAATGTGGATCTAATCCAACTACTTCAAAGAGTAGATTCTGTATATTAGTTCTTTGTTGAATGCAGAGTTTTTGAAGATTTTCTCCCACTGTGTGGGTTGTCTGTTGACTTTGCTGATTATTTCTTTTGCTGTGTAGGAGTTTTTTAGTTTAATTAAGTCTCATCTATTTATCTTTGTTTTTGTTGCATTTGCTTTTGGATTCTTAGTCATGAACTCTTTGCCTAGGCCAATGTCTAGAAGGGTTTTTGTGATGTTATCTTCTAGAATTTTTATGATTTCAGGTCTTAGATTTAAATCTTTGATCCCTCTTGAGTTGATTTTTGTATAACCTAAGAGATGAGAAGCCAGTTTTATTCTCTACACGTGGCTAGCCAATTATCCCAGCACCATTTGTTGAATAGGGTGTCCTTTCTCACTTTATGTTCTTGTTTGCTTTGTCAAAATCAGTTGGCTGTAAGTATTTGGCTTTATTTCTGGGTTGTCTATTCTGTTCCATTGGTCTACATGCCTGTTTTTATACCAGTACCATGCTGTTTTGGTAACTATAGCCTTGTAGCATAGTTTCAAGTTGGGTAATGTGATGCCTCCAGATTTGTTTTTTTTTTTTTTTTTTGCTTAGTCTTGCTTTGTCTTTTTTTGTTTGTTTGTTTCAAATGTGTTTTAGAATTATTTTTTCTCCTTCTGCAAAGAATGCTGGTGGTATTTTAATAGGAATTGCAGTGAATTTATAGATTGCTTTTGGCAGCATGGTCATTTTCACAATATTGATTCTACCCATTTATATGCATGGGATGTGTTTCCATTTGTGTCATCTACAGTTTCTTTCAGCAATGTTTTCTAGTTTTTCTTGTAGAGGTCTTTCACCTCCTTGGTTATGTATACTTCTAAGTATTTTCTTTTATTTTTGCAGCTCTTGTAAAGGGGTTTGAGTTCTTGTTTTGACTCTCAGCTTGGTCATTACTGGTGTATAGCAATGCTACTGATTTGTGTGTACTGATTTTGTATCCTGAAACTTTACTGAATTCATTTATCAGATCTAGGATCTTTTTGGATGAGACTTTAGGGTTTTCTGGTATATGATCATATCATCAGCAAATAGTAACAGTTTGACTTCCACCTTACTAATTTGTCCCCCCTTATTTTTCTCTCTTGTCTGATTGCTCTGACTAGAACTCCCAGTACTATGTTGAACAGAAGTGGTGAATGTGGGCATCCGTGTCTTGTTCCAGTTCTTCTGGGGAATGCTTTCAATTTGTCCCCATTCAGTATAATGTTAGTTGTGGGTTTGTCAAACTAACCCTTAAGGTATGTCCCTTCTATGCTGATTTTGTTGAGGGTTTTAATCATAAAGGGATGCTGGATTTTGTCAAATGCTTTTTCTGCATCTATTGAGATGATTTTTGATTTTAATTCTGTTTATGTGGTGTATCACATTTGTTGACTTGTATATGTTAAACCAACTCTGTATTCTTCATAGGAAACCCAGTTGATCATGATGGATGATCTTTTTAATATGCTGTTGGATTCAGTTAGCTAGTATTTTGTTGAGGATTTTTGCATCTATATTCATCAGGGGTATTGGTCTGTAGTTTTCTTTTTTGTTATGTCCTTTCCTGGTTTGGATATTAAGGTAATACTGGCTTCATGGAATGACTTAGGAAGGAATCCCTCTTTCTCCCTCTTGTGGAATAGTGTCAGTAGGATAAAAAATTAAAAGACAGTGAGTTGAATGATCTTATGTTCTTTAGCAATGCCTATAGGTTGAATGGTGGAAGAATTTTACAAGGATTTACTGTGCTAACTCCAATTCAAAAATCTTCTTTAACAAAAAGCAACGCTTGCTAAACATTAAATCATCAAAGACAAAGGATAGCATTATCACACTGCATCTGAATAAGTTAAATTTGAAAGGAAAGGAAAAGATTATTTGTTACCTAGTTAGCTATAAAAATTTATGCTAAAATAGAAACTTTTTAAAATAAAAAAATCAATAATAATGATTGTGTACATGTTTCTAACATTAAGTTTTTAATGGAAAGCAAGAGCATAATTTAAATTGACTGCAAAAGCTACGTGAAAATTTGAAGTATGCTCTGTTGGTATGCTTTGTAGGTAAATTAGAGTCACTTTTCAATATATGCAATATTTCTTTGAATTCTATGCTAATAATACTAAGTTGTTCCAGAAGTTAGAGTCACTTAACTCAGACAGAAGTAATTTTGAAACTATGTTTTTGCTTCAAAGTTAATTAATTCTTCAAAAAAAGATGAGATACTTTGTTGACGTAAATATGAATATTAAAGAAAAGTGAATTTTTGATATTTGATTCCATTAGTGGTATTTTTTTCTTTTTTCTTTATTGAGCTTTTATTTGAAGTTCAGTGGTACATGTGCAGGTTTATTATATAGGTAAACTCGTGTCTAGGGGTTTGTTGTGCAGATTTTTTTTTACCCAAATATTAAGCCTGATACCCATTGTTATTTTTCCTGAGTCTCTCCCTCCTCTAAATGGCTTAGATTCTTACAAACATACATACAACAGTTTTAGATGAAGTGATCATTAAAGCAAAGAGAAACTCTTACTTAAGTTATGGAATTTTATTAGAAAATTATGAATAAATAAAATATATTCTACTAATTATGAGACATTTTCAATTAAGCCACCAAACCATTGCTTATAAACTACAAGACCTTTTAAGAATATCAAAACCCAACTGATTCCACCCTCCAAAAGGCCCCAGTGTGTGTTGTTCCCCTCTGTGTGTCTACGTGTTCTCATTATTTAGTTCTCACTTAGAAGCAAGAACATGTGGTATTTGGTTTTCTGTTCCTGCATTAGTTTTGTAACTACAGTTGATGAGCATTTAGGTTGATTCCATGCCTGCTAATGTGAATAGTGCCATAATGAATATATGGGTGCACATGTCTTTATAACAGAACAATTTACATTCCTTTAGGTATATACCCAGTAATGAGATTTTGGAATCTTTTAAATATATTTGAAACAACTTGAATATGTGAGTCTCTGTAAACTTTATAAAATCTAAATACAGATCAAATATTTCCAGTGAAAATTTAGTGCCTAAATTAAGATGTACTGTACGTATAAAATACACACTGGATATTGATGACTTCATTTCAAAAAAAAAAAAAAGCAAAATATTTTTGCAATACAAAAAATTAATTTTTTATATTGAATACATACTGGAATGATAATATTTTGGATATATGGAGTTAAGTGTATTGTTAAAATTAACTTCTTTTCTTTATTTTTGTTTTCTTAATGTGGCTAGCAGAGAATTTAAACTCACATCTGCATCTCACATTCTCATTCTATTGGATAGCTATAGAGTATGCATTTCTTCATTGGGGCTTGTGTCTGAATCACATGTGTATATTACCACATGTACTGTGCCAAAGATTGTGCTAAGAGCTTCACAAACATATTTAACCTCAAAACAACTCAACCTCAAAACCACACACATTTAACCACAAAACAACAGTGAGGTAAGTTTACTGATAAGAAAATAGAGGCTCAAAGATGTTAAGTAATTTGCCCAAGGTCACACCACTAGAAAGTACAATCAGACTTCCAACTCAGAATCCCCACATCTGTGCCTTTAGTTACAACTGTAGCACCCATCACATGCCCACTATTAGTGCTTCATGCAGGAATTCCTTCTCTGCATTTCTCAGGAAATGCATGTTTCCCAAATCATAAGAAAACATTCCTGGTCAAAGGCATCCACTGATGTCATGTCAAAAACAAGGGCAAGAAACACTGACACATGGAGTTCAAGGCTAAGGTCGACATTTCCGGGAACAGAAGCAGGAGCAGGAGCATGTAGAAGGGAAGTGGCCACAGTCTTGCTGGGTAGTCTTGCTTGTAGCTACAGTCTTCTTATTAACGTGTGTTCCTGGATTTTCTGCTGCTAACAGTGAGTCATTCCTCCAAACACAATAACGACTACTGTGTTTATATGTATAGTAAGCATTATGCAAATTCTATGAATGGTATTCAGAGAAAGAAAAAGTTTTGGAAACAAAGTAAGTCTTTGAATTGGTAATTCCCACAGATGATTTTGAAAGGCCCTGTTGACCTTGCGCAGAGCTCAGATGCTACCTTAGTCAAATACTACTCACTGAGGTTCACTGGTGATTTCCAGGATTTGAGTATTTGCAGTAAGCTTTAGTTCTTTATACTTGCTACCAAAGTATAAATGCTTTATAAATAGTACCAAGTACAAATATTTTACAAAGGCTACCAAACTGAATATTTCTCATTTGTTAAATAAAAATTTTTAGATATCCACAGTGATGAAGAAAGAGCACAAAGAATGTTGGAAAATCTTTTTTAAATAACTTACAATTTTGGTAATTTCTGAGAATTCCCAGAAATTCCGATTTTTTATTCTAAAATCCCAAAGATCAAGGTCTGTCAAGAATCTGGAAATAATTCCTAGCATCTTAGGCCTTTAAGATCGTTCACCGAAGGAAAGAATAAAGGAAGTGACAGGATCCACAGCACAGGGGTGTTTCTCACGTGGAAGCAGAAGAGAAGGCAAGAGCTAGATACTAAGGTGAATAAACCTATGACTGTGGGTAGAAAGTGTAGTTGTTTCCATGAAAGGCCTCTGTCCTCTAAGGATGAAAAAGTTAGACTCATTCATTGAAAAGAAGGCAGGAAGTGGCTGGCAGAGTGTTCCTAAGAGATGTACAAAGGTTTGAGATTGCCCTAAGAGAGGATGAGAGTTGCTGTGGGATACCTAGGAGGTCCTGTGGGCACTGCTGAGTTCTTAGCTGCAGTCTAAGCACTCACTACACACAATAGGCTCCCAGTGCCACCAAACCTTTTGGATTTTCGGAGTAGACCGAGGAGTACCCACAAGCACACACGAGCACAGCCACACACACGCACACACACACACACACACACACACACTCTCATAAACCATACCTGGAACAGTGCGTGGGTGTCACTACAAACTGCTGTGCAACGTCCACCCAGCCCGTGTGGGAGCTACGATGGAAGGGTGAATCAGTGTGATCCAGAAGGGCCTGCCAGGGCTGCAAACAGTAGGTGAGGAGAGGAAGACACGCTAGCAAGAGTGGCATCTCGGAGCAACTGGATCTAGTGTCAAGAGTTATTGAGTTCGCTACTCCTCGACTCACCCTGCATGTCACCCCTTCCCTACAAAACCATGACTGTCAGCTCCGGGAGGAACCCAAATCTGGCCCCTCTTCTCACTAAGAGTCAGGTGGCCTGGTTTGCAGCCTCAGCTATTTCACTAGTTCAGTGAGTGACCCTGGGCTCCTCTGAGGTCCTGCTTCCTGTGCGCACGTTCTTCTGGTGGGTGGGGCGTTGCTCTAGGCACCTTTGTGCTCTGTTGGCTTTCTGCCTCAAGAAACAGCCTGTTAGTTCTGCACCTGGAAGGACACTCAGAGTCCAGGGTTCCCTTTGCGGGTTGCTGTACACCTGCAGCACCTGCAGGAGCTTGCTGTCCTTAGCTCTAGTGCTCACCTCACTGTAGACAGAACTAGGTTCCGTGTGTGTGTGTGTGTGTGTGTGTGTTCTTCTCCTTAGATGACTGCTTGCTTCTGTCTCTCATGGACCATTCAGAGAGAGAGAATCTGATTGGCTTGGCTAATCACCCATCTTTTCAGTTTGCACTTAACCTTTTGGGCTAAGCCATCTCATAGAACAATTGCCCGGCTTACTGGCAACTGCCTTTGGGTCCGGTGCCCGCCACAACCCTCTCAGCTATGTCCAGGAAGGATTGGCCATGTGACAGAACGAGGTGACCTTCAGCTCAAAACTGTCCCAGCTGCTCCCTCTTGGGGGCTGTAAGACAGCAGGCATCTTGCTCCCCAGAGCTCCCTCTGGCTCTGGCACTCACAGAGGTTACCCATCCTCTACCTCCTAATAACATTTAATTGTATGCCGGCTAGTGTCAGACTCTGAGCTGGCGGGCATATGTTACATTGCATAATTCTCACAACAATTCTCCAAGTTACATGCAACCCTCTTTAAAGAAACAGAAACTAAGTCCCAGTAAATTAAGGTCACTCAGATAATAAGGGGTGGAGCCAGAATGAGAACATAGGTCTATGTAATGCTAAGACATTCTTTCTATTGTTCCCTTTATATTTCCTTGCAAAATCTTTACCGTCACTTTCTCCCTTAGACCCTACATCTCAAAGAACAGTCGTTCATTCAAGAGAAGAACAAGCATGGCAGGATTCTGGCAATCATGAGCCGTATCTACTCCCTTCTCCAAGTCGAAGTGCAAGGGTTCGCAGGCCAGCCCTGCCTTTCAGGCCGCTGACAACATCCGGCGCCGGCCTAGGCAGCAGCACACAGCATGGCTCCCACCAGGCCCCAGAGAAGCAGCCTAGGAATAAATTAAAACAGACTGATTATTCTCTGGGTGTAGCTTAAACCATATTGGAAAAATTGCCTATAAATAAAATTGGATAGCAGGCCCGACAAACCAGTGCAAGTAATTATATCAACTTGATGGCAGTAATTATTTTTCATAAAACTCGGTTACTTCCCACCTCCAATAAATCTACCCTATGATAATTCTGTAATATGTATTCCTTGAACATAAAACTAGGAGTCATTACCAAGTGTGCTGTGAATATCCGTTGAGTTTCATACCTTCTCCAAAGACCTTGAACTGTCTGTGGTTCCTGCAGCTCATCGACAAACACCCAGGCCTCACAGATGCCAGGATGGCTCTTTGGCTAGAGTCTGGGGCTTGTGGCATGACCTGGGGTCAACCTTTCAACACTTCGGATTTTTACTAAGAAACAGTATTCATGATGTCAGGGAGGATACTCTTAAAAGATGGTGGCAGAGAGTAAAACGGAGACCATTAGGGGAGTTGGATCCAATAAGCACCCTCCTTCCGTTTCATTTCTCCTGCTTCTCCTCCTGTTCCACCGTAGCAGACACACCACAGTAGTTCCCTCTTTTAGGGGAGCATTGGCTGGCGTCAGAATGTGGTGTACTAGCCCAGGCCTTACCAGTCAACTTGCTGCAGCCTTGATAACCCTCATCGCTTCCTTGGACATCTGGTTTCTCATCTGTAAAGATATGGATAATGCTGTTTTATTTCATTTATTTATTTTCTTCTTTTTTTAAAAATATGAGATGGAGTCTTGCTCTGTCACCCAGGCTGGAGTGAGGTGGCATGACCTAGCTCACTGCAGCCTCAAACTCCTGGGCTCAGGGAATCCTCCCATCTCAACCTCTTGTGTAGCTGGGATTACAGGCCCACACGGCCATGCCTAGCTCCCTTTTTCTTTCATCAAAGACTTTTAAATTTAATTTAATTTAATTTAATTTATTTGAGATGGAGTTTACTCTCGTTGCCCAGGCTGGAGTGCAATGGGGCAGTCTTGTCTCACTGCAAACTCCACCTCCTGGGTTCAAGCCATTCTCCTGTCTCAGGCTCGTGAGTAGCTGCGATTACAGGCATGCACCACCACGTGTAGCTAATTTTGTATTTTTAGTAGAGACGGGGTTTCTCTATGTTGGTCAGGCTGGTCTCGAACTCCCGACCTCAGCTGATCTGCCTGCCTTGGCCTCCCAAAGTGCTAGGATTATAGGCGTGAGCCACCGCACCCGGTCATTAAAGACTTTATTTAGAGCAATTTTAGGTTCACAGCTGTATTAGTCTGTTCTCATATTGCTGTAAAGAAATACCTGAGACTGGGTACTTTTTAAAGAAAAGAGGTTTAATTGGTTCATGGTTCTACAGGCTGTACTGGAAGAATAGAGGCTTTTGCTCAGCTTCTGGGGAGGCTCCAAGAAATTTTAGATCGTGGAGAAAAGCCAAGGGGAAGCAGGAATGTCTTGAACATCTTATACGGCTGGAGCAGGAGCAAGAGAGAGAGGTGGGGAGGTGCTGCTCACTTTCAAACGATTAGGTCTTGTGAGAATTGTATCATGAGGATAGTACTAGGAGCACGGGACTACACCATTCATGAGAAAACACCCGACGATCCAGTCACCTCCCACCAGGCCCCATCTCCAACATGGGATTACAATTCAACATGAGATTTGGGTGGGGACAGAGATCCAAACCATATCAACAGCAAAACAGCAGAATGCACAGGGATTTCCCACATGTCTGCTGCCCCCACATGTACACAGCTCCCCCATTATCAACATCCTCCACTGAGTGGTATATCCGTTACCGTCGGTGAACCTGCATTGCTGCCTCATCACCCAAAGCTCATCGTTGACATTAGGGCTCCCTTTTGGTGTTGTACATTCTATGGGTTTGGACACGTGTATGATGATACGTAAACACCATACAGTGTTTTCACTGCCCTAAAATCCTCTGTGTTCCAACTATGTCATCCATCTGTCCACTCTGTGTTGCTATAGCAAAATGTCTGAGACTGAGTGATTTATTAAGAGCAGGAATTTGTTTCTCACGGTCTGGAGGCTGAGACGTCCAAGAGCAAGGTACTGGCAGGTTCAGTCGTCTGTGACAGTTGCTCTCTGCTTCCAAGATGGCGTCCTGCTGCTGCATCCTGCGGAGGCGAGAAAGCTGTGTCCTCACATGGCAGGAGGCAGAAGGGCAAGAGAGGCAAATGCTGTGGGAAGCCTCTCTATAAGGGGCTGACTCCCATCCAGGAGGGCAGGAGCCCTCATACCTAATTGCTCTTACAGACCTCACTTCTTAATACCAACACATTGGCCATTAAGTTTCAACACCTGAACTTTTGAGGGGACGAATTCAAACCATAACACCATCTCCCCTGACACTAATTGACTTGGTTCAATGGATCTTCCTTAAGTACCTCTTCCATGTCAGGCACTGTATTCAGTGTCTCCAGCAGTAAATGAGACAGTCCTTGCCTTCCTGATGCTGACAGTCAAGGAGGGAATACAAGCCAACATTGAATTACAAGCATGCTGGTTATGATGATGGAGAAATAGGGAATGTAGCAGGTATATTAAGCAGGGGATCTAATACAGCTGGCTGGTGGGGACACTGGGGGGAAGTGTGGTAGGGAAGGCTTCCTGGTGGTAGTGACACTTAAGCTGATACCTAAAGGAGAAGGTGGAGAGAATCTCTGGCAAAGGAAAAGTGCCAATGGCTTAGAACAGGGAAGCACCTTCACCCAGAACTGGTATTCCTAGAGGAGAGGAATTGTGTCTTGGTCTTCCTCCTATGTCACAGCTGGACAAGTGTTTGCTTGTCTACAACAACCTTGAGAACCAGCCATTGTGATCTAGACCCTATAGATAGGAGCCTGATCCAGGCCACACCGTCTGCTTTTGGTAAAACAACATCTGCCACCTTCCAAATCAGTGCCGTGTCCAGATGTGACGGTCAGATGAGGTCCTGGAGGCAACAAGAGTTTGAGACCTAAGAGCTGCTGGACACATGAGACCTGCTGATCATTTCTGTAGATTGCCTCTTTTTCTCTCTCTCTGAATGGCAACCACTAGGACTTTGGCTCCCAGAACAGCTGCCTGGCTGCCTTGTTTTCTGCTTGGATGTAGTTCCAGAGTGTGAACTTTATGCTTGTGTTTCCCTTCTCCATCTGTGCCTGAACTGGAAATTCCAAGGAGGAGCCCTCTTCCCCCGCTGGAAGCTGGAAAGTTACCTTCTTCGTCCCCAGGAAGCCCAGCTGCTCCCTAGGGTCACATCAGGACTGTGGGGCTCCTCATGTCTCCTCATCAGACCCTTCCAACTTCCAAGAGCTGCCAAGAAATCTGGCACTGATTGCATAGGAGGGTAGGAGCATACATTTCCATATTAATTGGTTATTTAGCATCACTTTAAAAGGTTGACAAGTCTCAGAGACACATCATTTTGACTCTATAAACAAAAGGAGGCTCTGCTATCTCTTCGAATTTGAGTTACCGTTGTCAGCTGCGCCAAGGGGCCTTTGACTTTAATTCTCACTATTTCAGAGAAAGTTCTCCCTGGCCTTTAATCTTATTCCTAACCAATAGCTTAGCTCTAAAGACACTCACTATCATCTCCCCCATCTCCTGGGTCAGCGGGGCAGAGCATTATTTGAAACGGGATTCAGAGTCCATTTTTTTCCCATATGACACACAGTCTGGATAGTCTGTGGCTGTGGTCACTTCATTCTGCCCAGTTCTCTCTCTGTCTGCACCACTCAGTAGGTCACAGTGATCACTGCTAATCAAGACAAAAGTTCACACACAGTGTCCCTAAACAGTGTCTCACTGCTCCCCTTTTAGTTGTCCCCATTATTACAGGATTGTTACAGGGTCAGATATGAAAAAATTAAAGAAAAAAAACCAAAATGGCAAAATGATTGAAGGCAGTGGGGGATTCTGTAACTATGACTGGAAATCTAGGTTAGTAGAACCTACTGCAATTGTGTTTGAAGCAAGACAGCATAGAACTCAGCTTATTTAATAAGAGGCATGCAGGATGAGAGGGGAGATATGTGTCCCTTAAAACAGGATCCTCTGAAGGGTTTAGAGTTGGATTTGTGCTCACTGGATGCGTTCAGAAGACAGAGCACACAGATTCCTGGGCTGTCCCATTAAAACCTTAGAAGAATCCCATGCTGCTTCTGGGATGGGCTATGGCTCTTAGCTGGACTTTTCAAGCCACGGTAAGAATTAGCATTAGTTCAAAGTTTAAACTTGAATGAAGTAATAGCAAAGCTATTTTGCACAAGAAGACGTGATTAAATCTAGGCTCCTTAGGCTGAAGACTCAATGGTCAGGCCTGGGTCTTATGCTCACCCATTGGCTGACCACTGGCAAGAAGATGTCGTCTGCGACTGAAGAAGGCGTGGGAAGGGAAAGCAGAGGTTCAGAAAGGCTGAGCGGGGAAGAGGGGCGGGCACAGAGAGGACCCGGCAGGATTGCTGTCCAACTTAGAATGGGGAGGGAATTGAATTTCTAAGCATTCACAGATTCCCTCAACATGTAGAATTGACTTTCTTCTTGAACCTCTCTATGTGCCATCTCTCGGGGGAATGAACTCGGAAAGTTTCCTCCTCCATAGGTGAAGAATGCATTTCTTGTATTTGTTCCCGTGTCTCTTTTGATGGACATTTCTCAGTCAGCTGTTGTGAGATTTGTTCACCACATCAGCCTCTGCGCCTTTCACACCCATTTTGTCTCTGTATACTTCAGAGGTCACCTTTTTGTCACCTTCCTGGGTTGTTAGTCTACCCTGCCTTCTTAGACTTTCTCCAGCCCACCAGGTCTTTCTAAGGATACAGGGAGTCAAACTGGACAAAGAAACTTCTCCCAGTCGGTGGCTCACCTTGCTGTTTCTTTAACATGTCTTTCAAAGAACGAAAGTTTGTAATTTTGAAGAATACCTTTTCTTATAAAATGTGCTTTCTTTGCTCTAAGGAATCTTTGCCTACTCCCAAACATATGAATATTTTCCCCTATGCTTTCTTCTAGGCATCTCACATTTAAAAAATTTTTATTTAAGTCTATAATTCACTTGTCAATTATTTTATATAGTATGATACAAACAGTAATGTCTGCTTTTTTCCATAGAGAATCCATTTCATGGAGCACTATTTGTTGAAAAGACTTATTTCCCCCCTTGAATTGCCTCAATTCCTTGGTAGAGTATCAAACTATCATATATGTGTTGTTTTATTTCTGATTTCCCTATTTTTTCTACCTCTCATTTTCGGAAGATGAATTTTCTATTCTTACCATTGATTTCTATTCCTGTCTTTTCACCATTTAGTCTTAAAATCAGATAGTGCTAAGTCCTCCAACTTTTTCTTAGAAAAATTGCTTTTTTAAAAGATCCTTTACATTTCTTTATTTTTTTTGAGATGGAGTTTTGCTCTTGTTGCCCAGGCTGGAGTGTAATGGCGTAATCTTGGCTCACTGCAACCTCCATCTCCCCAGTTCAAGCTATTCTCCTGCCTCAGCCTTCTGAGTAGCTGGCATTACAGGCATACACCACCACACCTGGCTAATTTTTGTATTTCTAGTAGAGACAGGGTTTCACCATGTTGGTCAGGCTGGTCTCGAACTCCTGACCTCGTGATCCACCTGCCTCAGCCTCCCAAAGTGCTGTTATTACAGGCATGAGCCACCGTGCCTGGCCAAGGTCCTTTACATTTCTAAATAAATTCTTTTTTTTTTTTTTCGAGATGGAGTTTTCGCTCTTGTTACCCAGGCTGGAGTGCAATGGCACGATCTCGGCTCACCGCAACCTCCGCCTCCTGGGCTCAGGCAATTCTCCTGCCACAGCCTCCTGAGTAGCTGGGATTACAGGCACGCGCCACCATGCCCAGCTAATTTTTTGTATTTTTAGTAGAGACGGGGTTTCACCATGTTGACCAGGATGGTCTTGATCTCTCGACCTCGTGATCCACCCGCCTCGGCCTCCCAAAGTGCTGGGATTACAGGCTTGAACCACCGCGCCCGGCGATCTAAATAAATTCTTAATCAGCTTGCCAATTTATATTTTTTAAAAGACTATTGAGATCATAACAAATCTATAAGTCACTTTGAGGAGAATAGCCATCTTAATAATACTGAGTCTTCCAATTCCTGAACATTTTATATCTCTAAATTTATTTAGGTCTTCTTTAATTTCTCTCATCAATTTTTAATTTTCACTGTGTAAGTCTTGGACATATTTTGTTAGATAAATACCTAAGAGATTTATGAGCTTTTTTGGGCACTATTGTAAATGGAATTGTTTTAAAATTTCATTTCCCAATTGTCTGCTGATACCATATGTAAGAATATAATATTTTTTCGATATTAACTTTCTGTCTTGCAACTTTGCTAAATCCACTTGTTAGTTCTTACAGTCGTTCTGTAGATCCTCTGAGGTTTTCTACAATGGTATTGTTTGCAATAGGGACAGTGTCATGTCTTCCTCTCTAATTTTTATGCCTTTTATTTGTTTTTCTTGTCTTAGTCTAGTAATTAAAACCTCCAGGACAATGAATAAAGGCAATGAGAATGGGAATCCTTGTCTTGTTCTCCATATCAGGGAAAAACAATTCAGTCTTCGTTGTAAGTGTGATGTTGGCTTTAGTTTTTCACAAATGCCCTTTGTCTGCCCCAATTTGAGGAAGATCTGTACCATTTCTAGTTTCTGAGAGGTTTTTTTTTTTTCCATGAATGGGTATTGATTTTTGTCCAATGTCTTTTTTGTATCTATTAAAGTGATCCCATAATTTTTATCCTTTATTTTCTTTCTTTCTTTCTTTCTTTCTTTTTTTTTTTTTGAGACGGAGTTTCGCTCTTGTTACCCAGGCTGGAGTGCAATGGCACGATCTCGGCTCACCGCAACCTCCGCCTCCTGGGTTCAGGCAATTCTCCTGCCTCAGCCTCCTGAGTAGCTGGGATTATAGGCACGTGCCACCATGCCCAGCTAATTTTTTGTATTTTTAGTAGAGACGGGGTTTCACCATGTTGACCAGGTTGGTCTCGATCTCTCGACCTTGTGATCCACCCGCCTCGGCCTCCCAAAGTGCTGGGATTACAGGCTTGAGCCACCGCGCCCGGCCCTTTATTTTCTTAATATGCTGAATTACATTGATTTGTTTGCAAATGTTAAACTAAACTTGCATTTCTGGGATAAAATTACTTGGTCATTATATACATCATATACTGCTGGATTTCATTTGCTGTTATTGTGTTAAGGATTTTTGAATCATATTCATGATGGGATGGGTTTCTTATTTTTTGTAATGTCAGTGTCAGATTTTGGTATTAGGTATATGCTAGATTTATACAAATGGGTTGGACTGTGGTCCCTCCTCCTCTATATTCCGAAGTAAGAGTGGTATTATTTCTACTTTGAATATTTGATAGAACTCCACAGGGAACAATTTAGGCCAAAGTTTTCCTTGTGGAAAGATTTTCATTAATAAATTTCATTGCTAATGGAGATGGAATTATTAGATTTTTGATTTTTTCTTGTATTCATTTGGTTTTTTTTTTTCTTTTTTTTTTTTCCAAGAAATGTGTCCATTTTAGTAAGCCATGGTGGCTTATACCTGTAATCCCAGCACTTTGGGAAGTTGCAGCAGGAGAACTGCTTGAGTCCAGGAGTTCGAGGCCAGCCTGACAAGATAGCAAGACTACATCTTTACAAAAAAAAAAAAAAAAAAAATTTTTTTTTTTTTAAATTAGGCAGGCATGGTGACGCATGCCTGTAGTCCTAGCTAGTTGGGAGGCTGTGGTGAGAGGATCACTTGAGCCCGAGAGGCTAGGGCTGCAGTGATCTGTGACTGCACCATTGCATTTCAGCCTTGGCAGCAGAGTGGGATCCTCTCTCAAAAAAAAAAAAAAAAAAAAGAAAAGAGAAATTTGTCCCTTTTATCTAACCTTCAATTTGTTAATTTGTTTATTGTACTCTATTAGCTTTTTAATATCTATAGGGTCTGTGGCAATAAGCA
Source organism: Saimiri boliviensis (assembly GCF_048565385.1). Taxonomy (NCBI): domain Eukaryota; kingdom Metazoa; phylum Chordata; class Mammalia; order Primates; family Cebidae; genus Saimiri; species Saimiri boliviensis. Next base: position 83,068,117 of record NC_133456.1, read on the forward strand.
CCCCTCCCTTTTTTTTTTTTTTTTTTTTTTTGAGACAGTCTTACTCTGTCACCAGGCTGGAGTGCAGTGGTGCGATCTCGGCTCACTGCAACCTCTGCCTTGTAGGTTCAAGCGATTCTCCTGCCTCAGACTCCCGAGTAGCTGGAACTACAGGCGTGCACCACCACGCCCAGCTAATTGTTGTATTTTTCGTAGAGACGTGGTTTCACCATGTTGGCCGGGATGGTTTCGATCAGTTGACCTCATGATCTGCCCGCTTTGGCCTCCCAAAGTGCTGGGATTACAGCTTGAGCCATCGTGCCCGGCCACCCCCTTTTTATTTCTTTTTTGGTGAAATATATGTAGTTTATTTTTCATTGGTCAGTCTAGCTAGAAATTTGTCAAATTTATTGGTCTTTCAAAGCATCAGCTCTTTGCTTTAATTTTCTCCATTGTCTATCTAGTTTTTATTTCATTGATTTTTAAAGATGTATTTTCTTCTTCCTCTTTTCCTGAGTTTACGTTCCTCTTCTTTTTCTGCCTGCTTAAAGTGGAGACTTAGGTAATGGATTTTATTTATTTCCTGTTTTCTACTAGGAAAATTTATAAAGCTATGAGTTTCCTTCTAAGCATCACTTTGACTGTGTCTCACAAATTTTGGCATATTACATTTTTGTTGTCATCCAGTTCAAAATATTTTCTACTCTCCCTTGTGTTTTGTTACTGACTCATGAATTATTTAAAGTGTGCTGCTTACTTTCCAGATATTTTGGATTTTCCTCAAAATCTTATTGTTCTTGACATTTAATTTTATTCCATTGTGGTCAAAGAGTACACTCTGTATTATGTTGATCCTTTTAAATGTATGAAGTTTGTTTTATGGCCAGGTCATAGTCTATCTCAGTGAACACATTATGCGCACTTGAAAAGAATGTGTACACTGCCATCGTTGGATTGTTGGAGGTTATTTTGTAAAGTCAATTAGATCAAGGTAGTTGATAACGTTGTTTAGATCACCTATTGATATTTTACCTAATTATTATCCGAGTACCTGGGACTACAGGCACATACCACCGAGTACCTGGGACTACAGGCACATACCACCACACCCGGCTAATTTTTGTCTTTTTTGTAGAGATGAGACCTTGCCATATTCCCCAGGCTGGTCTCAGACTCCCGGGCTCAAGCGATCCATCCACCGCAGCCTCTCAAAGTGCTGAGATTATAGGTGCGATCCACTGTGCCCAGACAGCATTCTTCATTTATGTTAGTGTATTTTTATTTAATTTCTGGTATTTTCTTTTGATTCTTTCTTAGAGTTTCCATCTCTCAGCTTACATGCCGGAGTGCAGTGACACGATCTCGGCTCACTGCAATCTCCCCCTCCCAGGTTCAAGCAATTCTTCCGCCTCAGCCTCCCAAGTAGCTGGGACTACAGGCGCATGCCAAACACCGGCTAATTTTTGTATTTTTAGTAGAGATGGGGTCTCACCATGTTGGCCAGGATGGTCTTGATCTCTTGACCTCATGATCCGCCCACCTCGGCCTCCCAAAGTGCTGGGATTACAGGCGTGAGCCACCACACCTGGCCAATCGTAGTTGTTTTAAATTCCCTGTCTGATCATTCCAACTTTTGTATCATATCCAGATCTGGTTCTGGTGCTTGCTCTTCTCTTCAGACTTTGCTTGTTCTTGCCTTTTAGCAGAGCTTATAACATTTTTTTGAAAGCCATACATGATGTAATTGAGTAATAGAAACCGAGGTAAATACCCCATTAATGTGAGGTTTATGTTAATCTGGCTAAAAGTTGGGTGGTGGTTAATGTTTTCTGTATGTTGGGACTTAGAAACCAGTACTCCAAAATATAGCATTTTGACATGCTGAGCTGAAGAAGCTTCAAGGTCTCTCTAACCTCTTTCATCACTCTCTCTGCCATTTAAGTTGAAGTTTCTTTATCTGCCTATCTACTGCAGAAAAGAACTCCAACAATGTAAGCACACCTGAACAGACATTTTACAAGCATAATGACTGTCCATTCATTTTTCTTAGTAATCCTGTCAAAAGAATTCCTCTTCTGCCCATCCCCATAGCCTGCTTGATCAGGATCCAAGACCCCATTCTTTTGGTAGCCTCAAGATGGTATACAAGCTTTTGTACTTCATTGGGAGGCTGGGTCTTCATTCTGAAGGCTTCCATGTATACATATTAAATAAATCTGTATATCTTTTCTCCCATTAATCAATCTGCCTCATGTCAGAGATCTTTTACAAGGGTCTTGCTTCAGATTCCTGTTGTCCTTACTTTTGTCTCCTCCTTAAAAATAATTTGTGTCTTCAACTTTTTCATCTGTAATACACTGTAATGAATTACACTGGAGCCCTTTTGCAATGGTCGGGGTGGGGGTGGGGCCAGAATAATGTCATACCAAAATATGTTGCCCGAGTATGATGAGTATTTTGAATTAAGGCTCTTGGAGGTCAGCAGATGCGGGTTTTTCTCTTAGCTACATAAAAACTGGACCCACCAAGGCGATGCTTCCCATTGCCTCCCTGACATCTCAAAGTCTATGACAGAGACGAAGATGGAGGAATGTAACCACACCAGAATGGACCTTTTCATAACGTATCTATCTCTCAGGGTCATTCACATTCCAAAGAGAATCATTTACAGATTAACTTCTGATACCCAGGTTCATTCATTCTCCCTAATAATTATTTACTGATCCTCAAAAGAAATACCATGGCTTTTCATACTGGATTCAGAAAAAATAAGAAAGAATTACCTACATTTCCCATTTGCTCCCTCCTCTATGAAGAAAATTATATCGACATCTGGATTCCATCGGGCTCTTGGGTGATCATTTTCCTGCAAGCCCCCACGCTATGCTATGCACAGTACAATGAGTTTGTATGCCTCTGTCTCCGATTCACCTGCCTTTTGTCAGCTGATTTTCAGCAAAGCTTCAGAGGGCAAAGAGGAAGTTTTTTCTTTGTTCCCTACAGTGTCAAAGTGTAGAGGAGAGGAAGTCATCTATAATCGCATGATTAGATCATGGTCTTTTAGGGGGTCTGTGTCCCTGGGCTGTGACTTCCGCAGGTGTTTCTCAACTTTCCCACCAGCCCTCCCCCTCAGGTGAGACAAGGAGCTGGAGGAGGAGAAATGGCTTTCCTGTAGATGGGTTAAAGCTCTGGGAATCTTAGAGAGCAGGTCTTTGTTATGTAAAATGCTCTTTTCACAGTGGTCCCCCGTCCCCTCCTGCCAGAGACAGGAGAGTATCTTTGTTGGCTCTTTGTTGTTTCTTCTTGATGAGAACCTGGTGATTTTCTGGAGGTAAAACCCATACAGTGCTAGGAGGGCCAAAGACTGCCTCCCCAGCGAGTTTCCCGCTTTCACACTAGTCCACTTCGCATCTAGCAATCCATCAAAATGACACAAAATTTGAGTGTTCCTATCAGTTTGAACAAAGTGAACTCAAGTCCCCGGACTTCATGGTTCTGGGGGCTTCTGCTCTGGGAAAACACATCTTGACTGTGACTCTGGATGCACCTGCCTCCCCAGATCTCATGGTGGTGCTTGGCTTGACACCTCAGCTGTCTGGTGAGCCCATGAAATGTTACTGATATTCAGTTTATTCAGTGTTTTCTTACTGTAAAAAGGAAAAGCATGACTTCCAAGCTCTCTGCATATTGGAGCTCAAACCACAAGTCCCTTTCAGCACTTTAAAGTTGCCATTCCATTGTCTTCTGGCCTCCATTATTTCTGATAAGCCATGCAATTTCAGTTTGCATGTAATGTGCCATTTTTCTCTGGCTACTTTCGAAAGCTTTTCATATTTAGTTTTCAGCAGTTTGACTTTGATGTGCTCAGATATGGTTTTCTTTGTATATTTGGTTGAGGCAGGGAGACAGGGAAAAAGAGGGGCATTCTCTGAACTTCTGGAATGTGTAGATTTGTGTGTTTCACCAAATTTTAGAAAATCCCAGTCACTATTTGTTCAAAAAAAATTGTGTGTGTGTGCTTCATTATCTCTGTCTTCTCCTTTTGGAACCACAATAGCATGTATCTTGGCTTTTTTTGGATATCATCCTATAGTTTACTGAGGCTCTGTTCATTTTATCTAGTCTTTTTTTTTCTATTATATTCAGATTGGATGGTTTTTATTCATCATTCTTCAGGTTCACTGACTCTTTTCTCCTTTCTCTTTCATTTTGAAACTCCTTTTTGTGTGTTTTTCATAATGTTCAATCTTGTGTTTATGAGACTCGTTTGGAAGATGAGCTATGTATTAGACACAGAGAAGAAATTTGGCTGACATCACTTTAACTGAACAATGAACATCATCTTAATTGAATGCTCAAACCTTAATATAACCTATAATGAGACTAGCAGACATTAGGTTCCCCTAATCCCACCCCACCACCATGAAATACAATAAATAGGGAGTAAACAATATTATCTAGGTACCATTCCTGTCAAAAATGCTTAACATAAATCCTGAGGAAATAATCAGAAATATTCAAATTCTGTTAAAAAAAAAAAAAAAGCTTCTCTGGACTTCTCAAAAATGTCAGTGTCATAAAAACTGAAAAAGAAGTCAGGAGGACTATTCTAGATTAAAAGATACTAAAGAGACTTGGCAACTAAATGCAATATGTGATCCTTAATTGTATACTAGATATTTTTAAACTCCATCTACAATGGACTTAGGAAAACTTTACTTTGGACTATATATCTAATAATAGTTTTGTATCAATGTTATGTTTTCTCAAAGTAGTACTAGGATTATATTTATGTAGGAGAATGTCCTATTTGTGGGCAATAAATGGCATTTAAGGAGGAAGAATCATGATGTCTGCAACATACTCTCAAATAGTTATGTAGCAGGACTGGAAGCAGACAAAACCTCTTGAACACCAAACAGAAAGCAAGTGTCTTTTTATTCGGCCGGGAGCTGCAGCAGGCTAATGCCTTAACAACAGAGCTCCCTGAAAAGCAGCTTCTTTCCCTTTTTATAGGCTTGCAATTCTAAAGGGGAAACTGAGGCAAAACTGTGTCATTGTCCATTGGCTGGACGATTGACTTCACAATCTTCGGCTTCACTGATTTGCTAGTTCATATGTGGTGCACGTGAGAGCAGGCCGGGGAGAGGGCTTACAGGGACAAGACAAAGGCAGTAAATCATTTGTTGGCAGAGGTATTTCCAGAAGGGGGTCTGGGTCACATAAACGTGGAGAACGTGACCCCGTGCCGGGCTCTGGCCGGTAGTGATAACATTCTTTGCAATATTTTCAAGGATTATAGATAGCTAAGATGCTGGGAACTAAACAGAGAGTTATCTTCCCAGTCCTTGGGCCTCATTATGGCCTGGTCAGTGGCATCAGCAGGTCACTTGACCATGGATTCCAGTTCTTTGGCATTTTATCTTTCTTTACCCTCCTTCTCATCTGGAGGGAGGAGGTGGAGGCCTGCGAGTAGGGAGATAGGGAAGGGAATCTCTCTTCCCAGTTAAATAAAATTAAAATATTTATGCATGCATATATACATTTTAATATATAATGAATATATGTGTGTGTTCATGTGTATCTCTCTCTGTGTGTCTGGGTGGAGGAGAGAGGAAAAAGAATTTGAATATAGCAAAACACTAAAACTGGTGACTCTAGCTGAAGAATATATGAATGTTTATCTTTATTTTTATTGAAGTATCACATACTTACAGAAAAGTATGCAGATCATAAGTGCTTATTATTGAGCTGTTCTTGAAATTTTTCTGTAGGATTGAAACATTTTTAAATAAATTTCGGGGAAAAGAAAGCAGTGGTCACAGACTAGATTCTATATACTGTCAGTTAGTCGCACATGCCTCAGCAAGCAGACCCTGAAACTAATGTCACTGCTACCAGGCATCTCCTCTACTTGGAGCAGATAGCTGATGTCAAGGTAAACGTAGGAATAAATATTGTGCCTTTCTAGCACTTGCCACAGTCTCAAACTCTCTCATGCATAACATAAGAAAACATCACAGCTCTCCTGAGTCTTGTGAAACCTTCCTACTGTGGACAGAATTCTTCTTGGGAGTGGGGCAAGGTTAAACCTAGAGTCATTCACAAACTTGAAGATTTTTCAAACCAAGTATAAGCATGTCCCTCCTCCACCCCACTACCCTCTTCCAAGAAAAGACTGGTAAACTTGCAGAGGTCAAGAAGCCTCCTGAGAGGAAGCCTTCCTTTTGAAGATTCATGCTATTAGAAGCTCTCTGATGGGCTGAGATGATTGGGTCTGGGGTGATCTGACAGGAAAGAAGTCCAAGTAGACCCTTCCTCAAAGCTCCCCCTGGGCCAGGAGCAGCGTTTAGATATAGTCAGAGAACAAAAGAAACAGCCCTCTCCTAAGGGTGAATTTCCCAACCCAATCAGTTGATGAGAAAAACTAAGGGGGAGCCTTGGTTCTTCCCTTCTTCAGCCCACAGAAAGTCTCTTCAGACTGAGGGAGCACAAGAATTCTTGGATAAACAAGGTGGGACATCCCAAGAGAGACAAACTTCCTGTGAGTTTGGCTGTGGGGGTGGCTAAAGCGATTAGTTTGAACATTACGAACAGATGTAGTCATATGTCTTCCAAGCTGGTAAAGCAAGTTTTTGTGTTGCAAGGGTCAAAGGCATTTTCAAAGTCAAAGAAATGTTATCAATCTATTCCTGATCTGCAAATGATACACCCCACACTCAAGGACACATGTTCAAATTCTCACTGCCCACTTCTCCCTGCCTACCCAGTCTTTCCACGATTCTTCTTCCTCCCAAGTAAAGAGGCAGCAGCCAGTGCTGATGGAGAGCCAGCGAACGAGGCAGGGGACAAGTCTCAAAGAATCTCTGTTACAGGAAGTCATCAGACATGAGCAGGGCAGGAAACAGCCTCCTGCCCCAGACCAGGAATGTCAGGTGTTAGGAATAATGAGTTCCTCTTCTAAAGGTTTAATTGTGCAATGTTCTTATCCTTTGCTCAAAAGCCCAAACTCCTTGTACTTTCTTGCTTCCAGCCTGCAAACCACCCTCCCACTCTAGTTGTGCCCTGACATGCCCAGACATGCCTTGTACTATAACAGACAAAGCACTCCTAGCCTCTCCTTCCCTTACAAATTGCACACTTACCATATTCAGAAAATAAGTCTTAGCCAACTGGGATCAGCTTAGACTGTGTGGTCCAACCCTAGCCAATAAGGGAAGGACACAGGGACAGGAACTGTGTTAGGAATAAGAACTCCTTCTCCCTTCTGTTTGGTGTGCTCTTGTGATTGTAACTGATGCAAGCAGCACCCTTCTGCAGAAGTAAATTGCCTTGCTAAGAAAATTTTTTGCCTGAGTGCTGGTTTTCTTTGCGACTTTGAGCCTCTTATTTCCAACAATCTGGGGGCCCATCCAGGATCCCATCTTCTCTGGGGAGGGGGTCTCTGATCATCTCTCAAGGGGAGACACGTCCTGCCGCAGTGGCCTCAGGAGTAGATAGTCAAGACCCACCCTACATGACGCAAAAACCCAGACTCTCAGCAACTGGAAGAAAAGGTCTACAAATAGATACCGTGGTGACCAGGTAACTCTGTGCACATACCAAAGTAAGAAAAGCCATGGGGGCGGTGAAGTATTTCCTTGGTGGTCAGGACCAAGGTAAAAAAAAACTATGGGAGCAATGAAGTATTCCTTGGTCAGGACATACCAAGGCAAGAAAAGCCATTGGGGTGAAGCATTCCTTGGTTGGGACATTTGGGGGTTGAATGTGTGTGAATGAGATGCAACTGAGTGCAAAGTCTGGATCCGTGGTTCCGTGGTCACCTCATATAGCTTATGGTGGATTCCTGCCATGGGGCTTATACCACCACACCAATGCTAAGAGGAACCTGAAATATTCCCCTCAGGGAAGTGGCCAGAGAAGGACGAAGTGAAAGGAGAAGAGTTCAAGAAATCTCCAGTGAGGGGAGTTAAGCCTCTAGAGAAGACAAGGTAAGAAATCTCTAACATGAGGGACTGAGCCTCACACCAAACCTCCAGAGTGAGACACACCTCAAGTAAGATGGGAAATAAAAGGGATAAAGCTAGTAATGAGAATAACATTCCCTCTGATAGTCCCTTAGGTATCATGTTAAAATTCTGGAGGGATCATGGCAGGACTAAGCATGAGAAAAAACAACAAATAATAAAATACTGCTGTTTTATTTGGGCCAAAGGAACCTATCTTCAAACCTCCATTTTCTGACCAAAGTTTAGGTCTAATAAGGATTGGATTTCTCAACTTTTAATAGAATATGTCGATAAGAAAAGAACCGTCTCCCAGGAAGAAATAGTCTATGCCCTGTGTTGGTGGCAAGGGCCTGTCCTCCTCTATCCTCTAAGAGCTACAGGAGACAAGCCAGGAATTACTTTCGCTCAGGAAAAATCCACCAGCATGTGTGACCTTCAGACCACCCTCCTCCACAAACGCCTCTAACCTACCTCCCCTTCAAGCAAGTGCCACTACCCCAGCCCTTCCCCTGCTCACGTTGTTTCCCCCGACCTTATAATCCTGAGTCTCGGGTGTGTCCCCAGCCTGAATGCCCTCCCCCAGGAAGACTTCAATGTGAGATAAAACAATGTAAAAATATCCAAAACTTCCCTTTCCCTGCTACCTCCAAAGAATCCGCTCCAACCCTCTTTTCCTTAAGGGTAGTGCCTGTAGGAGGAAGGGGCACTGGCTTTGTAGACGATCCCTATGGAGTAGCAAATCAAATCGACCAATTTCTGGGGCCACAACTGTACACATGGGCTGAATTAATGTCTATTTTAGGTATTCTCATCTCAGGAGAGGAGAGAACTGTAATCCACAGAGCTGCCGTAGTAATCTGGGAAATGGAACATCTTCCTAGTCAAAATATGCCTGCGGCAGAGCAAACATTCTTAACCCAGGACCCTCAATGGGAGCCCACCGAGAAAACACAAAAAGCCTCAGGGATATGATAATTAAAGAAATTTGGGAATCAGTGCCTTGAACCCAAAATATTTCCCAAGCATTTAATGTACAAGAGAAAGATAAAGGGCTCATAAAATTCTTAAAACCAACTTAAAAATATATATATATATCTGCCATTACTAAGTTCTTGTTAACTCCCAAAGCAAGAACTAATTTATTAGGGAGGGATTTTGTGTTAAGATTAGGCATAGACCTATATGTTGATCAGGAAAAACTCCTTGCTTTCCTAAATCTGCTCCTCATAAAATGCTCTGTAGACTGCCTTATCTAAATTCCACTGCTAACCTCCCTACATTTGAAACAAAAGATCAGTTTCTTAAAAACTCTATATTAGGTTTGGGCTCCACTTTTTCTTTCCCCAGGACTCAAGGTCTTCTAGCACAAACCTCACCCCTCGAATTTGCAGTTCACCACCACCAGCCTGGAGACCACGTCCTCGTCAGAGGTTGGAAAGAGGGAAAGCTCTAACCCATCTGGGAAGGACCTTATGAAGCACTCCTAACAACTGAAACAGCTGTGTGGACTGCTGACAAAGGATGGACTCATCATATCCAAGTCAAAAAGGCCTCACCCTCTCCAGAATCATGGACCACCATTCCAGAACCCACCCCAACCAGAGTCACGTTGAGAAGAAAAGTTTAATTTGTCTCCTCCTCCCTTTCCTCCTCTCCCCAGCTACCTCACATCTTATTATCAATATAACGAGGTCTAATTCCCCTCAGACCATTACCTTTAATGTTTGTCTTGTTATGCCCTGTGGAGATCTTCAAAGCCAAAAAAAAAGCTAACCTTCTTCGGAAAAGTATCTTTGCCCTTCCAGGATACATAAAACTGCCTGTAAGAGTGACTCTTGCACAAGATGGGCACAGATCAATCAGTGAAGGTTCTGTTATGTTGGGGAGATGTGGTCTGGACCACCAAGTATCAAGGCTGGACCTTCCCAGGAGGAGGTTGCACTAACTTAGGACCCTACATCCACTTCACCAAAGAGACAACTCCCTCTAATCGTCAACTCCAACAATGTAACCCTGTGCAAATCTCCATCACTGTCCCCACCTCGAGGGACACTAACCCCACTTTAGGTCACTTCTACGGCCTAGGAGCTGATGTTTCTGGAACAGCCCCTATGGGATCCTTTCAGATGTGCTTCATTGCTCCTCCACTCCCTTCCCTTCCTCCTCCTCCTCCGCCCTCTTCCAGTCAGTCATTATTTCTGTACCCAATGACAAACTATAGTAGACATTGTAGAGGTTAAATATTTAAAACAAACTTTAGCAATTAAAACGGGGTACCAAGATGTGAATGCCTGGCTGGAATGGATTAAACATTCTGTTCACACATTGAACAAAAGTGACTGTTAACACTTGTGTGGCAGGCAGGCCAGAGGCCCAAATAGTCCTCTTCCCACTCAGATGTCTTCTGAGCAACTGGGCATAAACTCATGGTAAGTCTCTTTCAAAACCCCACAGCCTGGGGCAATGAGGCATGCAAGACTGTCACTGCTATTCCCCGAGAGAGTTAAAGGCTCTGCAGGTCAGTCCTCGAGGGTCATCTGGCCTCCAGCCTTGGATGTTAATTTTACCTCACATCTCTCACATCAGGAAGAAAAATTAACATCTCTCAGAGATCTAAAAGAATACAGTGAAACAAATGCTTTCCAAGAGCTTATCAGTCAAGCTGCCCTTGTTCATTCCTGAGCAGATGTATGGTGCTATTGTGATGGACTACTACTAAGTACTCTGCCCAGTAACTGGAGTGGCACTGGTCCAACTGGCCATCCCTTTCACCCTGGCATTCCATCAGCATAACAGGATAAAGAATCAAATAAACAGAATTGCTCCTCATGAGTCTCTTGAGCCTCATATTTATTTAGATGCTATTGGGGTCCCACGAGAAGTACCAGATGAATTTAAAGCTCAAAATCGTATTGCTACAGGATTCGAATCTGCACTGTTCTGGTGGTCAACCATAAATAAAAATGCAGATTGGATAAACTATCTACTATAATCAACAGTGACTTGTCGTTTATACCAGAGATGCTATTAATGGGATAGCTGAACATTTAGGCCCCACCAGCCAAATGGCCTGGGAAAATAGAATCGCTGTTGACATGATGTTAGCTGAAAAAAGTGGAGTCCAATGCTGTACTTTTATCCCTAACAACACAACCCTGATGGAACAGTTACAAAGGCCTCACAAGGCAAATGAGTTAGCCAAAACTTCTGAAATAAATGATCCCCTCACAAGGCTCATGGAAAGGTGATTTGGTAAAGAAAGGGGCTTATGTCTTCAATATTAACCTCTCTTGCAATTGTTATAGTGTACTCATTTTTGTAGGATGCTACCTCATACCCTGGATCCAGGGGTTGAAACATAATAACAGCTCTCACAAACCCTTCTCTATCCCGCCTCCTCATACTCAGATAAGTTCTTGTTCTTAAATGATCAAGAAGAGCAGCAAAACCAAATCATGCTACAAAATTTGAAGAGAAAGAATTATCAAAAGACAAAGGGGAAAATTGTTAGGAATAATGAGTTCCTCTTCAAATGGCTTAATTGTGTAATGTTCTTATCCTTTGTTCAAAAGCCCAACCTCCTTGTACTTTCTTGTTTCCAGCCTGGAAACCACCCTCCTGCTCTAGTTGTGCCCCGACATGCCCAGACCTGTCCAGACATGCCTTGTGCTGTAACAGGCAAAGCACTCCCATGCGCTTATCATATTCAGAAATCACGCACTTATCATATTCAGGAAAGTTTAAGTCTTGGCCAACTGGGATCAGCTCAGATTGTGCATCCAACACTGGGGCACAACAAGGACACAGGGACAGGAACTGCATTAGGGATAAAAACCCCTTCTCTCCCTTGCTCAGTGTGCTCTTGCAATCGTGACTGACACAGGCAGCCCCCTTCTGCAACAGTGAATTGCCTTGCTGAGAAAACTTTCTGCCTGGGTGCTTGTTTACGTTGCAACTCCAAGCTCTTATTCCCAGCATCAGGGGATCATCATGTGATGGTCGGGCAGTTGTTGTCTGTCTCTTTAAACTATTGATAGTAATTGCTTGCATCTAGCACTAGGGAAAGGCAGTCTCCCAAAAGATAGAAACACCTGAAACTGACGATCAGCAGCTTCCCAGTGAGACCTCAGGAGCTTGGCAAGAGGGCTCAAGCATGCACACTAAAAGGGAAATGGCGGAGTTTAGCTGGTGTGTGACCTTCCTCTAGGAATGCTAGGCTGGGAAAAGGGAAAAACACTCAAGTGAGCACACACACAACTTCAGTAAGCACACTGTTCATGTGGCCTCTCCCAAGTGCTGGGAAGCCACTGTGTCAGAGGACAGCCCACCCCAAGGGAAGCATCGGGGAGATGGGATGCAACCACTTGGAAGTGTGCCCACGTATAAAACCCCGAGTCAAAGGTCAAACCATGCCCTTAATCTCTCAAGTCACCCTCCTGGCCCTCTTCCAAGTGTGCTGTACTTCCTTTGATTCCTGCTCCGAAACATTTTAATAAAAAAAAGCTTTCACTTCAGCTCTAAAACTTGCCTCTGTCTCTCACTGTGCCTTATGTCCCTTGGTCAAATTTGTTCCTCTGGGGAGGCAAGAATTGACGTTGCTGCAGACCGGTGCAGTCACTGCTGCCAACATACTTTGGTGCCGTGAACTTTCAGATCCATTCTCTAGCAGTAGCACTGTGAACTTTGCTTTAATAACGTGGCTTCTCCCTTCCCCTGCCTTTACTCCCTCAATGGAGTCATAGTCGGGTTCAAACATCACACAGAAAGCTCTCACTCTAAAAAAAATTTTGTTCTGGCTTCAAATAAGGCTGAACTATTTTTTTTCTTAAGAGATCCAAGAGTGAGGATTGTCTGCTTCTCTGAATTTATTGGGTTTTGTATGAGTTCTCTGAGCCAGGACACACATTTTAAGTGAAATCACACAATCTCAAAGTATGTTTGTATAGCCCAGTTTCATCTGGAAAAGCTAATATTGCTAACGGATTTTTCTTTTAATTCCAAAGCAGTGAAGTAGCTGGAGCTCAGTAGACCAGAGATGTGAATTATGCTCTGAATTTTATTATTTTAATGTTTAATTTGAGCATTTTTTTTTTGAGACAAGGTATCACTTTGTCACCCAGGCCTTCACCTTCCAGGCTCAAACAATCTTCTCATCTCAGCCTGAGGAATAGCTGGGACTATGGCCAAGTGTCACCACCTCCAGATAATTTTTTAAATTTTTTTGTAGAGACAAGGTCTCACTGTGTTGCCCAAGCTGGTTTTGAACTCCTGGGCTCACGTGATCCTCTCATCTCAGCCTTTCAAAGTGCTGGAAATACAGGTGTGAGCCACTGCGCTCAGCCTCTAGCGTCTTCATTATGATATAAATATGTATCTGTTTTAGCAAAGAAGAAAACTGATCCAACGCCCATAGCAGGCAAAGCAAAAATCGTGTAATTTTACTTTTGGCAACATCTCTGTTGCATTGACTGGAGAGGACTTGGCACTTACCATGGAAAGGATGGCAATTTAAAGTAAAATGTTATTGAAAACTTTCTCTGCTTGTGTCGGAGCCAAATAGCAAAAAAGGCACTAGAGTTTCTCCTGCCCTGCTGCTAACATCATGGTTTCAAGTCCAGGCACAGTATCTAGAAACACATTTTAACATCCTGCTTGATGTCTTCCCGTACCATAATTGCTGGCACCATAATTGCAGAAGAACATCCAGAGGCAGGTCCCTTCACTAACAACTGTGCCCACATTTCAACAGCCGCTGGACTGCACCTGTGGAGAGCATTGCTGCAGCCAAAATCTCTTTGTGGTAGAGAAAAGCACCAAAAGTTTCTTGTGTCGAAATCAGGAAGACACACTAGAGTGAGTAAGAATAATTTGCCGACAGACCAACGACTAACTCTATAGCCTCTTTCTAGAGGAGGTGAAAAATGCTTCCATGACAATCCAGTATTTCACATTCTCTAAATATTTGAGCTTCCTGACAGGCATTCTTCTCGGAGCTGGGGAGGAAGCTTGACTCAGCTCAGCTCTGCAGACCCATGAAGTCCCGGAGGCACATGCCAACAGCAGGACGCATCCCACAGTCAGGAGACCTGGAGCAGTTCCAGCTCCTCCGCAGCCTGGGGCATGGTCAGCAGGGAGCAGAGAGGGAAAGAGTGGGAAAAGCTGGACAAGGACTAATTGAAAGCCAAGGTCGTTGCTCTGATTCAATCATTCCTTCCTGGAAAGAGCGGTTTTTTGTTTAACCTCGTGGCCCAAGGTTTCCAGGATGTTGCTGGCTCCTGGATCTCTCTGGGGCCAGCTTATTTACCAGGTTTCTAGGTCCAGCGACAGAAGGATGTGAGAGGAAATTACTCAAATGGGACACAAAGACAAACGAAAGGCAAAGCAATAGCTTTTAAAAATGCTGCTCACAGATCCTTCCAGTAGAAATTACAATCAGTTAAACAGATGCCATGTTTTTATTGCCCATTACAACTTTAAAGTGTATTTCATGGAGTTTCAAAATATTTAAATTTCTTTTCCAAAAAGGATGTCATTTGGAGAATGCCCACAGGGAGAAAAGCAAATTGATGACTTCTTAAAAACTCAGTTTAACCTTTCGCAAACCCATCTCTGAATATGCCCAAACGTAGGCAAGATTGCCCTTAAAGTTTTCCAGAGCGAGCGGACAAAGAGCCTGTCGGCCAGGACAGCATTCCCAGTTTCCTCCTGCACAGAGCTGGCTGTAGCGCATCAAAGCAGACTGCGTTTTAATGCAGTGCGTTGCCATCATTTGGCATGTGGTCAGTGACCTGAGCAGCAGAGTACACACAGATACAAGTGAGGATGCCAGGGAGCGATGCCAGGAATGGGGAGAGTGACCCGGTGGACCCTTGCAATGTGTTCAGTAAACCAAGGTGACCAGGGTCTCAGAGCAAGATAGTGATGTTTAGTGAGAGGTCTTTCTAAATAAAAGACCCGATCAATATCCAAAGATCTCCCCTGGGGACAATGAGGCTGATTTGTACCTTGACCCCAGAGGGCCAAGGTAGAAACATACAAGGAAGGACATTTTAGCTAGATGCCTCAGGAGGCAGTGAACCCCCTGACTTTGGCCTGTCTCTGGCATACCCGAGGTGGCTGTTGCCAGGAAATCTGTGGAAGGGACTCTTGTGTTGACAGCAGAACCAGCCTAGAGCATGTGCAGTAGGTATTGACTCAGAGAAAGGCAGAGCAGCAAAGAGAAGGAAGGAGGCCTCTGGTATCAGCATTTCGAGTTCCCAGCAAGGCACATTCTGAAAAGGTCATTGCACGTAAGCACTGGAACTTCTGAGGGTAGGGCCTTAAATGATTCCTTTTTGTGATCCTCTGTAATAAATGAATAAATGAATGTTGATCTGCTCTTCAAGGAGGGTGATAGGATACTATGTACCCTGAGCATGGGGGACAAGCAGAAGAGCAGTGCAGGAAGTCCAGGAAAGCATGCTGGGGCAAGATTATGAAGAACCTTAAGTGACAGATGGAAGAATTTGCATTTAATATGGCAAAGTAAACCTCAGCCTATGCCCCAACCTAAATGTACGAAATGGTCAGCTCACAGCTCCAATATCCTCTTGCTCACACCCCAAGTCTCCCCCACTTCACACTCTAAATCACCCAAGGGCACACTCCAAATATCCCCTAGCTGAGGATGGTTGTGAAGTATTCCATGGGGTCTTCTCAAGACTTAATCCTTTCTGGAACCAAATGACCAACACCCCTATGCATCCAATCTCTCCGAGACTGGCAGAGACAGCAAACCTTATCAAAGACTTTGATGTTTTTTTGATAACTGGTCTTTCAGTGAGTCAGGGTAATCTAACTCCTGTGATCAACAACTTCAAAATTTCAGCAGCCTGACACAATAGGCATTTATTTCCCATCATGGCAGAGTCCAAGGCAGACATTCCTGGGCAGCCTTCTGTGATCTAGCTCTGTGCGTCCTGAATTCTTTCCTCTGCTAGGACCTCAGAGTCCTCTCATTCAGCAGATGAATGACAAAAAAAGGCAATAGAAAAGGCCCACTTCTTCATCATAACAACACATTGGCCAGGCATGGCAGCTCATGCCTGTGGTCCCAGCACTTCAAAAGGCCAAGGTAGGTGGATCACGAGGTCAGGAGTTTGAGATCAGCATGGCCAACATGGTGACATCTCAACTCTACTAAAAACACAAAAATTAGCTGGGCATGATGGGGGGTGCCTGTAATCCCAGCTGCTTGAGAGGCTGAGGCAGGAGAATCACTTGAGCCCAAGAGGTGGAGGTTGCAATGAGCTGAGATCATGCCATTGCACTCCAGCCTGGGAGACAGAGCAAGACTCCATCTCAAAATAAATAAACAAACAGAAAAACACATGTTAGTGAAAGACACTGGTTCTATTATCCCATTCTTGAAAACTAGTCTCAAGTTTCACATAGCTGCAAGGGAGGCTGGGAAAAACAGTCCCTAACAGAGAAACTAAAACTGCTTTGTAGCTACAGCTCTGTACTCCAGAAGATTCTTTAAAGTTCTACCTGAACTTTAAAGAAATCACTAAATATGAAGTGTGGGCTAGGGGGTTGTAGACTCTGAGGCTGCAGACACAAGAGAGGCTCTCACATACGGACTTCTCCAGAAACCTCCACCCCATGCTCTCAAGAAAGATTGGGCAGGGGAGAGAACAGGGGAAGGCCACCCTGAGAAGTGCAGTCCTGCAGATAGGAGCACTGAGCTGCGGAAAAAGCATAAATCCCTGTCCAGAACCTTCTCCCCTGAGACCTTAAGCCACTAGGGAAAGGGCAAACTCTGCTGTCCCAAGAGGACTTGCTGTAAGTGGGAGAAGGAGTCAAGATAAAAATTTCAGCCTCTGAGGAGGAGCAGAGACCACCCTGGATTCCAGCTGACTAGAGGTCTTCTGTTGGGTGGGTGGTGGGGAAGGGGTAGAAAACTCTTTTGGGCACAAGAACAGCCTAAAATACATAGCAGTTTGGCTGCCACAGGGACAAGGGGCAGGATTACTGAGAAAGCTCCAACCCCCAAATCAAGGGACACACAAGGCCTGCCTAAGGCTGAGGCTGAATCAGGACAACAGGACACACCCCTGTCCTTGTCACCATCCTGTTGGTCAGGCTGAGGCACTGAAAAACAAGCAGAATCTCCTGTTGATCTGTTTCCTTCAGAACTGGAGATGGTCAGGAATGCTGAATGCTCTGGGTCATAGAATTTCAAGCCTCAAAGGCAATGTGTGAGTAAGGGACCCTAAAGAGCTCCACTGTCTATTTTAATTTCAGGCCCACAGACATCACTGGGGCTGTGAAGAGAGGAGCTGGGAGGAGGGTGTTGACATTAACACATCAAATTTTAGCGCATCAAATGAATAGGTCAGTGGTTCTTACAATTCAGTAAGAATGGATGAAAACATGGGCGAAGGACATAATAGAAGGCCAAACAAATGACCAATAAATACATGAAAAGACGCTCAAGCTCACTCCTAACTAAAGAAATACAAACTAAACAAGCCAACACCATTTTTCATCTTTCTGATTGGCAAAGATGGAAAAGTCTCACTTTGCATTGACAGTGGCTGGGGGAAGCAGACGTCAGAGGCAGAGACGGTTACTGGGAGTTTGAACTAATGCAGTCTTTTGAGATGGCAAATTCACACATATCAAAATGACCAAAGCAAAATGCCATTTCACTCTTCTACAGTTACCCAACAAATACACAGGGGTGGAGTCCAAAAGTTGATGGAAATCAAGCGCCACACAACTATGAGTACATTTCAGTCAAGAGCAGACTGTGTAGATGGCAGGAGTCCTATGAAATCATCATCCTTATTTTCACTGTGCCTTTTCTATTTTTAGGCATGTTTAGATATGCTAATACTTACCATCGCGTTACAATTGCATGTGGTATTCAGTACAGTGACATGCTGCACAGGTGTGTGGTGCAGGAACAAGTCTAAACCAGACGTCCAGGTGTCTAGGAGGCTATACCACATTGATTTGTGTACGTATACTCAGTGATGTTTGCACAATGACAAACTTGCTTAACAATGCATTTCTCAGAACATATCCCCTTTGTTAAGTGATGCAGATATAAATATCCATGAATATATATCCATGGCTATTCATCACATGCACCAACCTGTTGAATCTGTTTCCAAATTGCCAGAGTGGTGTTAATAGAAGGCCCCCGCTTGGCCTGAACCCATGGTTAGAGCCACTCTGACCCAAGCCCAGCGCTGTGTGCAAAGTGACATGGAACTTTGGTAGAAGTCTCCCTCCAAGACAGCTGGAGAGGCTAAAGAAAGATTCTGTTTCCTGCGTTCTGGAGATGCTTTCTTCTCAAAGGTAGCCCCATCAGAGTGTAACCATCTAGGGGGTTCATCTTGCCTGCAGCCTAGACAGAGCTGATTTATCAAGACAGGAAGATTGCAGTAGAGAAAGAGTAATTCACACAGAGCCGGCCGTGTGGAAGACTGGAGTTTTATGATTACTCAAATCAGTCTTCCAAGTATTTGGAAATCAGAGTTTCTAAGGATAATTTGGTGGGTAGGGGAAGGCCAGTGAGTTGGCAGTTCTGATCAGTTGGATTGGAGATGAAATCATAGGTTGTTGAAGCTATTCTCTTGCACTGAGTCAGTTGCTGGGTGGGGGACACGGGACTAGATGAGCCAGTTTATCAGTCTCGGTGGTGACAGCTGATCCACTGAGTGCAGGGTCTGCAAAATATCTCAATCATTGATCTTAGGTTTTACAATAGTGATGTTATCCCCAAGAGAAATTTGGGGAGGTTTAGAATCTTGTAGCCTCTAGCTGCAGGACTCTTAAACCATAATTTTGCTTTTTCTTTTGACACGGAGTCTCGCTCTGTCACCCAGGCTGAAGTGCAGTGGTGTGATCTCAGCTCACTGCAACCTCCACTCCCAGGTTCAAGTGATTCTCCTGCCTCAGCCTCCCAAGTAGCTGGGACCATAGCTGTGTTTCGCCACACCAGGCAAATTTTTGCAGCTTTAGTGGAGGTGGGGTTTCACCATTGTTGACCAGGCTGGTCTTGAACTCCTGACCTCAGGTGATCCACCAGCCTCAGCCTCCCAAAGTGCTAGGATTACAGGTGTGAGCCACCGCACCCAACCCTAAACCATAATTTCTAATCTTGTGGCTAATTTGTTAGCCCTGCAAAGGCAGTCTAGTCCCCAGGCAGGAAGAGGGTTTGTTTTGGGAAAGGGCTGTTACCATCTTTGTTTCAAAGCTAAACCATAAACTAAGATTCTCCCAAAGTTAGTTCAGCCTATGCTCCGGAATGAACAAGGACAACCTGGAGGTTAGAAGCAAGATGGAGTTGGTAAGGTCTTATCTCTTTCACTGTAATAATTGTCTCTGTTATAATTTTTGCAAACGTGGTTTCAGTCGTGTAACAGAAGAGTCAACCACAAAGTTCAATCTGACTTCAGGAAAATTATTTAGCCCAATGGCCTCCAGACTAATAAGAAATCTTACCTTCCAACCGCCAGGTTTTGCTGGAGAAACCGAGTGGAAATAGTGAAACTTCAGCCAGTTTCCCCTCTTGCTTTTGCTGGGAGGGAACGTGAGACATAGGAGCTTTGACGAGTCCCTTGGGATGCTCTAAAACCTTAATTAAGTCAGCACTGAAAAATTTAAGTACCCAAAGGCTGTCTCTCCGTAATAGAGCAATTCTCACAGCTAAATCTCAAATCATAGGTTTGGCTTAACAGAAGTTTTCACCTTAGGGAAAATTAATTGCTAAAAAGTTATTTTCATTGTTTTAAATAAGATCATGTTAACTTCTTTTCCAGCAAACTGCAATTTCCGCTGCAATTTTTAAAACATCTTCTTTGGAGCTCTGTGCTTATAAACTAAATACTAGGCATCTCTAGCTTCTCGTGATCTCACCTGGAGATCATATAAGTCAGGAAATGAAGCAAATTACCCTCCTGACGAGAATAACAGGTACCCTCCAGGCCCTAAGACTACACATGCAGACCAGTTTGGGAGGAACTGGCTGGACTTGCAGACAAGCAGCTAAACCAGATTCCTATAATTTCCTTGTGTATTTCCCCAAAATTTTCTTATTTGCATAGACCCAACTTCAGATTTTTTTTTTCTTTTTTTTTTTTGGAGACTGAGTCTCACTCTGTTGCCAGGCTGGAGTGCAGTGATGCAATCTCGGCTCACTGCAATCTCTGTCTCCCGCGTTCAAGCAATTCTCCTGCCTCAGCCTCCCCAGTAGCTGGGACTACAGGCATGTGCCACCACAACCCAGCTAATTCTTTTTTCTTTTTTTTTTTTTTTTTTGTATTTTTAGTAGAGACTGGTTTTCACCATGATGGCCAGGCTGGTCTTGAACTCCTGAACTCAGGTGATCTGCCCGCCTCAGCCTCCCAAAATGCTTGATTACAGGCATGAGCCACCATGCCCAGCCCCAACTTCAGATTTTTACACAGACTCAAAGAATATTATGAATCTTTGAATTCCTAGTAAGTCCCAATAAATTTCCTCCACAGAAGAAAATTCAACCCGCGTATCTTCTGTGAAGCCAGGCACCACGCTTAGATGAGAAGAGTAGCCGAGAACATGAATTCATTCAGGCCTGGATTCAAGGCCCAGCTCTGCCATTAATGAGCTGCTGTGACTTTGGACGAATTATTTCATTTCTGTGAACTTTGGTCACTTCATCTGTTACGTGAATAATAACCATCTTACAAGTGGCCAACAGCAGCATGAATTACATGAGATCATGTAGCATAAAGCGGCATCAAAGTTCCTGGAATGTACTCAGGGACCCAACCAATGTCACTTGTCAGTGTGATTAGAGAAAGGCCTGCCGCTGATGACTTGTTTCTAGAGAAGTGGCTTCCATCTCTGTAAGATCAGGCCGTGGGGCCAGGTCATCTTCAAGGACCCCTTCGGAGCTGATGGCTGAGGGGATGTTTGCACCTCTGGCAGGATTAGCTAAGCAGGTGCTCCTAGCTCCCTTCTGTTTTCCATGGTAGGGAGCTTCTGCTAGAGCAATTAGGGTCTGGCTATGAAAACACAAAACTGGGAATATAATAGAAAAGGTTTAAACATCAACAGGGGTCAAACTACAGATTGTGTGGAGAGCTGCTTCCAACCCAAGTCTCCCATAAATCAGATGCTCTAAACTGCCCAAGAGTCAGTCTTTGTCGTTAGAACCAGTCACCTAGAAAAGCTGTGAGCCAGTCACAAAACAGTGCCTGTTTGTCCTTCCAGGAGAAGGAAACATGGCCAAACCCAAGGCCAGTCTGAGTCTTGCAGGCAAGATGACGGTAAAGGACCAGGTCAGAGCTTTCCAGAATGAATCTTTGCCTGTGGCTGGTCCACCTGGAATTCCTCACCCAGCAATCCAGAAGGAATTAAAGGCCTGGGACGGGAGCATTGGGAAAAAGAGCCAGCCGCCAACACTGGTGGTAAAAAGCTGAGTGAAATAGTCAGTGAGATGTCAGGTAAAATCCACCTGGGACTGGGTGTTTCATTCACAAGAGTGACTCCATCTCCTCAGAATGTTAATGACACGTGGACTTCCTTATGTTATTGCCTAGTTTGGTTTCTGTTAAGGAATGGAACACAGAGTCCCGGGAAAGAAGCAGGAAGACCCATTGCCAGAGGTGATGTCATCAGGTGGAACAAGACACGGCCTCATCGGTCCCAGTGACCGCGCCAAGGCCGGCTTGGGCAGTGGCGCCACCATTTAATCTCACTGTGTCGACCTGGCCTTGGGAAGATGTCACCTATGTGTCTCGACCCTGTCTGCGCCCGCACTGCTTCTGTGAAGATGTTTTCTGGCTCTCTGTCCTCCAGGGCCTCCAAGCACTTTGCAAAATGCCCTTAATGAAAGGAATTCTCACTGCAATTATTTCCCAAGATCATCTCCTTTCTACCAACAAGGCAGCAGGCCCAGGACGGCGAGGTGACGCGGCCGAGGGTGCACGTGCGTTTTCTCAGCTGACGGCAGTGCAATTTTGAATATCACACAGAAACAGCGGAAGAAATAACTGTACCACCTTTAGAACAGATGGTCCTGGATTTAAATCCCACTTACTATGTGTGATCTTAGATGACTTACGTAACCTCTCGGCACCTCAGATTATCAAGCGGGGATGAAACTAGAAACCGTTTCACAATATTGTGTGAGTTTTAAGCTTAGAACAGTTACTACTGGGCATGGCAGGCATGGGAGTAGCAGCTGCTACCATTGTGGTGCCCACATCACTCAGATGCCCTGGCAGTGGAGGGGAAAAGAGTAGCTTTATGAGTCGGAAGGAAAAAGCGCCCTGCCCCTTAAAGGAGGTGTGGGTCAAAGGCCAGTCCTGCCCACCCTCCTGTGGGCCACCCGTGGTCCAGGCGGGCTGCTCTCCTCTCCCCCTCAGACCTCAGTAGGGTGGCTGAGGCCCTGCATCTGCCCAGAATGGGGCCAGTCCCAAGCAAGCCATAGGCAAGAGAAGCTGAAGGGGATCTTAGAGCCACTGCCCGCAGGGAAGAGCGGCGGCACAAGGCTTTCTATGCTGCTCCCCCTCTTGACAAATGTGCTTGGCTCCTCTGGCTGCTGCCTCTGCCAAGAGCCAGCCTTGGTCTGGGTTGTACATTTTCTCCTGAATTATGACCTAAGCACAGCCTTTCTAGGGATGAATAATGACCGCCGGTGGGGGGCTGACAGCCCAGAAAACACTGTGCGTCATCTCAGCTCTGCTCTTCTCTGCGCAAGATCTCTACCTCTTCTGGGAGATGAAAAGGGCTTTGAGACTACAGGGACAGCACTTCTGTAACTGTCCTGTGCCAGACTGTCCTGAATGCTGATCACCTCACTGGGCCAGCTGGAGTCCCTGGACTGAGCCCCAGGTGGTTACCCCAAAGTCCACTGGTGTTCAGTATGGGCAGGGCGACTACGCTGGTGCAGGGTGCTGGGTGAGTGGGAGGTGGAGGGGAGAGTGGGGATGGGTGTTGGGGACAGGCTTCTTGTTCTCAGAGGTAAGGCCAAAGGGGCTGATCAGACAAGGGCACCAGTAGCCATGAGACAATCTAGGGAGCAGAGGTGCCACTCAAAGAAGGGGGACGCATTGATTCTAACTGCAGAGGTCTCAGAAGGTCGTGTGGAGAAGGTGGAAGGAATGTGGGCTGGGCAGAGCTGGAATCGGCTGGGATGGAATGGAAAGACTGCAGGTGGCAAGAGCAATGAGGTAGGAACATGCTGGGTAGGATATGGCCCAGTGGGGCTGGACTGTAGGAGCTTGAAGGGGGTTTGTGTGCGAAGGTGCTCAACTCCTAAAATGCCAAGCTGACCACGGGCCTCTCTAAGAGGGAATAGGAGGAGGCTGGAAGGCGTGGGGTGGCCCTGGATTGGGGAGTGCAGGCCATCTGTTACATCCTGATGAGTTCAAGTATGTGCCCCCTTGTCTCAGTGACAGGCCTGGGTTACTGGGTGCTGGGACATCAGGCGCCTCTCAGGCCCTCCAATGTCCTCGAGGGGCCCTGCTCAGCCCCAATCTGACCCAGGCACCACAGGCTTTAAGGACAGCTGTGCCTGGTGGCTCCCCAGAGGGCCAGAACAGGAAGACCCAGCCCCAACTTCCCCCTCCCACATTCAAACGAGTTGCAGGAAGCACTGGTCCTTGCGGCCTCACGTGACAGATTGGCTCGATCAGGCCTCTTCGCAGACAGTGGCCTTGTCAGCTCGCAGGTTCAAATGACTGTTGCCATGATGGCTCTGATCTGCAGCAATGCCAGCCCATCTCAAGTGCCTCCCTGGGGAGTCTGGCGCTCTCGGTCTGACCCCAGGGTCTGGGGTGAGGAACGTGCCTGTCAGGGGTCAGAAGATCTGCTCAAAGCAGAAGCTGATACTTGGGTAAGCAAAGTTTTCCCTCCAGATGGCATCCTCCGGTCACTGTTTGCAAGGGCAGCATCTAAATAGTCTGGTCACTCTGGCTACTGCTTCTGGCCCCACCTGCGG
Organism: Saimiri boliviensis; assembly: GCF_048565385.1. NCBI lineage: Eukaryota > Metazoa > Chordata > Mammalia > Primates > Cebidae > Saimiri > Saimiri boliviensis. The sequence goes on from NC_133456.1 coordinate 83,092,087, forward strand.
CCCCCTATGGCAAATAGTGCTAGCAGCCTACAGACAGTCCCCGCTGCTGGCTCAGAGGGGCTCGGCCTGCAGGCACCACTTGAAAGTTGAACATGGCTCAGACAGCAGCAGTCACTGAAACTGCCCTGGGCCCTGGGCTCAAACTCAGGAGGGTAGATGAAGGTGTTCGTTCTGGGGTTTACAGCAATTCAGTACAATCAATTTAGTTCAACTTAAAGAGTTATTGAGTGCCTATAAGAACCAGGTGCTGGGCTGAGATTAGACATATCCAGAAGAAGATGTGGCCACAAAAAGGCCACCATTTATAGTTCGGGGGAAAGTCAGGAGCATAGCAGATATGACACGAGGCTTCTGCACACACTGTCTCCTCTGTCTGGATTACCTTCCCTCATCTTTTCACCTAATTAGCTCTCCCTACTCTTCCCCTAGCTTTCAGCTCAGTGTGATCTCCTTGGAAAAGTTTTCCCAGCCTTCCATGACTCAAGCAAATCCCCAGTTCAGCTGGCCCCATGACCAACTCCTTGGCACCACTGTCCCTCTTGCATTTGACAGTCACCTGTATGATTCTGTCATGTCACCTGCATGATGCATGTCTCCCCAGCTAGGCTGATGTAAGCTCCATGAGGAAAGGCCAAGGGTCCATTTCCTTCACCACTATCTGTTGAGTGTGTGGCACAGCGCCTAGCATAGGAAGAATCCCATCAATATGTGTTGGGAAAACACATGAATGAAAAAACTTATAGATCAAGATCACTGCTGGAGTTATGCAGATGGAAGGTTGAGGGCCTTCAAAGAGCTGAGATTGAGGGTGTAGACAGGTGCCGTGGAGGAGCTGGCAGAGGAGGAGAAGCTTGACTCTGGCAGGTAGACACAGGATAAGGCAAGGACAGCAGGCATGGGACCTTGAGGGCCAGGAAGCCCAGGCTGCACCTGTGACTGGCAGGAGTCTGGTTTGTCTGGAGCTTAAGAAAACGAATACACTGAGAAATGAGGTGACACAGGGGGAGCCTTGGATGGCAGTCTGGGAGCTGTGTTGTTAGGAGGCTGTGTGGTGCCATTGCTGGCTGGAGAGAGGCTGGACCCAGGAGGACCAGTTAGGAAGCTACAGCAGCTGCCCAGTCAGAAACCAGAGACGTGGCTGCAGGGCTGGCAGCGAGACGCAGTGGAGAGAGAGGTCATGGGCATTTGGCTAAGGAAATAGTTCTGGCTCCTCATTCATCCCTCAGCCAGAATGGGATGGGGAGCAGCAGACAAGAGTCCCCAGCTAGCTGCATCCCTGGTGGAGCCTGACTGGGGCCAGAGTGCCACTGCCCTCTGAATTCTTGCCCGGCTGGGCTGCAGTGAATTTCCTGCTCCCTCCTGGGCCTGTGGGAAGATGAGGTGCTGGAAACCCCTGGACAGCAGGTGTGTGCGACCAGGGTGAGCTAGGTGTCCTCCAGTCCCCCCCAGACCCCTCTCCACCCTTCTCCACCCTTCTCCATCCAGCCCTGGGCTCTGGGCGGCCATTCCTTGGACTCTGTCAGCCTGGCTGACTTGCCTTCGAGTTCCATTGGGTTGAGCCATGTGGTACAATAAAAACTATATTGGGTCTTTGTCCTCAGTTCCTGGCACAGAGCTCCAAAAACCCTCAGCACTTCCTCCGTGACAGGAGTGTCTCTTGTTCAACACAGCCCCTTTCAACCATTCCCGAGTTCATGCTAATGAGATGATTGGAGGTGGGGCCCCGAGATGACCTTAGGACAGGGACTAGTCACCAGAAAAGATCAAACATGTAATTAGAGGGCGGGACCTTCAGCCCCATCCCCTGACCTTTGGGGAGCGGAGCAGGGCTAGAGATTGGGTTATAAAACTCTGTAACAGAGGTGTAGGGAACTTCCGAGTTGGTGAACACACTGATGGGAAGGCGATGTGCCCAGAAAGGGCACTGGAGCTCTGGGCCACACCCCTCCCTCCACCAGCACACTGCTCAGGACATTCCCCCCACCCACCATTCGTCTCTCCCTGTCGTCTGTCCTTCCTGAGAAGCAGGGAAACATAAGGAAAGTATCTTCCTGAGTTCTGTCAGTCATTCTAGCAAATAATTGAATCTAAGTGGGAAATCCCTGAATTTGTAGTCAAGGAGGTCAGAAGTGTGGGTAGCCTGGGAGCCTGGAACGCATCTGAAGTGAGAGCCCTCTTATGAGATGGACCCCTTAACCTGTGGGGTCTGTGATAATTCTGGGGCTACTGTCAGAATTGAATTAAACTATGACTGGGCACGGTGGTTCACATCTGTAATCCCAGCACTTTGGGAGGCCGAGGCAGGCAGATTACCTAAGGTCAGGAGTTGAAGACCAGCCTGGCCAACAAGCTGAAACCCCATCTCTACTAAAAATACAAAAATTATCTGGCTGTATTGGCATGCACCTACAGTCCCAGCCACTCAGGAGGCTGAGGCAGGAGAATTGCTTGAACCCAGGAGGCGGAGGTTGCAGTAAGCGGAGATTGCACCACTGTACTCCAGCCTGGGTCACAAAGTGAGACTCTGTCTCAAAAAATGAAACAAAAAAAAGAATTGAATTGAACTATTGGGCACCCACCCAGTTGGTGTCAGAGAATTGGAGAGTTAACGAACTGGTATGGAAAAGAACACAGAAGCCATTAGATGGGACCAGCAGGAAGTCAATGGCAGGAGGAAGTGGGGGGTAGGGAAGTAATTCCCTCCCTTCCTTTTTCCAGGTTCCTGAAGTTGACTGCGCCCCCCTACCAAACACAGGGCATCTACACATTGGCTCTCTCCCACAGCTACAGCCCTATCGGGATACCCAAGACCACCTATCCCACACTTTGTCCCTCCTAACCCTCAGGAGCTTCACCATCCCATGCTGATTGTCTTTAATCCTACCCCAAATAACTCATAGTTTTGGTCTCATCCCCAGAGTTTGTGGTCCAGTAGCTCTGGAATGGGTCCCAAGAACCTAGTAACCTCTTAGGTGAAGGCGGCGCTGCTGGCCCCAGGTTCACACTTTGAGAACCACTGCTCCAGACCTTTGGCTCCCAGACCAAGGCCAAGAACCCGGGGGGACTGGGGAAATCATGGGAACTCAGACTTCCTGGATCTATGTACATCGCTTGAAGTTTGAATAAATATTTCTTAGCTATACATACACTACTATTTTTCAGATTAAATGCCATTGTAATACGAATTTATTTGAGTGTTAGAGCTTCATGTAGCTTTTTGTAAGTAAGTATGTATTGATACTGAAAATAGAACTACACTCTCAAGAGAGAGGTGTTGAAACTGGAAATCATGGGGACCCTAGCTCTGTGGACCTAATTCCTGCTTCCTGTCCAAAGGAAAGATTCTAGTGCGAAACTGTGAGTTCTCTGCCTGAACAGACCCCCACTCTGCTCTATGCATATTTCTTTTTTGGGGGGTGGGGGACAGAGTCTCGCTCTCTCACCCAGGCTGGAGTGCAGTGGCACAATCTTGGCTGACTGCAGCCTCTGCCCCCGAGGCTCAAGTTATTTTCCTGCCTAAGCCTCCTGAGCAGCTGGGGCTACAGGTGCACACCACCACACCTGGCTAATTGTTGTATTTTTTGTAGAGATGGGGTTTCATCATTTTGTAGATGGGGTTTTGTCGGCCAGGCTGGTTGCAAACTCCTGGCCTGAAATGATGCACCCGCCTCGGCCTCCCAAAGTGCTGGGATTCCAGGCATGAGCCACCGTGCCTGGCCACGTATGTATAGCTCTATCTCTGCACCTCACTTTGGTTGATCCAGCTCTGGGTGTCCCCAGTCCTGGCCGGGGTGGAGCCCTTATGCTGATGGATTGGCAACCTTGGCACAAGGATACTCATGCTGATTCCCACTGGGGACTGGAATCGTTTTTTATCCCCTTTCTTCATTCCGAACTAGAATAGCAAGACTGGAAGAACTCTAAAAATTAGTTGTTAACCAATCCTTTCCTTTGGAAGGCTGAGAAGTTGTAGCTGGGGAGGGGAATGGGCTGTTCAAGATGACCCCTGCTCGGTGGAATGGGGCTCCTGACCTAACTCCAGTCCTCTTTGCATCCTACCAGAAAACGTACTTACCGAGCCCTCATTCAATTAAGTTTTAACATTACTCAGGGTCTCTGGTCAATTTGTTTTAGGCCTTTGTGCTCATTTCTATCTGAAGAAATGAACACAGGCCTATTTAATTTAACTCTTCTCATTTAAGTGTGCTACGATTTTGACAGCAACCAGGGAACAAAATTCTGACCCCATTAATGGGTCTCATTTTATTGATCTTTATCTTTATAGAACTTCTTTTTTTTCTAACTTTCTTATACACTTTGCCTTACAATTCCACCATTTAATTTTTACCTCTGGGGGCTTGGGGGTTAGGGTCTGGAAGATCTGTTTCCAATCATTAAAATTATTAAAATGATGAACCACAGTCCCTTGATTCCCCAGTGGGCATATCAGAATTTCAGGGTGGGGTAGGGTGGGCAGGAAAAGTGGAGGGAAGAAGCAGAAATGAAGAATCAAGGAGAAGAGAGGAGGGAAGTCATCTCTAAGTGGCCCCGGCACTCCGTGGGGCCCCTCTGAAAGCAGACAGCAGGTGCTGAAGGGCTGTGCGGGTCACTCCCCTGCCCCCGGGGCTGTTGGGAGGAGCGAGAGAGCTCCTGGAGCTAGAGAAATGGCATGAGACCGTACATTCACCTCTGGAACTCCAAACACTGCTGGGGAATGTATGTGAGGACCCCAGGGCTGCTCTGAAAGGATGGTGAAGATCCAACCTGAGTCCTGCTAAAAGGTCTCTCCTGCGCTCCCTCTCTCTCTCTCCCACTTTCTAGAATTTCTCATTCATCTACTTTTTCATATGTCAGTTTCCCAGTCTTCCTCTCATCAATCACTTATTCCATTTATTTTAACTCCATCTAAAGCCTTTGCTTATCCCCTTTTTTCTCTTGACACTCATCTCTATTAGTGTGTCTACGGCGCTGAAAACCGAATGAATAACAAATTGCTTCAATTAGGAACAGAGCCTTCTGCTGAGCTCCTTGGCCTCTGAGGCCTCTGAGGCTGCCTATAACAGCACCTGTAGCAACTCCATCTGTTTTATCTCACTTACAGCCCCAGTGGTGCTTAATTTCTCATCATGCATTTCTGTTGTCTCCTCAGTTTCACCGTAAACATCTTTAGGAACAAGTCCTTGGCCCCTGGACCTCCTTCTCTTCACCGAGTCCCATCCTCAGCCCCTCCTGCCAGGCTCTGCCTTTAGTACAGTGGAAGGAGCCTGGATCTCTGAGTGACAACATGGAGCAGAGCTGTCACTTCTCTTACTTCCGCTAGAGTCAATCAACATTTCATTCTGATATGCTGAAGAAATGAGTGTGAGGAGATTAATGCCTCCTCCCACCCCCATGCAGGCTTCTAACCTTCTCTTGCTCAGTGGAATGCTTTCAGCTGGGGTGGTGGTGCAGCCAGGGGTGGCTTGAGTTGGCCTTACACCCAATCCCTTCCATCATCCATCCCAAATAAAAAGATGCTAAGAAAAAAGAACACTCTCTAGCAAATATCAGCTCAAGACAGTCTCCAGTCGCCTACACCCCCCACCACCAGCTTTCCACCTGAGTCTTTCTTTCCTCCCTAGAGGCTGGCCGCTGATCTAGGAAGATCTTTCCCTCCATTCTCCATTTACATGATTTATGTATTTGCTGCCACTGAAAAAAAATTATCCTTCTTTTTTGAGTATTGTCAGGCACTGAGCTAGAAGCTAGTGACAGGGAAGATGACTTCATAGGCTTTGTCCTTGAGGAGATGAAGGCAAAGGAGAATGACAAGTATATAAACACAATTCAAAGGACATTCATCTTAAAATGTATTTAATTTAACTTCTTAAATTTTATTTTAGTTTTTGAGATGAAGTCTTGATCTGTCACCCAGACTGGAGTGCAGTGGCACGATCTGGGCTCACTGCAACCTCTGTCTCCTGGGTTCAAGTAATTCTTCTGCCTCAGCCTCCTGAGTAGCTGGGACTACTGGCGCATGCCACCACGCCCAGTGAATTTTTGTATTTTTAGTAGAGACGGGGTTTCACTATATTGGCCAGGCTGGTCTCAAACTCCTGACCTCATGACCCACCTCGGCCTCCCAAAGTTCTGGGATTACAAGTGTGAGTCACCATGCCTGGCCTATTTTTTATTTTATTTTTAAAGAGATGAGGTCTCTCTTGCCCAAGTTGTCCTTAAACTCTTAAGCTCAAGTGATCCTCCCACCTCAGCTTCCCAAAGTGCTAGGATTACAGGCACAAGCCATCATGGCTGGGCTTAAAATGTATTTTAGCAAGTACATACTGTGTGTCAGGCATCATTACAGGTGCTGGGTCACATCAAAGAATGATAATAGAAAAGAACTCTGATAGAGTTGATAGTATTTACCCATTGTTACAGTTTAGGTTCTCCAAGGAAATGGACTCTGAGATTGGGATTTAGTGCACAGGATGTTTCTCTTTTTAAAATTTCTTTTAAAATAATAATAATAATAATAATTATTATTATTATTATTATTTGTAGAAACAAGGCCTCACTATGTTGCCCAGGCTGGTCTTGAACTTCTGGGCTCAGGCGATCCTCCTGCCGCGGCCTTCCAAAGTGCTGGCAAGAGCCGCCACATCTGGCCTGCAGAATACTTCTTAAGTGGTGCTCTTGGGAATATCTTTGGAGAGGAGGGAAAAGCCAGATTAGGCAGAGGCGAAAGTCCAGCTGCAAAGGAAACTCAACAACAGAATTAGCCAATCCCGCAAGGGCCTGGAACTGAAATACTCCATATCACACCTGTCCTGTTTTGGGTCAAAATGACTAGAAATTTATACTCTCACCTTGGTCAGTAATTGGATGAGGGCCATGCCAGGAAGGATGATGTGGCCTTAGGCAAGGTAGCTCTTTGCAGCTAAGATGATTCCTGAAGGAGCTGACAGTTGAAAGCTGTCAACAGAGAGCCCTTCCTGCAGCTGGGGCAAGAAGTGCTTCATTAAAGGGAAAATTGTGCGGTGCACCGCTGTGTTCATAGCATCCACAGCATGGAGGAAGGAGGGGATATTCAGAGAATGCTCTTATACACCAATATCTGTGTCTCTTTTTCTTGTTGGGGTACTAGTAGACTGACTTTCGAAGAGCTCTTGCATCTACTGGGGCTATGTGACGAGTTCTTGTCAATGGACACACCCTTGCAGGCTTGCCCTAAGGACTTCCATGAGCTTCTTCATAATCTCTTTTTCCTCACCTGCCAACCAGTTACCTGAATCCAGCGAAAAGGTTCAGTGCCCTAACAGGCACCCAAGCTATACAATGGAAGGAGCCTGGATCTCTGAGTGACAACATGGGGCAGAGCTCTCACTTCTCTTACTTCCGCTAGAGTCAGTCAACATTTCGTTCTGATATGAGAGGGGGAACATGTTTATTTCGTATTAATTGTTATGTTCCACTGAGATTTGGCAGCTGTTTGTTTCAGCAATTAGTATTTCTTGACTAATATAATAATTTATTTCCTGAAATGGGGCACTTCCATGACAAAAACTAGAATATGGAGGCTGAGCAAAAAAGAAAGAGATGTAGTGGTTAGGTAACTAGAGATCCATGTCAAACTCAGACAAAACATTTGGTAAAAACTATTGCCTATGATAACCTGGAAGTCAAAAACTATGCTCTAGGAGAGGAGGATGGAAATGAATAAACAAGAATATTATGCTATGTGTTGGATGTTGTTGGCTGCATTCTGCAAGACATTCCAAGAAAAACAATGAGCTCAGAAAAGAACGGTCAATTCACAAGAAGAAATGAAACAGAACAGAGAGAATCAGAAATTCAGGACATGCAGCAATGGGGGAAAAAATGACCCCTCCTAGAAAACTCTTTCCTCTTTGGGCTTTATTTTTCTGCCTCCCCAGATAAAATTAATCTCATATTAGTGGAGATCTGGTAACCGTTGTAATTAACAATCCCCTGTGTTTAGTACATGAAAGTTTTTCTCTTAGACATTGTTCAGTGTCTGAATTTTAAAAGACTTTGAACAATGAAGACCCAATGAATCTTTCTTCTCAGCTAAACACAGTGAATCACCCCTGGGGCAAAAATCAACTCATGCATTGTACCTTTCTACCCAAGCCTGATAGCCTCAACGTATAGGAAAGAACGGCATGAGAAAGCAAACAGAACGAAGGCAGGGTAATTTATAGCTTCAATGCTATCCCCATCAAGCTGCCATTGACTTTCTTCACAGAATTGGAAAAAAAACGACTTTAAATTTCATATGGGACCAAAAAAGAGCCCGCATAGCCAAGACAATCCTAAGCAAAAAGAGCAAAGCTAGAGGCACCACACAACCTGACTTCAAAATATACTACAAGGCTACAGTAACAAAAACAGCATGGTACTGGTACCAAAACAACATGTAGACCAATGGAACAGAACAGAGGCCTCAGAAATAACACCACACATCTACAACCATCTGACCTTTGTCAGGCAAACCTGACAAAAACAAGCAATGGGGAAAGAATTCCCTATTTAATAAATGGTGTTGGGAGAACTGGCTAGCCATATGCAGAAAGCAGAAACTGGATCCCTTCTTTATACCTTATACAAAAATTAACTCAAGATGGATTAAAGATTGAAACATAAGACCTAACACCATAAAAACCCTAGAAGAAAACCTAGGCAATACCATTCAGGACATAGGCATGGGCAGACTTCATTACTAAAACACCAAAAGCAATGGCAACAAAAGCCAAAATAGACAAAGGGGATCTAATTAAACTAAAGAGCTTCTGCACAGCAAAAGAAACTACCATCGGAATGAGCAGGCAACCTACAGAATGGGAGAAATTGTTTGCAATCTATCCATCTGACAAAGGATTAATATCTAGAATCTACAAACAACTTAAATTTATGAGAAAAAAACCAACCCCATCAAAAAGTGGGCAAAGAATATGAACAGATACTTCTTAAAAGAAGACATTTATGTAGCCAACAAACATATGGGAAAAAAGCTCATCATCACTTGTCATTAGAGAAATGCAAATTAAAACCACATTGAGATACCATCTCACACCAGTTCGAATGGTGATCATTAAAAAGTTAGGAGACACCAGATGCTGGAGAGGATGTGGAGAAATAGGAATGTTTTTGCAATGTTGGTGGGAGTGTGAATTAGTTCAACCATTGTGGAAGACAGTGTGGCGATTCCTCAAGGATCTAGAAATAGGAATACCATTCGTCCCAGCAATCCCATTACTGGGTATATATCCACAGGATTATAAATCATTCCACTATAAAGACACATGTACATGTATGTTTATTGTGGTACTGTCCACAGTAGCAAAGACTTGGAACCAACCTAAATGCCCATCGGTGATAGACTAGATAAAAAAAATGTGGCACATATACACCATGGAATACTATGCAGCCATAAAAAGGATGAGTTCATGTCCTTTGCAGGGATATGGATGAACCTGGAAACCATCATTCTCAGCAAACTGACACAAGAACAGAAAGCCAAACACCACATGTTCTCACTCATAAATGGGAGTTGAACAGTGAGAACACAGGGAGGGAAACATCACACACTGGAGCCTGCTGGGGGGCGGGGGACTAGGGGAGGGATAACATTAGGAGAAATACCTAATATAGATGAGCAGTTGATGGGTGCAGCAAACCACCAAGACACATATATATCTATGTAACAAACCTGCACATTCTGCACATGTATGCCAGAATTTAGTGTATAATAATAAAAACAAATCTTAAAAAATAATTTTTGAGATTGTGAAACGCATGTGTGATGGTGAGATTTTTGCATCTGCAGAAGCTTGCTGTCGCCTGATTGACCTGGCTTCAAAGGCTGGTTCTGTGGAGAGCCATCCTGCCCAGGTGCTCAGTCTAGAGTTGAGATCCGCCCCAGGGTTCTGGCTGCAGAGGTCAAGAGCCGGCCTCCTTCAAATAATTCTAGTCAAGTATGATTTCCAGAAACGGAAATCTTTACTATTTTAGCACAAATAGATACATAAACACACATTTGTCTCCCCAACCCCTGCGGAAGAAAACACCCTGCTAGAGGACATAATCTGGAACAAGGCTGAGGGAAATGTTAGTGCTTTGATGCTGGCCTGGTGCCTTACATGGTGATTAGTCACCTGGGCTTTGGCATCAGAAACTCTGCTAACCACTGGGCCGCTGCCTGTGGCTTGGGGAAGTTATTTAAGCTCTCTGAGCATCAGTTTCTCCATCTATAGATAGATGTGGTGATAACAGTAAAGTCACCTCCTTCCATCTCTTTCCTCTATGCATGAAACATACACAGAAAACACTTAGCAGAGCCCATAGTAAGCACTCAATCAGGATTAGCCATTATTACCTCCTCCTGCTAAATCTGACCTTCCTTCCTCCAACCCCCCTTTATTGAAGCTTCAGTTGTTGGCAAGCTTTTTGCGGGACCCCTGTGTCCCCCCAGGGTCCTCTGGGTTCCCCTGCCTGTGTTCCTCTCCTTGTTGCCCAGACACCACACCGACTGCCCTGCTGAGCGCAGGGCTGAGTGTTGCTGCGTGCTGTCCACCTGGACATCAACCAGTTTCCATTCTGGGAAATTGCCTCTTCTTCGTTGGCTTTCATTTCCACCCACTCAAAACATTTGTGAGTTATCTTCTTTGTTGAACGAACACTGAGTGTGCGTGTGATACAGTTTCACATTGCCAGCCTAATTATTCTAAACCATCACTTAACTGCCACATCGTGTTTACTGACTTCATAGCAAGTGTATAAACAATTAATCCGTGTACTTTGGATTACTAGTTTTTGAATTTGTTAGTTCTTGGAAATCTTGATGAACAAACTATCATGCTTATGTAATATGGTCATGACATGGAAATAGGTTCACTGCAAACATAGGGAAAAGCTGCCAAGCGGGCCTTAGCTCTTCTGTCTCGGCTCTGGGGGCTCTCGGCCTGCATCCTGTCATCGGTAGACACTGGAATAAGTGTGTTATCCAGCAGACCTCAGTGAGCTTTGGGGGAAGACCCAGAAAGGCCCTACCTGCATGAGACAGCCCAGCCCTTCCCTTTCTCTGGCACTTGCTTGGCCTCTCCTGGCAAAACATCTCAGCTTGGGTTCAGCCACTGTCTGGATGCTGGACCCACCCCAGACCCTCTAAAATGGAAGGCTCTATGCAAGATGGCCTGTGGTATTTGCTGAAGAGAAGCAGCTCCTGTCTGCTTTATCAGCAGCCCCAAATGACCCCAGCTCTCGCGTGTGCTTGAGAAAGGCTTCCTGCTTGTGCAGAATCTACACAGGGGTTGGTTGGTGGGAGTGTGGAACCTCCATAGGAGTGTGTGTGTAAGTGGAATGTCAGGTGGAGTCTCTTCAGCCTCTCTCTTCTCTCTCTCTCAAAGATTATTTGACTTGGATTCGCACAGCACTATCACAAGCAATGTCCCAAATGATTCTCTGCACAGCCCAGGGAACTGCACAAGGGAAGAAGCTTGTGAATCACACGCCAAATGTGCAAGAGGCCAGAGGCTATGCTCTACCTCTCTTCCCGTGGGAAGGGACAGGCACTCAGGACCACTGTCCCATCTCCTCTCCCTCCAACCCACACTTCGAAGAGCTATGACCTTGTCCTCATGGGCTTTACAGGACCTCCTGGCTCCCTGAAGGCTGAGACCCAGGTCCTTCACTTTTATGTGCTTTGATGGTCTTGGCACCCACTTCATTATTTGTTCGTTCATTTGTTCATTCAATTATTCATTCATAGAACATTTTCTGAGATTTCTGGAAGGAGATGAGACACATTGGAAGTCTAGACGTCTGGGAATGATCAGACCAGATCAGTGTGGATCGTGGACTGAGGAGTTGGAGGGTTGCAAAGAAGTCTGAGGCAAGGAGACGTGCTGGAAGAGTGTATCAGTCAGGGCTCTCTAGAGGGACAGCACCGACAGGATAGATAGATATATAAAGGGGAGTGTATTAAGTATTAACTCACACCATCACAGGGTCCCACAGTGGGCCATCTGCAAGCTAAGAAACAAGGAAAGCCAGTCCAAGTCCCCAAACTGAAGAACTTGGAGTCGTATTAACCATCACAGAGGGTGCTGTCAATCTAGAGGAGAAAGGGTAAAGTCCTAAAGTAAGGTGGTAGCAGAGTGGTCAGCGTGGCTGGGGAAGCACTGTGGGTCAAAGGAGCCAAAGCCCATGGTTTTCAGCCCCAGTTTGAGAGTCAGATGCCTTCCCCCAGCTCTGCTGATTCCGTCCCCTTCCCCGGGAATGGTTCTGAGGCTCTGCTCAGGGCTGGTGCATACTCCCCTTCTCTGAGGCCGTTAGTTACCAACTCTGGCTTCCACCAGCCACTCCCACGCCTTTCTCTCCAGACCTCATTATTTTCACAACAACATTCTTTGGGCCCCTCGTGGTAGTTTGTTGCTAATAAAAAGGGCCTGGGTTGCAGCTGCATCCCCCAGCTGTGCCCGTCTTCCTCTCAGGTAGTGTGTTAAACCTACTTCCGAAGTCTGGATGGCAGTGACTCGTTTTGCAGAATCCTGAGAATAGATAGTATCGGTTGCCTTTAGGGTCTCCTCTGTTGGCCTACCCACCCCCTATTTTTATTGCTTTCTTGGGGCTTAAGAATAGTGACTCCATCTTTCCAAACAAGCCTCCACTTTATTGGAAAATGCCAATGACTGAATCAATAAAAGAGATGTATGCTAATTTGCAGAGCATTGTAAGGCGGAACACGGCCTGGTCCTGAATGTTCCAATTGAAGTTAATAAGGAAAAAAACTAGATAGAAAATGAAAAAGCCAGGTGCAGTAGCATGTGCCTGTAGTCCCAGATACTCTGGAGGTTGAGGTGGAAGGATCACGCGAGCCCAGGGGTTCGAGGCCAGCCTGGGCAACATAGTGAGACCCCTCATTTCTTATTTTAAAAAATGTATTGAAATTAATAAGAAGAAAATGTTAGGATAGGCAATGAATAAACGTTGCTGTTTTCAGTTTTTGAGATGAGAAAGAAAATTGAATATGGGAATAGCTCAAAACAAGGAGAGTTTCAAAGGTGTGTGGTGCCGGAAGAACCCTTGCTTGCTGCAGAGAGCAGGTTGAACATGGAGTTTGTGCCCCCAAGTTTGAGACGCTGCCCCATTGCCTGGCTCCAGCTGACAAGGGCTTTGGAATGTGCAAAAGTGGGTCCTGGGCCACACTGCAGCTTCCAGGCTCATCTGGTCTTGGCGGAGGGGGGAGACTGAAGGGAGTGAGGGGAGAAGAGCCGTTTGGTGGGAAGAGGAAGCTTAAACACAGTCACCTCGGACACCGGGAGGGAAATAGAGGGTCTCACTTTCAAGAGTCCTCCCCATTTTCATGAAGTCTGTTTTAACGTAAAATCCATCTTAAACTAAAAAGAGCTAGGAGAAAGGGCATGGTTCAGTCACTACCTAAGAATGACTCTCTCTGCCACAGCGTTGGCAGCAGCTCTGTCTTCTGCTCAAGCACTTCTAGAAACAGATTGCGCACCGCCTCCCAAAGGAGCCGCAGACGTGGGCGGCAACCCTGGGGAAAGAAAAGCACTTGATCACGCCTTGTGTTCTGTCTCTGCAGCTTCACCTGCCCGTCCCAGCTCAGACGAATAGGGCCTCAGAGCACAAGCGGCCGGCTCTTCCCAGGATGTCCTTCCAGGCCCCTTCTGCCATTTCTCCCTGACTCCAACCCCCAAGGATCCCCAGCCTTCCTCAGATGGCCCAGTCTTCTGCCTGTCATCACAGGCAAGTCATTGTCCCTACTATGGAGTGATGCGGACAGCCTCGCCTGACCCTCCCCATTGGCCGGGTCTGCATGGCAGAGAGCAAGCTGCTCCCTTTACTACAGGCACCTCCGCTCTCCTGTGCCCTGGGCGCTCCAGCTGGCTCCTCTCAGCTGATTAAGCCTGCATCTGGGGGACCACAAGCCTTCCTCAGGTGTGCTGACCTCAACTCCAGGGCCTCTGTCCGGCAGGCTTTGCAGATCCCCAGAGTGGCTTCAGTCATCTAGCCAGAGTGTGGAGAGAAAGGGCCAGTCGGCAGCTCAGTCTGCCCAAGGCAAGAGTCAGAGCTGAAGAAGGAACAGAAGGTGGTGGAGGGCTGCCAGCCCCAACCTGGGGAAACAGAGATGGAGAGCATTGGGGTGCAAACGCTGCTCACTGGCAGTCAGGACGCATGGGCCCCGTCTCGGCAAGCCTCCCCACCTCCTCTTCGGAAACACGTTTGACTCCCTCCCAGGGAGAAGGAATCTAGCTGCTCCTGTGCCTGGCTGAACTGCATCACCACCAGGGACGAAGATGGCCCTACAGCTGTATGTGGCCGGTGGTGGGACTTTTTCATTACTCTGGCCCCCTGGCTTATCACAGTGCCCTGGCTGTAGCTGGGCTCAGCATCTATCTTTCCACAAAACGGTGAGGGGAAGGAATGCTGGGACTCGCCAGGGCTCCCATGGCCGATAGCAGAGCTCGAACCCAGGTCTCCGCGGGTCTCCCTCTTCTCATGGCCTCAAGCCATGGGTTTGTGGCGGATTATCTCATCCCTGTGTAAGCTCTGTCTTCTGTCCTAACACCTCCAGGAACAGATGCCACCTCCCAAAGGAGCACAGCTGTTGTCAAGTCCTTAATCACCCCTTGTGTTCTGCGTCTCTGCAGCTCCGCCTGCCTGTACCAGCTCAAACGAACAAGACCTCAGGATCCACCCTGACTTCTTGATACTGTGAGAAGGTATTGTTTTAGCATGTGCATGGGGCAATCATGGGTGTGCAAGGAGAATGGGATGAGCCGAGTGTGGAAACCCAGTTCATTCTAGGAGGGCTTGACCTGTGGTTAGCATTTGCCTTTTTTTCCTGTCTTTTACGGTAGGGCAGATCCTTTATAAAGGATAGAGGCATCCCAAAAAGCAGATGCCAAGCTAACCATCCTGAAGTTAAATCTCTCTCCTGTTTACTCAGAGGAACTCTGTAAACCCTGTCTTTGCAGCTGATGGAAGCCATGAGCTTCATCCTGTGAAAATACGGTATAGCAGCTCAACTCTCAGCACTTCACCCCACTTTTGAGGGGCCAGTGGCTTCAATGACAATAGAAAAGTTAATTCGTTAAATATGCCCTTTAGTAGTGATAATATTTCTGAATGCCTTTACTGAGGCATTTTGAAAACCACATCTGGACAGTGAGAGGGGTGGTGTAGGGAAGCAGGGTAACCTTAAACCATGACACAAAAAGATTTTTTTTTTTTTTTTTTGAGTCAAGAGTCTCGCTGTGTCGCCAGGCTGGAGTGCAGTGGCGTGACCTTGGCTTACTGCAACCTCCGCCTCCCAGGTTCAAGCGATTCTCCTGCCTCAACCTCCCAAGTAGCTGGGACTACAGGCACGCACCACCATGCCCAGCTAATTTTTGTATTTTTAGTAAAGATGGGGTTTCACCACTTTGGCCAGTATGGTCTTGATCTCTTAACCTCGTGATCCGCCTGCCTCAGCATCACAAAGTGCTGGGATTACAGGCGTGAGCCACCGCGCCCGGCCGACACAGAAAGATTTTTAAGATCTCTTCCGATCCCTCCACGCAATTCCACACGCAGCCCTAGGATGCTGGCTACCCTTCGCTGGGTGCCAGGCTCCAGGTTCAGAGCTTTGCTTCCTGTCAGACCCTCTCAGCAACTCCATGAATTTCTGTGGCTAGACACACCTTACAGATGAGGAACCTGAGGCTCAGGGCTGTTCAGTGTCAGAGCCAAGGTCACGTGGTCATTAAGCATTGAGCCAGTATTTAAACTCTGTGTTTGATTCTAGAGCCTGTGCCATTCGCCACCGCTCTGTAGTTGGGTTCAGAGCACAGGATGTTTTATGCAAGCCTGCAGTAGTTTGGAAGCTATGAATGGGGTGTGTGTGTGTGTGTGTGTGTGTGTGTGTGTGTGTTTTAGAAAATGCATGTTTTCAGAAAAGGTAAAAACTAAATTTACTTAATCTGTATTTTGAAAAGCATCAAAAATGAGAAACATGGGGGAGTTTTTTGGGTTTTTTTTCTGGTTTTTTGTTTGTTTGTTTTTAAAGGAAGAGAAAGGGCCAGGTGCAGTGGCTCACACCTGTAATCCCAACACTTTGAGAGGCCAAAGCGGGCAGATCACCTAAGGTCAGGAGTTCAAGACCAGTCTGGGCAACATGGTGAAACCCCATCTCTACTAAAAACACAAAAATTAGCCAGGTGTGGTGGCAGGTGCCTGTAATCTCAGCTACTTGGGAGGCTGAGACAGGAGAATAGCTTGAACCCAGAAGGTGGAGGTTGCAGTGAGCTGAGATCACACCACTGCACTTCCAGCCTGGATGACAGAGCGGGACTCCATCTCAAAATAAATAACAAAAAATTCTAACTTATTCTGTAATTTAGTCCACCCATAAACTCTCTTAATCTCTTAGCTTAAAGAGGCATATAGCACAGGGGAAACCCAGCAAACTAATGAAAAGTCTAGAAAATGATGAATCATTTAACTGACGAGTCAAGGGATGCAGGCTCCCAGGAGTTTATCAGATGCCCAGGCAGGCTGTTTTCTAGCTCTCATGAGTGTCTCCCACTTGCCAGGCCTCGCGCTGAGTGCTTTAGCAAGTTATTGCACTGAACCTTTACAATAACTCATCTCTGATGAGAAACTGAAGTCCAGAGAGGGCAGTTGACTTGCCAAAGCTAAGAAATGAAAGAACTGAGATTTGTGCCAGGCCTGTCTGATTCAAGAGCCTGAGTGCTTTCCTTCAGACACCATTCACTGCCAGCGTCCACAGTCCCTCGGTAATTCGGCTCAGGGCGAGAGCCAGTATCATGACCCCTGGGAGAGAACGAGACCAGAGGACAGCTTTAGAAAATGATCCTCTTGCCCCATGCCCACGAGTGACTCGGGACCCGCCTTCAGGTCAGCCCCGAGCCCTGTGAGCAGCAGTGAGCAAGGCCAAATGGGCAGAGGGGATGAGAGAATGACCAGCAAAGGCAGGGGCAAGAAGGAAGGGAGAGCTGTTAGGTCAGACAGACGGAGTTCGAATCCCAGTGCCTCCAGGTGCTAGCTGGAACAGCCTCAGTCAAATTATTTGGCACTAAGCCTCAGTTTCCTCATCTATAATTTTATAGATGAATTTACCTGAGAGGGCTCTGTGAGGATTAAATGAGATGAGAAGCAGAAAGCGCTTAGCAATGTAGTTTCTATACATTACACCAGTTCTTACTAATTTTTAGGAAAATGATGAGAGGCAAAGAAATTCCAGCATGGGGATGATTGCCTCTATGCCCGCCATCTGAAAGCCTGGGCTCTGCAGGGCTGTGAAAAGATGTCCACCTATTTGTTACTTTTTTTTTTTTTTTTTTTTTTTTTTGAGATGGAATTTTGCTCTTGTTGCCAAAGCTGGAGTGTAATGGGGCAATCATGGCTCACTGCAACCTTCGCCTCCCAGGTTCAAGCCATTATCCTGCCTCAGCCTCCCGTGTAACTGGGGTTACAGGCATGCACCTCCACGCCCGGCTAATTTTTCTTTTTTTCTTTTCTTTTTTTTTTTTAGTAGAGATGGGGTTTCTCCATGTTGATCAGGCTGGTCTCGAACTCCTGACCTCAGGTGATCCACCCGCCTTGGCCTCCCAAAGGGCTGGGATTACAGGCATGAGTTACCGCGTCTGGCCCATTTCTTCATTCTTAACCCTAACTTAGTGAACCAATGCCAGCTGCTGGCTTAGTTTGTGCAAGGATAGGGGAGGGCACCCAGTAACAAGACAAGATCCCCACCCTCCTGGACCTTCCCCCAATCTGGTGGGGGTCATAAGATATACACACACACACCACCACCACCTGGGTGTGGCCATCCCATCAGGCTTGACCTGGAGAAGGGCCAGGCTGGGGATGTCAGAAGCCGTGTCTGCAGCGCTCACGCTGCCCTTGCTGAGAAGGAGCTGTGGTAAGCCCTCGAGTGTTAGTCCCCAAATGCCATTTTGCTCAGTCATGCACGGTGAACATGTAAATGTCAAATGTGCCGACCTTCTGTAAATGTAGAGCGTTTCAAGAAAAATCATGAAGGAAAGGCCACCAGAAAACCTCCATCCACCTTCCACCCTTCCCTTAAGCGTCCGTGTCACCCAATGTCTGCTGAACCACCTCTGGCTCCCCGAGAGGGACAGCAGGTGAGGGAATGCTTTCCATTCCCAGCACGGGAAGAGGACGTTCATGCTCCATGGGTCTCCTTCAGCCTCTTGTGGGGATGTGCCCAGGGCCTACCCACACAGGACTCGGCCAAACCCAGGGTTTCTGAGAATGGGGTGGGCCCTGGCTCACCACCGCGTGTCCTAGCCCTAAGGGTCCTGCCTTGACAAGGACCGCAGGACTCCCACTGTCTGAAACACAGAGCTCTGCCGGAGCGCGGATACTCACAGCCAATGCTTTAGGAGGAAAACAAGTTTCGTCTTCTTTTCTGATGTGGTGTTTTCTGTGGGGCTAAGGGTGAGGGAAGCGGATTTCCGGCTCTGAGGCAGGTCATGTCCTTGCGGGAACAGGGGCGTGCGTATGCGGAAGCTGCCTTTATAAACGGCTCATGGTCGTGGCCCTGGAAGAGCCCAGCGCCTGCCCGATGTCAGGTCTGGAGAATCCATCAGGGCTGTGCTATGATGCCTGTGGCTGAGAATGAGCCGTCTCGCCCTGAGTTCCCTCCACACTGTCTGCTGGGGTGGAAGGCAGGAACAGCACAGCCTGCGACGGGAATCTGCCCGTCCGGGGTGGAGGCATGGGAAGACAAGGCGTGCACTGGCCTCTCACTTGCCGGGCAGGTTTTGCCCAAGGGTTTCAAAGGTTATGAGTCACAGCCGTTTTCCAAGCCTCCTACCTCCTTCGAAGAGGTGCCCCAGATCATATTCGCATCTTCCCTGCAGACGGGCTCCTTCTCCTGACTCACCGTGTGATCCAGAACTTCCTGTCTCCCACCTCTCCAGACTCCAATTGGCAAAAAGGGAAAGAGGCCACACTAGTGCTGGCCCGGTGATCCCCATGGCAGAAATGGAGGAAGGGCTCAGCATTCAGAGTCCTGAGCTTTTAGACGGGACCTCAGAGCTCAGTGCCTGGGCCCGACCTCTGCTTCCAAAGGCACAGAAAAGTCAGGGCAGAGAGACCGTGCAGGTGATTCGGCCTCTTGTCTCTCACGCCCCAGCCGAGGCTTCCGTAATGACATCCACCCTCTATGCAGCACTTCCTCAGTGCCAAGCACTTTACTGGCTGATTTTTTTTATGGAGTAGTTCATTGAAGCCTCTGGAACAACATTATAAACTAGCAGTTATCCATCCTGTTTTCAGATGAGGACACTGGAACTCAGAAACTGAATTTGCCTTGTTCAATGTCACGCTGCCCCTACAAAGCATTGACAATGATCAGATTTCATAGCTATTTGATGCCAAAGGTCGCATTCTGTCTTTTTGTGCTGCCTGTCTATGCACTCTCCTACCAGGCATTTGACCTCATGGCCTCAGACTGGGTGTCTACACCATCGGATCCCTGGTTCTCAGGCCTTAAGACTCAGACGGAGTCATACCGCTAGCTTTCCTGGTGCTCCAGCTTAGAGACGGTATTTCATGAAACTTCTCAGCCTCTATAATCACGAGTCAATTTTCATAATAAATCTCTTTTTATGTCTATCAAACCATCTATCTATCTATCTATCTATCTATCTATCTCTCTTTCTATCTATTCTATTGGCTCTGTTTCTCAGGAGAACCCTGACTAATACATGAAAACTCTTATTTTTCTTTCCACTTTTTTCACTTCTTTTGGGTCAATTCCAGCTGATGGTTTTTTCATTTGTTTGTTTTTGTTTTTGTTTTTCTGAGACGGAGTCTTGCTCTGTCATCCAGGCTGGAGTGCAATGGCATGATCTCTGCTCACTGCAACCTCCACCTCCCAGGTTTGAGCTATTCTCCTGCCTCAGCCTCCCGAGTAGCTGGAATTACAGGTACCCGCCACCATGTCCAGCTAATTTTTGTATTTTTAGTAGAGATAGGGCTTCATCATGTTGGTCAGGCCAGTCTTGAACTCCTGACCTCAGGTGATAGGCCCCCGTCGGTCTCGCAAAGTGTTGGGATTACAGGGGTGAGCCACAAGACCTGGCCTGTTTTGTTCGTTTGTTTTTGTCAGTCATGTCATCCTCCTTTAAAATTATTTTTAGTTTTGCTGCTAGAGTACTTTCTCAGAATCTGTTTTCATTTCAGGGTTATGACTGGTAAGGTGGTAGGCTCCCAAAAGATATTCACATCCTAATCCCTGGAGCCTGTGAGTGTTAGTTTGTATGGCAAAAAGGGGTCTTCGCAGATGTGATGAAGTTAAGGGTTTTGAGATGGGGAGATAATCTTGCATTAATCAAGTGGGCCCTAAATGCAATCACAAATATCATTATAAGAAAGAGGTAGATGGTGATTTCTCACACAGACACAGAGGAGAAGATGATTTGAAAATGGATCAGGGAGAGATTTGAAGACACTGGCCCTAAAGATTGGAGTTGTACAGCCACAAGCCAAAGAATGCTTGCTACCAGGAGAGCGGGAAGGGAGACGGGAAAGTTCTCTCCCAGAAACCCCAGAGGAAATCTGGCACTGCCTATGCCTGGGTTTTGGCCCAAGGATACTAACTTCAGACTTCTGTCCTCCAGGATGATGAGAGAATCCTGTTGTTTTAAGCCACCACGTTTATGATCATTTGTTACAGCAGCCACAGAAAATGGATAGAGTAACGCTGTAATTTCTTACACACCTCAGGATGACTTTCTGAGCACTGCCCTCTTATTTCCAATTGGACAGGGTATAAAATTCTATCTCTTATACTAAAGATCATTTTTCTTTATAACATTCAGGACATTACACTATGAATTTCTAGCATCCAGGGTAGCAGATGAAAAGAAATCTCATGGGCCAGGTGTGGTGTCTGATGCCTGTAATCCCAGCACTTTGGGAGGCCGAGACGGGTGGATCACGAGATCAGGAGTTCAAGATCAGCCTGACCAAGATGGTGAAACCCCGTCTCTACTGAAAATACAAAAATTAGCCAGGTGTGGTGGTGGGTGCCTATAATCCCAGCTGAGACAGAGAATTGCTTGAACCTGGGAGGCAGAGGTTGCAGTGATCCGAGATCACACCATTGTACTCCAGCCTAGGCAACAGAGGGAGACTCTGTCTCAAAAAAAAAAAAGAAGAAGAAGAAGAAAAGAAATCTCATGTCAGTCTGAGTCTTGTCATTTTTCAAGATACCTGGTTTTCCCTGCTCTGTAAACTTACATGCTCATCCTTAGAGTTCTGTTGTTCCATCAGTGTGTCTTTAGTTCATAAATCTTTGATATCTGTGGACTGTTTTAACCTGAAGACTCCTGCCTTCTTCAGTTCAGAAAATGTTTTTTCTATTTGTTTGATGTCCATTTTCTATTAAAACTTTTGTTAACAGATAGCAAGCCTTCTGATCTATTTTTTATTTCTCTTGACTTTTCTAACATTTTCTCCTTGTACTTTTGCTGTATGTTTTGGAAATTTCCTTTCCCAATGACCAATTTGGTTCTCAGTCTTATCTGTTACGTTATTTAGCTTATCCCATTGAATTTTTTATTTCACCAATCATGCTTTGAATTTCTAGAAGACCTTTGTTTCTTGTTCTTAGCTCTTCGCGTAGCAGACTACTCTTGCGTTATGGGTACAATAGACTCTTGGTCTTTTTGAGGACACCATTTACAATTTTTTAAAATGCTCTTACTAGCATCTCAAATGATGTCTGATTCTTCCAGGGCTAGCTGGCTTTTATTTATGATTTTAGTGTACCTCCAATGTCAAGAGAAAGTAGACAGAAGCGTGTGAGTTCAGAAAACACACTTGAATTTCAAAACAGAGGCACATGTACAGTTTGGAAAATATACGTATCCATGAAGAGATAAACATACCTCACAGTTTGAGAAAACCCAAAGATGGTTTTGCTGCAAGTCAGACCCTACCCCTACCGATACCCCATCTCCATCCACACACTTTTGAGAATCGGTGGCCCAGATCGGTGATCTGACAGAACATTGAAATCCACTAAAGAAGTTTTAAAAAGTGTCTGGGCCTAGGGATCCCCAGGTAGAGCAGTGCAAGATTGTGAATCCCTGGAAAAGGGATTGTGAGGCCTTGTCTTTGTAACTGTGGTCCACGGACCAGCAGCGTTGGCATGGCCAAGGATGTGTTAGACGTCCGGAATCTCAGTCCCCTCCCCTGACCAATGTTCCAAATCAGACTCTGCATTTAAAAGAGATCCTCAGCAATTGGTAGTCACATGAAAGTTGACCAGCACTCCTGTATGGGAGATTATACAGCAGTGTGGTGTATTTCGAGTGGGACCTCCAGAGCCTGAAAGAGCTGAACTCGAATCCCAAGTCTTGCTTAACTAATTCATGAGCACTGGCTAAGGAGCACTCAGCACAGTGCCTG
Organism: Saimiri boliviensis; assembly: GCF_048565385.1. NCBI lineage: Eukaryota > Metazoa > Chordata > Mammalia > Primates > Cebidae > Saimiri > Saimiri boliviensis. Next base: position 83,114,557 of record NC_133456.1, read on the forward strand.
CCACTGCCAGAGGCTCAACAACATTCTTCCCTCCCTCAACTACGTCTTTCAAGCTTCTTTTTTCAGATCTGAAAGAGTGTAACTCTTCGGCAGAAGTATTATTCCGATGCGTCCATTTCTCTCCTGTCTGTAATGCAGCAGCTGATGGATGACAATCACACTCTGATCTTTCCCCTCCTGGGACCATCACATCACTCTCTCTAGCACTGTCTTAAATGATGGCTTCTGGTCTCACTTGCAAAACTTAATATTGAAGTTCTTTTGATATTCGAGCTTCTTTGAAGTAAACCCAATCTGTATTCCAGAGGTAAAAAGACATACCACATAACGGCTCTTTCGCATAGGAACCTGGCGTGTTCATCAGAAAGACAGCTGTGCTCTCTGCTTTGCTGGTTCCGCTTTCCCTGTGAGCTCTCTGGAGAAGCATGGTAAATCGATTCTGCGTGAGATGATGACACCATCCTGCGGCTGCAATTCATGTGAAGGACACCTTTGATTCAGTACTCATTCGCTCTTACGGAGCTCACAGTGAACTTCCTCTTGTACTTTCCAATGTGTCCACACTCCCCCAGCCACGCTTGAAGCTTCATTTCAAGGCAGAGATGTCTGTTTCTGTTTTACAAACGAGGAAGCAAATACAGAGAGACTGGGACACTTTCCAAAGAAGAAACAGATCTTGATGAGCCTATGCTTCTTAACCAGATCAGTGTTTCAAAAGAATGAGAGGAAATCCTGTCTCCAGCAGCTAGTAGCATCAGGTCTGGAGACAATTAACCAGCCAGCATCCCCTTCCTGATGATACAGGCACTTTAGGAATCACCATCTGCATTTGGTGAAAGCAAATCACCAGGTGACCCTTTCTAGGAGAACTCTTGCCCTCTCTTTCTCTTTCTCTGCTCTCCTGCTAACTCAGGGAGCACTCCATTTCCCAAGTCATGGACACAGAGTTTGCTTCACACATGGGCACTAATCACTTGTGATAATCACCCAAGGAACCTGAAATGGACCATGCAATGTGTGCTCTTTCCATATCTGCTCTCTCTGTCTTTGTCCACCTCTGCCTGTTTATATCTGGCTGTCTGCCTGTCTGCCTGTCCATGTCTATATCTCTTTCTCTCTCTCTTACACACATACACACACACTCACAGGAAAACAACCTAGAACTTCTCTCAACAGCTGTTGGGTAGGACTAGAGGGCTGCCCCATTGGCAGAAGGAAAACTGGGATGAGCCATTGTACCACTGTGTTAGAACAATCTTTCCAAGTCTTTCACATGCACACAAATCTCAGTGGTGGGGAGAGTCTCATTTAAGGTCAGATTCTCATTTAGCAGGCCAGTGGTGGGGTCTGAAATTCTGCATTTCTAATAAGCTTCCAGGTGATGCTGAAGCTGCTGGTCTATGGGCCCCATGTTGAGTAGCAAGGGATTAGAATGAGCTCCTCATCCTGTGGGGATCTGCAGGGACTGCAGGTGGAGGCAGAAGTAGCTGGGGAGAGAGCCTGCAGGGCATGCCTGTTGAGGACGGATGCCCAGAAGGCCTGTGTCTCCTCGTGATTCTGCCAATACACCTACTCCATCGATTCAAAGGAAGGGTACTGACAAGATACTATTAATCGTATTTGGCAGAACGTATCTTTAAGTCAAAGAAAAACCTCCATGCACATCTCAGTAAGAACTGTAAAGACATTTGATAAAATTTACATCAAGTTCTGAAAAAAGGGGAGGTATACTCCATTTATATGATAATACTTCTTCTAAACCAGCTGCAAACATAATACCTAATGGCCATTACTAGAGACAATCTTATTAAAGTCAAGGGCAAGCAAAAATGTCTGTTAATTAACACTCTTCTAAGATGTGGGACCAAAGCATATAAACCAGAAATAAAAAGTGTAGCTATGGAAAAAAAAGAGGAGACACAGTTATAACTTACAGATGGTATAATCATCATCCCATAAAACCCAAGACTCATCAGAAAATTCTTGGAATTAATGACAGAGCTTGATGAAGTAATACAATACATAAGAAGAATAAAAAGCACACTTCCATGCATACATGTCTAGTAATCAGTTCAGGAGTATGTGGATGAAAGTTTCCTTTCACTTGTGACAATGAAAATAAGACCAAATGTAGAAATTAACATTAATTGTTCATTCTAATTTTAATTGGTTAATAATCAATAAAACATAAAACTTTACAAAGAGCTACAAAAGACTTGGGTGTGGTGAGGACACCGTGCTTCTTCATGGACAAGTGGCTCAGCAACCCCTGCTGCTCTAACGGTGCTGCTCAGGTGTGCTGGCGGAGAGCGCTGAGGGTGTGCCTGTGGCCTGCTGACCGTGGGCTTCCAGGTGAGGTGATCTGGCTAGGCCATTTTGTGGAACATTCCTGATGTCAGTCCCCTAGGGGTTTTCTCTTAGCCTGGGCTCTGCAGAAGATTCATCCCCCTCCTACCTGGAGAATGTACACCTGGCGGCCTGTGTCATGGAGGTGGAGTAGGGGAAGAAGACTGGAGTATCTCAACATTCACCATGTAAACTTTCACCTGATCCTCCTGCTCTCAGTGTGGCGCTTCTGCCATCAGAGCCACGGTTCTCCAGTCCAGCACCTCCTGTTTTACCCTTCCCCAGAGAACAAAACAGCCTTCAGCAAGCATGTGGTGCAGACAGGTGCCTGGTAGGGTACGGCAAGAGACCTGATCTTGGGACATCTAATTGCAACCAAGCCTCTTTGGAATGCCACCTTTGCTCTCACTTTTGGAAGAATTAGATGCCGCTGTCCCTGAGTACCACACAGAATCCCGACGAGGGCCTCTTCTCGAATTGCCCCAATACTGACTTAATATTCACCTTCACCGTGTCTGCTAAGACCACTACTTCTTGTCCAGCTGTTTCTCAGCTTCCAAATTTTGTTGCTCTTGTCTCTTCTGCTGCACTATTTGTCCTTGTACATTTATGTCCTGAAAAAAATCCAATATGTTGTCCTGAATGTTATCAGATAGCAATTAACTAAGGGGCCAAGATAAAATAAAACACCCGTATTGACTGTGTATATTACAGTGCAAATCCACTTCCAAGAGAAATGAGGAAGGAGAAGAAAAAGGCAGGGCATCAGAGGAAGAGTGTGGCTTAGGCCACGGGGGGGTTTTGTAGGGGAAGGAGAACACAGAATATTTTTTCTCTTAAATGACATCTTCTAAAACAGTGCATCTCCTTTGCAAGAATGCATCTCCTTTGCAAGGATGTATCTCCTTTGCAAGAATGCATCTCCTTCCCAAGGGTGCATCTCCTTTGCCAGGGTGCAGTTCCTTTACAAGAGTGCATCTCCTTTGCAATAATACATCTCTTTTGCAAGGGTGTATCTTCTTTGCCAGGGTGCATCTCCTTTGCAAGGGTGCATCTCCTTTGCAAGGGTGCATCTCCTTTGCAAGAATGCATCTCCTTTGCAAGGGTGCATCTCCTTTGCAAGGGTGCATCTCCTTTGCAAGAGTGCATCTCCTTTGCAAGGGTGCATCTCCTTTGCAAAGCAAGCTGCTCTAAGTAACAAGAGTCTTGAAAGTATTCCAACTCTTCAACCCAATAATCTCACCATTTGAATCTATCCTGAGGAATAATTTTAAAATCTCAAATAAACCTCATAACAAAGATGTTCATCAAAACATATTTATGATAACAAAAATTTAAGATAATTTAAATGCCCACCAGGAGGGAATGTTTAAGGCTCCTATAATACATCCATTTGGTGAGAGATATTGCACAATCATTAAAAACACTGCTTACCAAGTGTGATAAAAACATGGGAAATATTCACATTAAACAAAAAAGTTGCATAAAATTAAATATGTACTATCCTCAAGAATATTAAAAAGCTTTGCCTAGAAAAGGAATAAAAGGACATGCCCCAAAATGTTAACACTGAGTAGTTTTATTTTTCTCTTTTTCTACTTTTCTAAAGTGAGCAAGTATTTCTTCCTAAAGTATACAATCCATTGGTTATAGTATATTCGCAGTTTGTGCAACCATTGCCACTGTCAATTTTAGAACATCTTCATCATCTCCGAAAGAACCACTACACATTTAACTATCACCCTCAGCCCCCAAACCCCTCAGCTCCCAACCCTCTCAGCCCCAAGCAACCACTAATCTCTGGGTCTCTTTATAGATTTTCTTATTCTGGATATTTTGTATAAACGGAATCATACAATATGTGTGGCCTTTGGTGACTGGCTTTTTCGTTTTTTTCAAGGTTCATCTGTGTTGCAGCATGTATTACCACTTCATCCCTTTTTATGGCCAAATAATATTCCATTGTATGGATGTACCATATTTGTTTATCCATTCATCAGTTACAGGTATTTGGGTTATTTCTACCTTTTGGCTATTATGAATAACGCTGTTATAAACATTCGTGTACAAGTTTTTGTCCAAAATGACAAATATTCTCATTTCTCTTGGGTATATCCAAGGGACTAGAATTGCTAGGTCATATGGTGACACTCTGTCTACTCTTTTGAAGAATGGTCCGACTGTTTTCCAAAATATGTCCCCCATTTTACATTCCCTCCAATAAATATGTGGGTTCCAATTTCTCTACATCCTCATCAACTCTTATTATTATCTGTCATTTTTATTACAGCCTTCCTAGTGGGCATGAAGTAGTATCTCACTGTGGTTTTCGTTTATATTTCCCTGATGGTTAATGACATTGACTATTTTTCATGTTCTCATTGACAATTTGTATATTTCCTTTGAAAAAGGAATACACATTTAGATCCTTGGCCTGTTTTTTAATTGGGCCATTTGTCCTTTTATTTCATTATAGATTTGCAAGTATTTCTTCTTGCTTTGATGCTATTTTTTATTGGACTTGGTTTTAGACATTCTTTTGATCTTTTGACACATCAGAGAGCTCGGGTCAACTTCTCACACACTCTCCAGGTGTTTTTTAAGAAACAAAAAACAAGCCGAAATGTTGTTCTCTGGGCAGCAACTAATCATGGCAAATATTTGTCTATTTTGTGCCTCTTGTGGTTTTGATGGCCCGGCATCTGGAACCCTTCTGGTGTTTGTGAATTTACTACTATGAGTCTTTATAGGCAGCAGAGCCCTTCCACCACGATGGACGCCAAGAAGGCCAGATTTGTGCTTTTTCCAGTCTCCCCTGCAGCTAGAACACAAGAGCATGGCTTAGACGCAGCCAGATTCCCACCTGCCCCAAATGTGGGCTAGGATCTGGTGAGGGGAGGAAGGAGGGTCACCAGGAAAAACATGGCAGGGCTAGCAGGACCTGTGATGGTGACATTGTACCATCAGATGGGTGGCAGCAGGGGCAGCAGTGTGAGTGCCCAGCGTCCCAGGTGCTGGTGGCAGTGGAGTGGCAGCCATGCCAGCTGAGGCTCTGTTTCCCAGCAGATGTGACAGCAGCATCCTCCAGCCTGGTTCTGCGCTGCGGTTTGGTGTGAGCCTGAGTGCTGCTAGCCCTTCTCTTCTAGCCCATTTTCTAAGCTCAGTTCTGCATCTTTCCCAGTACATGGTAAAACATCCAAGATCGGTAAGTTTCTTTTTCTTTTAAATTAGCATAATAGCTTTCTATCACTGCAGTGAAGAAGCTTGACTAGCCAAAGATGACGTTTCTTTTCCTGAGAAATGCCACATTCAATGAACACTCAGAATCGAAAGAGGTAACAACCATGTTGGATTGTGTTTAGCATGAGAAGCTCAAACAGATGTTAGGCTCAACTGATTCCCAACAAAATATTCTAGTTGTCAAAGCAAACCCTGCAGGCACCAAAGCACTCTAACCTAGACACAACCTGGGTAAGAATGATTTACTGTTGTACAGAGAAACGGTTTAAACACAGAGAAGCAAAAGAATGTCTTGCCTACGGTGGTACAGAGTTCTGATGTATGCAAACAAAATATGGCCCTGATAGCATCAGGAAGTGTCCAGCTTCATAGCCCAGCTGGACCAAATGCTGCTATTGACTGGGTGCATTACAGGCAGAACACATGATTCTCAGGTGGCAGCCAGCCTCCACAATGGCCCCTAATGAGTCTAACGTCCTGGCATTCAAGCCCTATGTGGTCTCTCTTGTCGCGTTGAATCAGAGCTGCTCTGGATGACAAACAGAAGTGACAGTGCATGGCGTCCAAGGCTAGGTCATAAAAAGTACTGCAGCTTCCTCCTTGGCCTTAGGATGGCTCACCCAATCTAGGGAAAGCCAGCCACCTTTCAGAGAAGACACTCAAGCAGCCCTGCAGGCTGGAGAGAAACTGAGGGTCCCACCAACAGCCAGTCCCCACTCCCCAGCCATGACAGTGAGCCACGCTGGAAATGGGTCCTCCGGTATCAGACAAGCCTGCAGAGGACTGCAGCCCTGCCTGACATCTGACACAGCCTCTGGAGAGACCCCAAGCAAGAACTGTCCAGCCCAAGCTGCTCCTGCCTTCTGAATCCAGAAAGACCATGAGCAATCTTAAAGGATTATTATTACGTGACGCCTCTTGGGTAATTTGTTATGCAGGAATGGATATATAAGACACCAACTAATCTTCCATTGAGTTCCTCTCTATTTTGGGAAAACCCAGTAACTTCCACTGCATGGGCAATGGGAACACTGCAGAGCTACTCATTCAGCAACTTGTATATTTAAGAATGCTGTTTTCAAACGTGGTGCATTGCTCTGCAGACCTGGCATTTTTAAAAATAAAACCAGATTTATTCCCCATAGCTGTGTTGCTGGTGATGTTCTAGAGAGTTTTCCCTGTTTCTAGAGGGGTTGGAGGTATACAGAGTGCTTCCTGGTTAATGCTGGAGCTAAGGAATTCTATAAAAAGAGATGGGTACTGGAAGGAATGTCAAAGGGTCAGGATTCAGTCAATGCTTCAAGGGTCAGGACTGCAGACCTGGCTGGGACTCAGGTGGTCCCAGATATCCAGACAGTAGCATGGGTCTCTCTCTCAAGGGCCCTGAATCTGCTCCCATTCCTAAGACACTGCGATTTAATAAAACCCTTTTTAAGCCCATCACAGGGTAGTTTAAGCCTGTGCTTTGCAAAGCTCTGAGATGCTTTACAGTGAAAATTATTCACCATTCCCAGCCTGAAGAAGCCTCTTTACCCAGAAAAAAATACTTGAAAAACTTCTAAACTTTGCCAACACTACGCTTAGAAAAAATGTCAACCATGATGAAGCATGTCTTATGTTGTACTCAAGCAGCTGTGCAGATTGGCAGGCAGAACTGTAATTAACAATCGAGTCAATCAACAAACATATATTTGTCTTTAGAAATGGACCCATTTAGCAATGCTCTAAAATTGGCAAAACATCCTCCTTTACTCAACAACCACACCCCAGCTACCTCACTCCCATACACACCTAATACTTTGTGACTGTTTGAGAAATAAATAAACATGGCACAATTTTTTTTTTTTTTTTGCATACAGAATTGAAAGTCTGTCATTCTAACAAGGACTGGATGGGCTGCATCCTTTGGACATGCTCCATAGTATTGGATTTTACCTCAGACTTCTGCTCCAGGATGCTCTCTCCCATCCCACCCCACCCACAGATGCCCCCCTAGCAAACCAGAAGGTGGCCCAGCTTCATGCCTTTCCCCCAGGACAAGCCTTGATTAATGGGCACAGCTGTCTCATGTGTTCCGCGGCACGCTGACCTTTTCAAGGTACCCCCAGCTGTCTTGCCCAGAATCAGGTCCTTAACACATTTACAAATAGTCTTCACCAGGATTCTCAAGCAGTCAGCTCCTTTCTTCCTGAGAAAGAAGTGACTCAGGCTTCTACACCCTCCAGAGCTGCTGGTTTATCAAGGACAAGCATCGCCAAAGTGTCTCCTGCTGTACGTTTCTCCAACGAGATCCTTTGGAAGTTAGACAGCAAGTTGACTTCAGCGAAGCCAACACGCTCACACTCACTGGAGAGAAGCCAGCCAGAGCCTCAACAAGGACCACTCAGGCCCAGTGACACCTTGACTCATTGGACACAACGTTGGCCTCACATCCCTGAGGCCTCTGACTCAGTAACCCCAGCTCTCCCTATTTCCATTCAGAAGGGCAAGTCTGGGTCCTTCCAGCAGAAGCCAGTTTACAGAAAGCTGAGCGACCAACTCACCACAAGACAATCGGCAGAGCTCAACTTGCCAACTCACCACAAGACAATCTGCAGAGCTCAACTTGCCAAAACACATCGCCAAACTTATCTAATTTACTTAATAGAATGTTCAACAGGGCTATTCAGCAACACCAGTGGGAATCACTGAATTTTGGTAACTGATGATGAGATACATAGAAAGGTATATTTCAGCAGTAGCATCCAATTTACCTTTTTTTTTTTTTTTTTTTTTTTTTTTTTGAGACGGAGTCTTACTCTGTCTCCCAGGCTAGGGTACAGTGGCACAATCTCAGTTCACTGCAACCTCCTCTCCTGGGTTCAAGCAATTCTTGTGCCTCAGCCTCCTGAGTAGCTGGGATTACAGACTTGCACTACCACACCCAGCTAATTTTTGTATTTTTAGTAGAGACAGGCTTTCGCCATGTTGGCCAGGCTCATCTCGAACTCCTGACCTCAGGTGATCCGCCCACCTCGGCCTCCCAAAGTGCTGAAATTACAGGCGTGAGCCACCATGCCTAGCTGACTTTTCTAATGAAATTTTTTAGCTGTCACTGATATTTTGGATAAGACTGTTTACGCTAATTCTGACTTCCTGCGAACGCTTTGAGGTTTACATGTAGATTATTATCCATTGGATTAAGTGAGCCCCGGTCCTGGCCTCTCCAGAACCATTCAGTTTCCAATTACACCCACCCACAAAACGCGCACTCATGCCTCATTGCTGTGCGATCTGTGATCTGCCTCACTGGTGCATGTGCCCCTGGGTTCTATCAAGGTAAACCTTAGCAACAGCTGTATCAGCCAATGAAGCTGGCTCTGCTAGGGTCTGGTGGTCTCCGTGATTGCTAAGAAAACTCCCAAGATGCTAGGCCACAGCTGGGCCCCCTTGCCGACTTTGGGGAGACTGGGGCTGAAAGGCATGGCAGCTTGCCAGGCACCTCCCTCGTTACCTTCCATGGTGGAGGCTGGAAAGTGAAAAATACTTGCTTTCCCAGCTGCTCCTTCATGCAAGGGTAACCATGCAACCCAGCCCCACATGTCTGCTAACCCAGTTAGCAGACAGCCACATGGAGATCTGTTTAGGGGGTTCTGGACGGTGGTATCCAGGGGGATAGTGGCAGTGAGGACAGTCCCCACAGATACTGAAAAGACGGCATGTATTATCTGTAAAGAGATTAAAACAGTGATAGATCTGCATGAAAGTCAACCTGCTTTTCTTTCTCACCATGTGCTGCAATTCTAAATAAGGTCAGTGCTATACCCCGTGTACCACCGCCCAGACCTGAAGAGCCCCTGAACTAGTGAAGGAGATGAATGTGTTTGCAGGGAAAGTGACCGTCTTCCCTTTAGTCAGCCCCACCTTCCTCATGACAACAGCCTCCATTATGACAGCAGTGACTAGGGTGCCCCTGCCACTTCCTAAGGGCATCAAGCCTTCAGACCTTCAGGGCCTTAGGACTCCAGTTCTGTGTTCTGGCTACACTAATGGAGCTAAGGGAAGGAGTCTCTGTTTTCACTGGTCACTTGCTGGCTGGTGCCTGCTGTGCCTTCACCACCCCCACCTCTGATTCGGGTGCTCTCCCCTTCTGCAGGCTTGGGATCAGGGAACCTCAGGGCCACTGTCTACTGGGCTCCATCAGCAAGTCCAGCTTCACAGCTGATCTGACAGGTGTCACATGACTCACAGGCAGGCAGGCTCAGTGGGATAAGTCCTAAACTAGGACTCAGGGGGCCAGCTGGGCTCTGCTGTCTACTAACCAACTGTGTGACCTTGAATAGGTCACTCCTTCTTTCTAAGCCTCAGTTTCCACAGCAGTAAAACCAGAGGGCCCTACTGGATGATCTCTAGAGAGTTCTTCCCACTCTGACATTCTCTCTCTCTCTCTGTCTCTGATACACACACACATACACACACACACACACACACACACACACACACAGACACACACACACACACATCTCTGGGTGGGTACATTTTACAAACGTACTGTATTGCTCTAAATGTTTTAACATGCTCTTAAGTTTGTGAGAAAATAAAATAGAGAAGGATTTGTAACTTCTTAACTACTTCACTCAAATTAATCCATTTTGGGTTTCAGTAGCTTCAGATCCTTTCAACAGCCAATGCGAATAATTAAGGCAGAAGCAGTGCAACCTCTCGGAGTTGGCCTGTTTCCAGTGATACAGCCAAATGCAAAGTCACTATTTACCCAGATTGCTGGGCAACCAGCATGCACTGGAAGTAATGCCAGCAGATCCCTTCCCGGATGCCAAGTCAAGTCCTAGGGGTTTGCTCAGGATGGAGCCAGCGCCCACTGCATCCACACCAGTCCAGTCCTCAGCAGCCATGGGGAGGATCCAGCCACTGGGGCAGACTGCGCTTCAGGGACATGAAGTGGAACCCTAGGTTGGGGAGATGCTTCCAAAGGAAACATCTGGAAGAGAGGGAGAGGATAAAAGACCCAGCATCTAGATGAGGAAAGCAAGGCAGTTCCTTTCACCCTGAACAGTGTCTGCTGCTTGTTTGGAAAATGCATGATCATTTCCAGAGTCCCGAGGCCCATCAGAGCCGTGATGTCCAGCAGTGCCAGTGGCCTGGCTCACAGTCAAGGTAGTGGTCTGAGCTGACATGGTCGGTCTCCTGCTCCAAACACACAGAAATTCTAGGTAAGGTACAGCATGGTCGGTCTCCTGCTCCAAACACACAGAAATTCTAGGTAAATACAGAAAATTAAATTTCAAAACCTATAACCAAGCTCAGAAGCTAGAAAAGTATCTGTGGACACTCAAATAAAGAGGAGATAATCAGGGTTGAACTACACCCTGTGAATGCCTTAGAGACTGGGTTTATTTTTCGAGTTATCAAAAATCATATTGAGCTATAGAGACAGCTTATTTTCTTACCTCTTTTAAAAATTGGGTTAAGATATAATTTACATACAGTAGAATTCATTCCTTTTAGGATATAATACTGTGAGTTCTGACAAATGAATACAGTCACAGACCTACTGCCCCGTCAAGGCGTGAAACAGTTCCATCACCCCGCAAATGCCCTTCCGTTCTTTGTAGGGACTCTCTTCCCCTCCCCTGGAAACTACTGATCTTTCTTTGCCCTCATATTTTTGCTTTTTCCAGAATTCCACAGAAATGGAGTCACACGATGTTTAGAAAGGCTACAGCTTTTGTTCTTGCCTAGGAAGGGATACTGAGGGCCACAGACTTGCCAACAGCAGGAATACTAGAACTGAGTTCCCCAAATAAAACCAGGAGTCAGGAACAGCGATTAGAAAAACTGCTTGCCAGCTTGAACATTAGGCACAAAAGTGGGTCACTTACCTTGAGCTATGAGGGAAATAGTCACCTATAAAATATCTGAACCTCTAGGCTGCGTGACACAAGATATGGACAGGTATCCTCATTGCTACCAGCATGGTGAGATGTCCCGAGCCTAGAAACTCACAAAAACACCAGTCTAAAAACTGTTTACCCTTTAGAGACAGTAGATGCAATCACAGTGTCATTCCAGAGAAACATCTCTGCAATCCAGGCATATGCAGAAGACAGCTTCACCCACATAATTACAAAGCACGCAAAGAAATCCAAAGCTCTGAGCAGTAACCAGCAGATTCAACCAAGAAGCAGGTCAGAAACAAAAAACTGTACAGAAGTCTAAAAGGGACTTTAAAATAGCTATGCTTGAAGTATTCAAAAAAATTAAAGAAAGAATAGATTGGCAAGAGCCGGGCATGGTGTCTCATGCCTGTAATCCCAGTACTTTGGGAGGCAGAGGCAGGCGGATCACTTGAGGTCAGGAGTTCGAGACCAGCTTGGCTGACATGGTGAAACCCTGTAGCTACTAAAAATACAAAAAGCCAGGCGTAGTGGCAGGTGCCTGTAATCCCAGCTGCTTGGGAGGCTGAGGCAGGAGAATCACCTGAACCTGGGAAGCAGAGGTTGCAGTGAGCCAAGATCATATCACTGCGCTCCTGCCTGGGTAACAGAGCGAGACTCCATCCTAAAAAAAAAAAAAAGAAGGCTGGGTGCAGTGGCTCACGCCTGTAATCCCAGCACTTTGAGAGGCAGAGACGGGTGGATCACGAGGTCAAGAGATCGAGACCATCCTGGTCAACATGGTGAAACCCCATCTCTACTAAAAATACAAAAATTAGCTGGGCATGGTGGTGCACGCCTGTAGTCCCAGCTACTCGGGAGGCTGAGGCAGGAGAATTGCTTGAACCCAGGAGACGGAAGTTGCGGTGAGCTGAGATCGCGCCATTGCACTCCAGCCTGGGTAACAAGAGCGAAACTCCGTCTCAAAAAAAAAAAAAAAAGAAGAAGGGAAAAAAATAGATTGATAAGACAAAAACAGAATATTGTAGGAGACAATTACAGAAATGAATAATATAATAATTGGTTTTTAAAAATTAATTGGTCAAGTTAAACCATCACTAGACAATTGAAGGAGGAATTAATGAGTAGGATGACGGAGCAAAGAAAATCATAGAGATACAAAAACTGAGAGAGGAGTTAAGAGATTTGGGGGAGAGACTCATGCCAAATAGGAGCGTGAAAAAACAAAGATGAGGAAAGAGGCGATACTGAACCAGACGATGGCAAAAATTTATTTTCAGTGACTAGGAAAGACCTATGACCCCACGTTGAATAAGCACACTGAGACTGAACCAGCGTAAGTAGATACAAATTCACAGCTACAAAGAAAAAAATGGTAAAAGCTAATTTGGTGAAGACACAGATTACCTACAAAAGAATGGTTATCAGGTTAACAGCAGAGTTTCTTACATCAACAGAGATATTGTAAGACATGGATTTGTATCTTCAATACACTAAGAAAAAATGTCTTCCAAGGGGGTCACAGTGTAGAACAGATCCTCTCCTTCTCTTCCAATCTGTCTGCACTTAAGAGGTCAATGTACTTGTGAAGAAGCTCTGGTTTATTTTAGCATGTCCTTTGAAGAAATGACTAAAGAGAATCATTCCTCGGAGAAGTAGAATTTGGTGCAATGGGGTTGGCTAGGTCCATGTTACCCAAGGACTGTGACTCACTCCTAGAATTCTATATTCAACTAAACTGACATTCAAGATATGCCAGGTGGATCAGTTAGAAGGAAGTGAAATAAATACTTGTTTAGATATATTAATATAGTTTAAGGCCCAGAGATCCCCTCTGAAAGAACTTGAACTTGTAAATAATTCAGAGGGGAAGCAGGAAGTGAGCCCAGAAGAAAAGCATGACTTAAAAAAGAAGAAGAAAAAAAAAAAAAAAGCAAGTATATTGATGTGCTAGGGCTGCCATGATAAAATAGCACAGAGTGAGTGGCTTCAGCTACAGACAGTTGTTTCCTCCAGTTCTGGAGGTTGGATGCCCAAGGTCAAGGTGTCAGTAGGTCTGGTTCCTGAGGACTCTCACTGGCTGCAGACGCCTATCTTCTTGCTCTGTCCTCATACGGCCTTTCCTCTCTGTGTACGTACATGTCTGCGTCCAAATTTCTTCTTCTTAGAAGGACATCCATCATATTGGATTAAGACCCATTCTAAATACCTCACTGTAACTTAATGACATCTTTATGTTAAAGACTCTTATCTCCAAATACAGTGACGTTCTGAGGTGCTGGGGGTTCAACATATGAATTTTAAAGAGACACAATTCAACTCATAACAATAAGTATACACAAAGAAATGAGTGAGATCTAAATAAGTATTGAATCATCATTATCACCATTATATCATCATCATCATCAATTTGGGAGATTGGAAAACATGAGGAATTAAAATAAGAGAAACAGTAAAAATATGAGCCGGGAAAGGTAGTAAGAAATTTAGAGTGTATAAAATTTCTATTTTTATTCAGGAGAAAAATTAAAATGTTGATTAACTTCAGGCTTTGTTCAAAAAATACAAAGTGAAGTATGCATATTATAAGCTTTAGGAAAATAGTGAAAGACCAGAAACACATGCATAATTTTCAAATCAACAGAGGGCAAAAGAGGGAAGAAAATCTAATCAATCTTACAGAAAGCCACAAAAAAGGAGTGGGAAAGGCAAAGAAATGATACAGGACGAAAGCAAAATAAGATAGACAAAAATCCACATAATCACAGTAATCACACTAGTCATAAATGGATTAATTATTCCTATTAAAAACAGACACTTGGAGTGCACGTCAAATGTCCAGATTATGCAGTTTGTAAGAAACGCACTAAACATAATGACAGAGCTTCAAAATAGACATAAGAAGATATACCAGGTGTATCAGTTAGAAAGCTTTGGTTACAGGTTACAGAAAAATCAACTAAATTGGTTAATAATAAAGTAGATGTCTTAGCTTAGATAAACAGACATCGCAGAGGCAGGATCAGCTTCAGAGCAGCTTGATTCAGCAACAGTCTCATTAAGGACCCAGCATCTTCCCATCTCTGCTCTCCCTTCCACGGTACAAGCTTTATTTTTAGGCTGGCTTCCCTTCGGGAGATAAATGGCTGCAGAATTTCTAGGTTTCATCTCACCTATCCCATCAAGAAAACTCAAGGCAATTCTAAAGAACAGTAAGAGATTAGGAAACATGGCTTAACCAATAGGATGTAAGCAATTCTTATAAAGCTATGCTAATAAAACTAAGGTGATATTTGTAAATCAATAAAAATAGACCAAATTAACAGACCAGAGAGCTTAGAGACTACATATATATAGACATATGTGGTATTGGGACAATGGGTTTTCATACAAAAGAATAAAATCAGGCTTCTATCTCATAGCATGCACAAACGTAAACTCCAGTTTGGCTAAAGCCTATATATTAAAAATATAACTTTTAAGCTATTAGAAAAAAAGATAATATCTTTATGATGCCAGGTCATAGAAAGTTTTCAAGATATAAGAAGAACAAACCATTTAAAATTCATAGATTTGACTATATCAAAATCAAAATACTTTGTAACAAAAAAAATGACAGATTAGAAGTTGTTTACAATATGAAATAGCAAAAAGGTAGTCTCCAGAATATATAAAGACCTTCTACAACTCAATAAGAAAAAGGCGCTCACCCCAGTAGAAAAAGGGTAAGAGATTTAAAGGGGTAATTTACGGAAGAGGAAACCCAAGTGGTTAATGAATACATGAAAAGACGCTCAACTCATGGAAGCATTCAATTCTCAAGCACTCCTAGAAGACTGGTTGAAACTGTCTCATATCATGTCAATCCCATGTTTTAGAAAAAAAAGATCTGAAAATACTAATCTTTGTGAAAATGTGAGGAAAATGGGAACTTTCAGAAACACTGCTGATGGGGGATAAATTAGCACAGCCATTTGGGGGACAGCTTTGCAGTTATTGTTAAAATCAAAAAAATGCACACATTTTACAACCAGAAAAATTCCCCCAGGGCATCAACCCTAGAGAAACTTTTCTATGAAGGTAAGGAGACTCCTCAGCTTTGTAATAATAAAAATGTTTTTAAGCCGAAATTTTCATCTAAAGTAAAAGTGGTATATATTAATTAGCAGCAGTGAAAAGCAATGAACTCTGTCTGTATATTTTGATATGAGCAGATCTTCCAAACCCTGTATTGAGTAAAAAAATCAGAGATATATATATATATCTGTCACTTTGATTTTTATATATATGTATCTTACTTTATATATATATATATTTTATATATATATATAAAGTTTTTATATATATGTATCTTACTTTATATATATATATATTTTATATATATAAAGTAAGATATTATTTATTGTACACATTTATTACATACATTTTTTAAATGCAGAAGACAATACATGCTTAGGAACACAAATATATATTATAAGCATTTTTTAAGTGGACAAGAAGGCATATACCAAATTTATGACAATAATTTCCTCTGGAAAGGGAAGGAGGGAAACAGGAATAAGTAGTGATAAAAGTGAGTTTCAATTTCATCACTGAATTTCCTTTTTCAAAGCTCTCTGTGGGATTAATGTGATGCTGTGATTTAGTCCATTTTCTGTTGCTTTAATGCAATACCTGACACTGTGTAATTTATAAAGACCAAAAGGTTATTTGGCTCATGGTCTTGGAAGCTGGAAAGTCCAAGGGCATGGCGTCAGCACCTGATGAGGGTTTTCTTGCTCATAACACTGGGGAAGTTATGGGAAATTACACAGCGAGAGAACAAGCAAGCATGTATGAAAAAGACTGCAAGAATGAGCCAAACCTCATTTTGTAACAACCCACTCTCATGAGAACTCACTCCCTAGAGAACGAATTCACTCCCATGATAATGGCAGTAATCTCTTCATGAGGGCTCCATTGTTGTGATCAAATCACCTCTTAAAGGCCCCACATCTTAATACTGTTACACTGGCAATTAAGGTGCTAACACATGAACTTTTGGAGGACACATTCAAACCAGAGCAGGCTGGGACTTCAAATCTCACCCTACTGAGTTTCTTCCCCTTCTCTAACCTGCTTCTCCCATTTCTTGTCCGTTTCTCCGGAAGCACTTCCCTAATAAACCATGTCCACAGCGAACCTCATCCCAGTGTCTGCTACTAGAGAGTCTTTCCTAAGACAATGAACAAAGGCACTCAGGTCTCTCCCCCTCACTCCTTCTTTGCTCTATCTTTGGTAGGCTAAAAAATGACGCCTGCCCCCGCCCCAAAATCAATATTGTAATCCTTGTCATCTGTGAATTTTGCATTGTATGGCAAAACAAAGGGGTCTTTGCAGATGTGATTAAATGAAGCATCTTGGGATGGAGGGTTATCTGGATAGGCCCTGAATGCATGCACATGTATCCTTATAAGAGTGCGGCAGAGGGAGATTTGATCACACACACAGATGAGAAGGCCATGTAAAGATGAATCAAGAAGAAGTGTGAAGATGCTGGCCTTGAAGATTGGCATGATAAGGCCACAAACCAAGGAAGGCCAGCAGCCACCAGAAATGAAGAAATAAGAAACAGATTATCCCCTAAAGCTTTCAGAGGAGTGCAGCTGTCTATGACTGTGGACTTCTGAGCTCCAGAACTGGGAGAGAATAAGTTTCTGCTAAGCCACCCCATTTATGGTAATTTGTGAAAACAGCCACGAGAAACTAATGTGCTCTCCTACTAATAAAAGCTTATCATCCTTACACCATGCTTACCGTATCCCAGGTCCTGGGCGGAACTTTCACCCTGGTTGTCCCATGTAATGTCATAATATCTCTTTGGGGTAATTGATTCACAGGAGCAAAAACTGAGGCTTGAAGAGGTTAAATGACTTGCCCGGGGTGACACAGAGTTGGGACTGAGACACAGGCAGGCCAACTCCAGAGCTATCCTTCTCTATAAGCACTGGGGTCCCATCTTTCAAGTTGGGAGGCCCAGCAGGGATGGTTATCAATCAGGGAAGAAGGAGAGGCATGTCCAATCTCTGCTGTATGTCAGGACCCCAGACAAAAGCATTAGAAGCCTGGGCTCAGGTATCTCTCCACCTGCTAGACTCCACCCACCAATTCCAAGGAAAGGCAGCCCCAGCAAACCTCTCCACAGGCACTGAGCAAGGCAGACGTCTGGGCTGCTGAGCAGATGGAGGGCTTTCTGTGCTCAGGGCCAGCTCAGAGAAAGCTGGTCTGGCCACCTCAACCAGCCAGTTCTAAAAGTTGCCAAGCACTGGCATCTGCCCACAAGAGTAGAAAGGAAGGAAGGGGGTGGGGGGAAACAAAACAGTCCAAACAGCCCAAATCACTCCTCCCTTGAGAGCTGCGTTCAGCAAAGGGAAATGAAATTAAATTCTTGAGGAAGCAGGGATCAGAGCGCAGGAGCATGCCAAGTGGGCCCAAGAACACTCATCACTCTTCAGAACCCAATTAGCCTCCCTTTGGGACAATGGGCTCTTCATTAATCTCTTCTCTGGCTGAAAACGAGGCCTCTATGCTTTGATTCCCTCTGCCTGCCTGCCAAGGGTCCTGGCTGGGAAACATCACATCTGCCACCGCTCACATCAGTGCTTTAGTTCACAAACCTGTGGCTCTACAGTAGTAGCCTAGGCCATGCTGCCAGAAGCCCCTCCAAACGCTCACTCATATTTGTGGTCCCCCAATACACCCTACATATTCTCTGGACACCATCAGAGAAAACTCAGATCTAGTCCCTGCCTTGAAAGAACTTGAGATTGAGGAGGGAGAAAAATTTATACAAAAACCTTTAGGACAGGGCAGACTGTGATATGGCCATCATGCAGCAAAAGCTATTATTTATCATTGGAGCCTTTACTGAGCACTGGCCTAATCCCATTTCCCACATGGTGTATAAACATTTCAGGTTCCTTACCCCACTGGGCCTATCACCCTGCTGTCCTGCCCTGATGCAGCCAGAGGCTGGGGGGCTCCAGCCTTCTCCTGAGAATTCCTTTTTAAATGCTCAGCTTCTCGGGAATTCACCGGAGCCCAGGGCATGGGGCCCACCTGATCCCCTGCTTCCTTCAGGTCAGTGCAGAGGCCCTGTCCTCCTCGCCTTTTCTCCGCTTTGCTCCCCCTCTCCAGACCGGAGAGCCCTGCTTCATCTGCAGCTGTCCATGAGCTCTGTTCAACAAGTCCCAGCTGACCTGGATCTTTCCTTTTTTTCGAGCTAAACAGATATCTGCCTTGCTAATAGTGACTGCCTTTCAAACCATGATTATGAGGGGCTGTGTTAAAATCTCACTCCAAGGAGCAGGTGGCAGGGGAGAGAAACGGATGGGAGGAAGAGGACCAAGAGTCTCTTCCTGTCTCCCGGTGCAGGGAGTAAGGGACTGAAGAGGGCATTCTGGGGAAACGGAGACTAGGGATGGCCCAAGAACCTGCCCAAAGCCACAGAGCTTATAAATGGTGGAGCTAAGATCCTCCTGTTGACTTCATTGGAAAGTGGACGAGGATGAGAAGGGAGAGTGCATCTGCCAGGTGTGGGCAGAGCCTGCCCCAGGGTGTTCAAGGTCCGGTGTTCAACACCCTCACCCTGGCCCCATGCAAGACTCTAGGGAGGGCCTGGAATCGCACCCCAGGGAAACAGACAGGAACTCTGAGGGCTGGGCAGGGAGGGCTGCAGAGTTGGCCAGGACACGCTGCACTACAAAGGCTCCTGCCATGCGGCTCATTTCAGCATAGCAGCTTGCTTACCAGGGCCTGCTCTGCCTGGAGAAGGCTATCAGGCTTGCGGAGGATGCACACTGAAGCCAGCAGGTTCCTGGCCTCAAGAAGTTCCCAGCCTCCTCCTGAGGGAGATGGCTGTCCCACGGACTCCTGCACCAACCAGAAGGTCTGCAGGAAGACATCTGGGGCTGCTCTTCAGTTATTACGTCTATGCTCCACACCCGTCCTCTGGGTGCCAACGGGTGATGCTGGAGCTGCTTCCTTCAGGTTGGTGCAGAGCCCCTGTCCTCCCTGATTTCTCTCCCGCTTTGCTGCCCCTGCTTCATCTGCGGCTGTCACCTCTGGCCACATCAGGGCAGGACAGCAGGGTGATAGGCCCAGTGGGGTAAGGAACCCAAAAATGTGTATGCGTCATGTGGGAAATGGGATTAGGCCGGTGCTCAATAGTGTAAAGGCTCCAATGATAAACGATAGCTTTTGCTGCTTTTTTTCTTTTTTTTTCCTTTTTTTTTTTTTTTTTGCCTGCAGCTCCACTCTGCCAGCCAGCTCTGTGGAGGCTCTGCAGCCCGCCATGGAAGAGGGGCACTGCTGGGCTGGCGCAGGAGGTGGGACTTGCTCTTCCTATTTGCTCCCTGTCCGCTTCCGGCTTGCTCCCTGTCCGCCTCCTGCAGGCTTCCTGTTTCCGGGAGTGCCGTCCCAGCAGCTATTTCCCTTCCCAGCCAACAGCAGGCAGTGCCAAACTGGAGCCACAGCAGAACGCTGTTCGCAGCTTCTCCAACTCTAGCTGAACCTGTTCCATCCCCCTGCAGCCCAAGAGATGCTATCAGCAGCTGGCCCAGACCCACTCAGAGGTCGGGGTCCCAGGCCATGGGCCCTTGTCTAAGCTTAGGGACCCAGCACCAGTGAACAGAGACCCCCCGACACCAAGTCTGAGTGTCAGCTCTGCGGGGCCCCTCCAATACGTTTCTGAATTTTCCCTTTTGCTCCCTCAGCCACAGAAATAGTAGTAGCTGCTTTCCGCAGCTGCCACTTCTGCCCACCCAGTCCCTGTCACCCTGCTGGCTGCAGAGAAGAGTCCAGAAACCAAGGTGGACCTCCTAGGGCTTACAAAGCAGGGATTTTCCTTCCTGCTCTGCTGAGAATCCCCTTCACACCCTGCTTCTCCTGTGCTGTGTCCTTGTTTCAACCTCAGTTCTGTGTAAGAAACTCTCCCTGCCCTCCTGATTGGACACTGACTGCTACTGGATCGTTAGCGGATAGCTAACGTTTTGATCTCATCCACAGGATCTTGATGGCATCTGATAACAGTACTTCTCATTTCTAGAACTGCTCCTCCACACGGCCCATCCCTTAGGATTTGACTTCACTGCCCATGGCAGTCCCCTCTGCCCTTGGCCTGGACATGATGTGAGTCCCAGAGGTGGGCCTGTGGCCTAAGGCAGCTGACCACAGCCTTACACTGGAACTTGTATACTCTGAGGTCTTTCTCTTCCACAGTCACCAGCTGGGGTAATTTAAACTGGGTCATCCGCAGCGGGGCCTCTCCCTCCCCACTCAATCCCAGGTTATACTGTGTGTAGTAGAAGACAGTGGTGACCACTCACAGAGAGAGAGCTGACTGCGCTGAGGTGGCCATCCAGTGCCTGAGGTCTACTCCAACCCTGTCTTTCCCAATTTCTGGAGTCCAAAGCCTCCCTTTGTGTGTAGACAAGTGTGAGCTGGGTTTCTGTCACGCTCAACCAAGGGAGTCCTGACTGATGTGGCAACGCCCCCCACACCGAAGTCGACTGGAAGCAAGCTGAGTCAGGGCTGGTCCAGCCAGACTCCTCGCCTGGTCCTGCAGCCCCCCATACAGTCTCCACCGCACCACCACTGTTGCATAGCTTCCTGCTTATGCAAGGGCCTCGCCAAGGGCCACATGTTTGACAGGAGTCAAAACGTGTGATACCTGAGAAATCCAAGATGGAACTAAGCAACAGAGGAGTCAAGAACCCAGCCCCGCCCCACCCCGGGCCCTGGGCGTGACGTTGAACTGTAGTCTTCCCCCAAACCCACTTGTATGAGGACGTGTGTAGACAGTAAGTGTTGTGTGACAATAGGATTATATTCATACCACTTCCTTAATGAGTCAAGCTTCTTTCGGAAATATCAGGCTTCAAAGCTAAGATATATGTGTGTGTGTGTGTGTGTGTGTGTGTGTGTGTGTATGTATATATTATATTATATATAAAAATTTCATATATATTTTATAATATATAAAAATAGAATGAATATAAATATACGTGAATATAAATATGTGTAGAGAGAATGAACATAAATAGATACATACATATGTATATGTGCAAGTGTGTATAGACATATAGATACAAATATACACCCCGGAACACCTTTTCTATTTCCACAGGACCAGGGTCACAGGGGCCTCAGAGATTATTTAGTCTACCCCACTCCCCTTCCCTTCCCTCCCTCCTCCCAGATGAGGAAATCAAGACTTCCCACCAAATCATGTAGTTGGCGACTCGCCATGTTGGGAGCAGAACCCAGGCCTCCTCTCCAACACACATCAGGCGTCTGACTGAACTGAAACTGCACAGAAGGCATAGGCCTTTCAGCTGCCGCCCTCCGACGTCAGTCTAGCAGGGTTTCCTGCAAGGTCCTCCGGAGGAGCGGAGCAGCTGAAGGCCTTGGAGCCAATAGGTCTGCAGGGCTCTCCTCTCAGCTGAGGTGATTTGTATGGGACTTCCCAAGAGAAGAAGCTTCTCCCAAGCTTATTTTCAAAATTCTTCTCTGCATCAGAAACTTGCAAAAACAAAGCCAAAAGGTGTCGGTGTGCTGAACCCCGCCCAGATTCAGCAGGAAGCAGGATGCAGGAAAAGGGGCTTTGCCCCAGCTGGCTGGGCCACCTAGGGCAAATTGTTCGGCCCCTTTGGGCTCTTGCTTTCCCATCTGCCACATAGCGGGGGAGGGCATTCGAATTCCCTACCCAGCCTACTGTCCAAAGCTTTTGTCTCCAACTCTCTCATGCCAAGGCACGGCCCTAATTCTGCCAGTCAGCCAATCAGTGCCTCCCCAGGCAGCAAAAGTACCGTGCCCATCACCGGGTACAAACGTTCTGGAACTACTGCTGTGGACGGGGAGTGCCAGGCCTGGGTTTCCCTGGAAAGACACCGACATGCAGGTACCACACGTTTTGACTCGAGTCTTCCAAAGTCAGGTCATCAACACTGCAGCTCCCAGGATTTGCCAAGTCAGTCCAGCTCCCCCCGCCCCCTGCTGATTACAGAATGGCCTAGAGACCAAGATGGACCTCCCAGGACTTGAGAAGTAGGATGTTCGTTCCTGCCCTGCTGTAAGTTCCCTTCATGCCCTGACCTGCGTCCCAGTGTCAAGCCAGAGAACCACAGAAACCCAGGGAGTCAGGGCGATAGAGGAAAGCTGGTGATTTTAGCCTCCTCACTCCCAATCCATTTTACAGATCAGGAAACTGACCGGAGATAACAGGGCAGGACCAGGAACTAGCTCACAGGTTTTCTAGATCAAGCCCCAACCCCACTTCATTCTAGGTGTGCCCTGGGAAATTTACTTAATCCCTTAGAGTCACAGTGTCCACCTCTGTCAAAGACAAAATATCCTTTCTTTGTGGAGCTGCTGGAAGGATGAAGTAGGTTAATAAATGTAAAGTGCTTAAAATAGTGCCTGCCAGAGAAATTTGTAATTGTGGGCTGTATTAGTCACTTGCTCTAACAAACACCTCAAACTTTCAAAGTCTTAACACAAAAGAAGTTGATCACTCCTGTAACATCCAATGCCAGCATTTCTTATTGGTGGGCTGTTCATTACATGGGAACCAGGAACTGAGGCTCATGATTTCCTGTGTCTTCCGGAACCCCTAGGACCCAGAAGGCCTCCGTTTCCAGTCAACAGAATGGGGAAGAGAGAGTGGAGAATCCCCATCAACTTCCAAGCCTCAGCCCAGAGGGATTGCACCTGACTTCCACTCATATTCCACTGGCAAAAGCCAGTTCCGTGGTGGCCACACCTGACACAGAGGGGATGGGGAGACGTAGTGTCTGGTCAAGTGGCCACCACCCAACAACAAGCCCACCATACAGAAGGGGAGCCCACCTCTGTAAACAGCTGTCTCTGCAACAGCTAACCACTCATCCCACTTAGCAGTTTCACATGACACTTACTGGTTCACGTTCTCTAGGTCAACAATGTGGGCTGAAACCAGCGATGGTTTTTCTACGGGTCTCATCTGGGGTCACGTATGCAGCTCCAGTTAGCGGACAGCCCGGCTGGGCCTGCATGGCCTAGGATGGCCTCACACGCATGTTCAGCCCTGAGTGTGCTGCCAGCCAGGGTGTCTCAGGTCTCCAGCAGTGCATTCACACGGCGGCGGAAGTCCAAGCGGCAAAAGCAAGGTACCACACAGCCTCCTCCGGCCTAGATTTACCCGCCACGTAGTGTCACTTCTGCCGCATTCTACTGAGCAAAGCAAGTCACCAGGCAAGTCCAGGTTTAAGGAGTAGGGAAACAGATTCTACCTCTTGAAAGAATCTGTGGCCATTTGCAATCTACACACAGGGTTGCAGGAGGAGAAGCGTCACCCTGAGAAGACAGGAGTGTGTATTTTACACTGACCAAACACTCAGCGTCCTCCGCCATGGCTGTCTGGTTGTCAGGATTTGAGGAGTGTGGCTGCATCATACACATGCGTAACCTGTGGACTCAACGAAGCCCCTGGGGGAGGGGAGAGAGAGATGATTTAAAGAGTGCCTTTGATCCCAATGCATTGACCCCATGCCTTAGTGTGAGCATAAGACGTGATACGGAAGACCCGGTATTCCCTCCCCAGTCTCATTGTCCACATGCCTGTCGGAGAATGAGCACTTGGTTAGGCAGAGGACGATCCTAATGACTAAAGAGACACATTCTTCATGGTGCACGATCTCCAAATACCTGTCAACGACTTCCTCTGATGTTCAGTCAAAGAACTAACAATTCCAGCGCTGGAGGAAAATCTGGCCGGCATGCACTCACAGAGAGCGCGCGCGCCTGACTCTAGTATCATGCCTTCCCAGGGGATTTCCAAGGATCATGCAGACTACGGGATTCTAACCTAGTGTGCTGAGCTTAGAACCCATCCTTCAGGTTAGCTACGATTCCCCGGAACACACAGCTGTGTTAGCACAGGGGCTCGGTAGCCGAGAGGAGTGTGGTTGGTCTTGTGGTAGGAGTCATGGTTCTAACCACAGTGACTGTGATGAACTCCTTCCTCTCCTGGCCCTGGGAAGGGAACACTGGCGGACTAGAAAGACTGTCTAATGGGAAGTGACCAGCACAGAGGGGCACAGAGCAGTCTGCAGACCAGGTCATGGGGATGATGGAAACGGCAGGGTTAGCTAGAGAAGAGAGACACGGAGAAGTTAAATATTCACATAGTAGACAGAGTCAGACATGCTTGGTCATGTCATTATTCCCGATCCAGAAGACTGCTGTGCTCTAGAGCAATGCTCCTCCTCTCTGCCTCCTCCTCCCCCTCCCCTCCCCCTCCCCCTCCCTCTCCTCTTGCCCCTCCTGGTCTCCTCTGTCTCTCTCTTCCCTCCTTTGCTCCTTAAACTCAATGTTACCAGGCAATCCACTATGTAAAACCTGTGAGTGGTGATGCTCCCTCTGGCAGTTTAGATCTTTACTTGTAGTGGAAAACTCCAGCCAGGTAAAACTGAGGCAGAATAAAACCTGGAGGCAAGGAAGCTAATTAAAATTTAATAATTATAAAATTTTAAAAGCAATTTTAAAAATTACAAATGTACTTCTTAATGAGATCAATGGAGCTGGCTTTTTTCCAACTAGGTCGTGTATCAGTTGATGAATATGACACGCTGTTTTAATGAGTCGGAGTTCGGCATCAATTCTATCCCTATTTTCCTGGTTTTTTAGATGTGGGCATTGAGAAACTCTAGTCATATCAGTAGATGGGAGTGGAAGGAGTTTGTTCTAAATATGTCATTTAATTCTCTGAACTACTGACTTATATGCCTGAAAATTTTGATGAAAACCAAAAACTGAAAACCATTTGATTGGCAAAAGGATTTTTGTCCAGTCTCAGGAGTTATTCTCCTTGTCATCTTCTGAAAAGAATACCAAAAAATTCTACTAAGCCAGGAAATGTGCCAGGTGCGGTGGCTCACGCCTGTAATCCCAGCACTTTGGGAGGCCAAGACGGGCAGATCTCCTGAGGTCAGGAGTTTGAGACCAGCGTGGCAAACATGGTGAAACCCCATCTCTACTGAAAATACCAAAAATTAGCCAGGTGTGGTGGCCGGCACCTATAATCCCAGCTACTCAGGAGGCTGAGACAGGAGAATCGCTTGAATCCAGGAGTCAGAGGTTGCAGTAAGCCAAGATTGTGCTATTACACCCCAGCCTGGGCAACAAGAGTGAAACTACATCTCAAAAAAAAAAAAAAAAAAAGACTTAGGAAATGACTGTTAATCAGACTCATTACTCTTTCCCTAAGAGGCACTTGACTTGACCCTTTATTGTCAGACAAGTTTAGGAAATCTAAATCTATTACTTTAATTAAACTTTTGAAAATACAACGTTTTTAATAAAATGCTTTTATTATTTATTTATTATTTATTACTTGTTTTAAATATATTTTCAGAAAACCTAAAACCGCAAATTTAGTTAATTCAAATTATGAAAACTATGTCATAAAACTTAATTATCAAACCAGTCCTTACTATGAAATCTACCAACCAAATAGGCTTTTTGTCAGAAAAAGTCCAGCTTCAGAAACATGTTAATGGGCATTTTAAGGAATACTGTAAAACTCAGTAGAAGATAAACTTTGTTAAAAAAACCATAAGGTAGTGTTTTAAAAAATGGTTCAAATTTTATATCATTTTTGTCCAATATAATTAATCTATTTTATAAGTCATAAAAACAACATAATAGCTCAATATATGATTCCTGACTACTTAATTTATTAAGCTTATAATAATGTAATGTGAAGCCAAAATTGCAAGTTATTTAGGAAGTGAGAAATATGATAAAAGGCATACTTCTTTGAACTCTGGTGTTTTGCCTGGGGAATTAAATAAGAATCAGAAATAATTCCATTAATTTCACTGAATATTATGATCATATTTTTCTATGTATTCGATGAAAGAAAGATAAATTCCACTAAAAAGGTTGGTCCACACTTAGCATATTTTAAATGGGAAGTAGAAAATATAAGACATTCTACAAAATGAAATAAGATGAAGATTAACTCTCTCTAGGATAATTTATGATGGATGGGATAAAATATCTTTTACCTCTTTTATTAAATAATGAGCACAAATATGAAAGACATTACATAAAACTTTTATTTGTATTTTTTCATGATAGTCTCAGAAAACATTAGAGTTCTATCTGGGGACTAACAGAATTAAAATTCTTTTTTTTTTTTTTTTTTTGAGACGGAGTTTCACTCTTGTTACCCAGGTTGGAGTGCAATGGCGCGATCTCGGCTCACCGCAACCTCCGCCTCCTGGGCTCAGGCAATTCTCCCGCCTCAGCCTCCTAAGTAGCTGGGATTACAGGCAGGCGCCACCATGCCCAGCTAGTTTTTTGTATTTTTAGTAGAGACGGGGTTTCACCATGTTGACCAGGATGGTCTCGATCTCTCGACCTCGTGATCCACCCGCCTCGGCCTCCCAAAGTGCTGGGATTACAGGCTTGAGCCACTGCGCCCGGCAGAATTAAAATTCTTAAACAAAAATTGTTATTACTCCCTCTACCCGACTCTACAATATTTCTGGGTTGAGAATATTCCAGCCTGAGCCCCAATTTCCCGTTTCTAAAACTAGACTTTACTTCTAACAGGAGTGTGGGTAAGACCAGGAAAGGTTTTGTGCTCCAAGGGGTGTTAGTGGCTTGATTAGGCCTTAAAAGAGGGCTCTGCTTTGTGTAGTGCCCTAGGGAGGTTCCCTACTCCTCAAAGGGTGATAGGGATCTTGCTTTCTCCAGGCAGGGGAAGCATTAAAACTAAGTGTGTCTCAGGGAGATCAGTTTTGAAATGATCAGCGCTCCTGGGAAGCTGAGAATCAGTCTGATTTCCTCCAGACCTACAGTGCTCAGGGCTCCTTGACGATCTTTTCCACCTGCAGGGGTTTGCAGCCCTCATTCTGAACACCATTGCTCTTGGGCGCTGGCATCCACAATCTCTCTTCACTGCAGGTTCCAATGACTCTCAATTCAGCTGCCCCTGCTGCCCCACACTTACCGTCGGGCACCACCCTCTCTGCCTCCCAGGCCTCTCATGGAGGAAGGCTGAACATGTTCTCCCTGGAAACCGAGACCTATGGTGAGGATGGCCACTGGAGAGCAGGAACCCATTCCCATCTTCGGGACCCACCCTGGAGAAGGACACGAAGGTAAAAACTCTTTCCCACCTCCACTAGATTCTCTGGAAATTCTTTCATTACCATCTCTATTCCTTGAAAAAAGGGGGCATTGTATCCCTTAAAAAAGAGAGACGGCTTCTTAATTCGCAGGACAGCAGAAAATCAATATTACTTGGCTTTTTTACTTCCAACACAGACTCTCAGAGTGTGCCAGGCTGGGCTGCTTGCGTGAATGGCAGCTTGGATCAGGGAAAATGCCCAGACGCTGAGGTCTGGACACCTGGACTCCAACCCCAACCCGCACTTATCCATCGTGGGACTTTGAGCAAGTCAGTCCACCTCTTTGAGTCCTAATATAAATCTGAAATGTGGTTGTTGATACCTGACTCCCAGAGTGTGGGGGAAGATTAAATGGAAGCACACATCTATGGTACCCAGGACAGTGCCCTGGGGTCAGGAGATGGCCTGTGACATCCTTTCCATCCCACTGTCCCTTGCTCTCCAGCTCAGAGTCAGGACCCCATCCAGCCCTCTGGGACAAACCCAGAGAGCTGCTGCCCTATTTCCCCATCTCTAACCCTCAATCCCAGCAGACAGGCTCGGCTCTCTGCGTTCCCCTTTTCACAGGCAGCCTCTGTCCCAGCTCCTGCCCCAAAGCCATCCTCAGACTTCACAGAGTCAGTGTCCTTCCCTTCTGAGCCTGGATCACTGGGTGTCACACATATGTGTACACTCTTGCACACACCAGTGCACAACCTCCCCGCCAACCCCCTGCCCTCCTAGGCCCCCCTTGGGGCTGAAGCTAAACCCAGAGGAAAATGCAAAGTACAAAGAAGAATGGAGTCCATTTTTCACATTCTTCCAGGATCCATGAACTTCAGGGTGTTCAGATGTGAAATGAATAGGGGCCTCTTTTTTTGTTGTTTGTTTGTTTTTTTGAGACAGAGTCTCATTCTGTCACCAGGCATCAGGCTGGAGTGCAGGGGCGCAATCCTGGCTCACTGCAACCTCTGCCTCCTGGGTTCAAGCAATTCTCCTGCCTCAGCCTCCCATGTAGCTGGGACTACAGGCACGTGCCACCACGCTCAGCTAATTTTTATATTTTTTAGTAGAGTCGGGTTTCACCAGGATGGTCTCAATCTTTATATTTTTATATTTTTTAGTAGAGTCGGGTTTCGCCAGGATGGTCTCAATCTCTTGACCTTGTGATCCACCCGCCTCGGCCTCCCAAAGTGCTGGGATTACAGGCGTGAGCCACCTGGCCCAGCCTAGGGACCTCTTTTTAAATCCTAGATCTCCTTAATTGCCTCAGTTGGGAGAGTAATTAATAAATGATTAATGGGAATGACTTCTATAAAGATGGAATGATCCCGAGATGTGTTGCAGCCTGCTGCCCAGATAATCTTTAGAGAATTTAGAATTGCTAATAGCTTCAAGTTCACTCTTCTCCTTTACATAACAGACAGTGTCCCAGGCAGAAGGACTCTGTCCCCAGAGCTGAGCACTTGGCTCATATCAAAGGAAAAATCAAGATTAACGTTAAACAACTGGTTCAAAGTACCAGAGCAACCCATCTCTAAGCCAGTATGAGAGCCCCAGGACACAGGACTTCCAGGCCAGTAAGAGCCAGGCTTGTGCCCTGATGATCTAAGATGCCTTCTCCCACCACCCTGGGGATTTAATGGAAGCCAACAAAAATGCCACAGAAATTAAAACATAAATAAAAGGAAATATATACCCGCAATGACAGCAGCGGTTACCTTCAGATGAGATCATAGAGTTGACTTTGAATGGTTATTTATTGTGCTGTTTTTCTGCATTGAGTTTGCATTATTTTTAGAAAAGTTGTAATGTAATTTTTAAAGAATCTGGTACAAGGCATGAAAGATGATTATATAAAGGCAGACGGACTGAACACAGATGGTCTGCTCAACCTCTTTTCAGGGAAAAAATGCTTGTTCTAAGGTGAGCAGAGGTCATGAGGACTTCGCAGCAGAACCAAGTCAGATGACACCAAGGGAGTGAAGACCCTCATTGAGACCACTCTGCCACCGCGTCCTCTGCGACTCTCTGGCAGGCCTCCAGGCCCTCGTGGCCTGATCCTGCTGGGACTCCCCAGCCCAGCTTTCCCATGAGTGCCAGGCCAGAGATTCAACAGCCAAATGTGTTTTCAAAGCAAATGACAGCGCCGCATCCACTTGAGTGAGCTTAGGAACTGCAGGAAGAGAGGAATCCAGACACCCAAGAAGTGAAAAGAAACACGTGCTTTACTTGACCAAAAGTAGAACACGTGCTTCCGGGGGGTGCAGAGCTCTTGACTGCTCGAAGCTTCCACCTTTGAATTTCACTCCGGAAAGCAAAGCAGGGGCTTTGAACTGCTTTTCTGCTGGAAAGAAGCACCACTGGTATCCCCGGGTTTTGTACTTTCCTTGCTATTGCCTTAATTTGAGATCCAGTCTGCATCCTGCAAAATGTAAGCTAAACCTGAAACTGTATAGAGACACAAAGTAGATCAGGGTGCCTGGGGGTGGCTGTAGGGGTGGGGATTCCCCGTAAATGGGTGTGAGAGATCTTACTGCGGGGTGAACATGCTCTAAAACTGGTTTCTGGTGATGGTTCTGCCACTCAGTGAGTTACTAAAAGTCATTGAATGATGTACTTAAAATGATTGAATTTTATGATCTGTAAAATAGACCTCAATAAAGCCAGGAACAACAAAACAATAACAACAAAAACAAAACACCCATTCTTACACACCCTCCTCTCCAGACTCTTCCCAGCTGCCTTCACTCATGGAGCTGACCACGCCCTCCTCAGAACTCCTGCAGCTTTGTGGGATTCCCTCCCATTTGGTACCCTTACCTGTGAGATTGGTGGTTGTTTGTTCCTATATCTCCCATATAGACGAGACCCCGTCGTCTGTGACTGTCCTACATAACCCAGCGTCCTGAAAACCTGTTTGTCCTGAATGAATGGAGGGAGGACGGGGGACGGCTTGCAAGCTCCATTGCCTAGGCCTTCTTGGGTTCCAGGAACTTAACTAGACACAAAGACCTAGTTCACTCACACCCTCAAGCCACCGCATCCCAGGCCCAGTGGGACAGACAAGATCACGTGCTTTGTGACCCAAAACTCAAGGATATTGCTGTATCCAAGCCCAGAAAGAAGTCACCTCAACAAAGCTCTCATGATAAGATGTTCATCACCTCGTTATTTACAACAGTAACAAATCGGAAAGCTGAAAGACCAATAGGGATTGGTTCAATAAAAGTACCACCATAGGAGGCATTTCACAGAGAATTAAAAGGATGTTACTCAAAACAATTTGATGGATGGGAAGCTATTTATAATAGCATATCAAGCCACAAAAGCAGGTTGTAAAAATGTAAATGGTATGTATGGTCCCTATTTGGTTTTTGTAAGTAGAAACTGGAAAGAATAGCAAAATGTTTACAGTGGATTTGTGGATGCTTTTCATCATTTTCTAATTTTCTACAATGAGCACATATTACTCTTTTTTTTTTTTTAGACGGAGTCTCGCTCTGTCACCCAAGCTGGAGTGCAGTGGCGTGATCTCAGCTCCCTGCAACCTCTGCCTCCTGGGTTCAAGCAATTCTCCTGCCTCAGCCTCCTGAGTAGCTGGGATTACAGGTGCGCAACACCACGCCTGGCTAATTTTGTATTTTTGGTAGAGATGGGTTTCACCATGTTGATCAGCCTGGTCTCAAACTCCTGACCTTGTGATCCACCTGCCTCGGCCTCCCAAAGTGCTGTGAATACAGGCGTGAACCACTGCACCCAACCTATATTACTCTTTTTTAAAAATCACAAAGAATGTAGAAAAGCCCCACGCGGTGGCTCAGGCCTGTGATCCTAGCACTGTGGGAGGCTGAAGTGGGCGGATCACTTGAGGTCAGGAGTCCAAACCCTGCCTGACCAATATGGTGAAACCCCGTCTTTAAAAAAAAAAATAAACAAAACAAAACAAAAAGAATATAGACAAGCCCAAAGAATAATACAATAAAAGCCATGTAGCTGCCCCCTAAAATTAGGAAAGATCATATTTTATTTAGATCAATCTCATGTTTTTAAAGAACAAAACAACAGATTAATCTTTATTCTCTTCCCCTGCACTAGTCCCTCCCTCCCTCTCCAGAGATAACAGCTTTTATAGATTAGATGTATATCCAGTCCATGTTTTAATATTCATATTATATTGAGTACACAGAATTACAATGGATCTTTTAAACTGCTCTTAAATTTACCAATAAAATGCATCTTACTGTGTCTAACACCTTGCAACTTGCATCTTTCTAGGGCTATTCACAAATACATATTTCCTTTTATTCACTTAACTTCTGTATAATAAATAGCCTATTGCATAATTTGCCACATACATTCATCAATTCCTCCTCCGATGGACTTCTGATTTGTTTCTAAGTTTTGCTGTAAGAAGCAATACAATGAATATTGATGGGCATGTTTTCCTATGCACATAAGCAAGAGTTTCACCAGAGCAGTGGTTCTCCAAGTGTGGTTCCGACACCAGAAGCATCAGCAGAAAGGAAAATCCTCAGGCTCCGCCCCAGACTGAATCAGAAACTCTGAGGTCAGTGCCTGGCAATCTGCAGTTTGCAGGCAAACTACATACAGTTTGAGAAGCATTGCTTTAGACTAGAGAACATGGCTAGAAATGGAATCACTAGGTCCTGGGGCTGCCATCTTACGGTCCACCAAGTACCCCCCAATAGCTCTCGTGGCAGCTTGATTTACCTCCCATCAATGGCGTATGAGGGCTTCTTCACCTCCTCTCTGGTATTGGCACTGTCGACCTGACTACTTTTGGCCAAGATGATGGACGGAGAAGGTATTTCATTTTTGTTTGAATTTGCATTGCCATGATTATTAAAGATGTTTCATGTCCATGTTAACCACTCAGTTTTCTTCTTCTTTCAGTAATTTTACAATCATAAACAACAGACTTGAAAACATACGCACTTCAAGCTGTGCTCACTTGTCTCATTATCTTGTTTAAGACGTGAAAACCTGGACCAGAGCTTCCCGGCATGTCCAGCCGCCCACACACCTCCCTGTTCCGTGGTCTGCCCCTTTGGCTCTGATCTCCGTCTCTGGCCTCTCCCAGGTTGACCTTCCACGCTGAAGCTCACATTCTCCTCCCACAGCTACAGCCATCCTGAGCCCATCTGCCTGGGAATAATCCCTGGCCAGGAGATAATGACAGGGAATGAGTGCTCTTTCCAGACCCGACCCAGGCCCAGGAGACATAGGGCCTAATTCAAGAGATCAAGTATAGTAGCTGCTTAAAGAGGCCTAGAGACTAACGCATTCAATCACGTGTTCATCCAACCAAAAAATACTCATCGAACAACTTCCACGTGCCAGGCCCTGAGCTCAGCAGACTGGTGAGTGAGGACCATTACGTGTGGGCCCTCCTGGAGCTCACAGTTCCTTGGAAGAGACAGACATTAAATGAACAGTTCCACAAATTAATGTAAAGTGGCAACCATCACAAAAGCCAAGAAAGAGAGGTAGACAGAATGATGAGAACTGGTCAGCAAGGTGAGGAAGGATTCCCGAGGAGGTGAGGATTCAGCTGAGCGCTGGAGGAGGCAGAGCAGTGCTTTCCAGCACCACCCAGAATCCCCGTATTCCCAAGCCCACCCAGCCCCCTCTGCACAGCTCCCTTTGCAGGGAGAGCTGAGAGCAGCAAGGCTGCCCAGAGTGGGGCCCAAGACTTGAGCCTAAGCCACTCACCCGCCAAGGGGCTGGGTTGGACACCCTTACCCCAGAGCCCCAAAAGACCCCAACCAAAGGCTAGCTATGAGCTAGCTCATTCAGCAGAGCCAGGCTCATGCTTTTAAGAGTACTGTGGGGGAAAAAAAAAAGGGAAAAAAATCACTGACTGTCCCCTGCACCCAACTACTTCCTCACTAGAGATCCCGTCCCTGGTGAATTTACGATAATGTCACTGGCTGTTTGCAGTTTCCAAATGAGGCAGTGGGGCTGGTTCGCTGCTGCCTGGGAGTCAACGTAGGAGCGAAGCTGTCATCCCCATCTCTCTTGCAATCTCTCTCTCAAGGATGGTTATAAAATGCCTGTCCCCCGCCCTTCAGCCAGATAGTAAAATAGAGCATCCTCTGCTTTGATTTTTAATC
This sequence comes from Saimiri boliviensis, assembly GCF_048565385.1. NCBI lineage: Eukaryota > Metazoa > Chordata > Mammalia > Primates > Cebidae > Saimiri > Saimiri boliviensis. The sequence continues at coordinate 83,148,370 of NC_133456.1, forward strand.
GCCACTGACAACCAGCTCACTTCAAGCTCTGCAGTACACATCAGAATGATTGTACATAAAACAGGACATTTTTTTCAATGTCCAGGTCTTGCTCCACTGCAACGCAGAAGACGATGCCTTCCGCTGGCTTTGGCTAGAGAGCATCAGCGGGTATGTTAACCTGGCTGGTGACGCGAGGAGAATCCCTCAGAGGAAGCTAGAGTAGCACGATGGGTTGTTTCCCACAGAGATTGGTTTCATAAGACTGCATGAAAGAGTTAGAAAAGTCTTCTAGATTTTTGGGTTCTGTGGCACAACAGAAAAGAGTGGTCAGATCAGGGTACCAGGTGGGAGTCCAGGCTCTCCCCAGAACTCCAAGTTCACGGAGGCACCCTGACATGTTACTCCTCTCAAAGTCTCAATTGCATTGTCTGTAATTTAAGGAGTTGGACTACATTTTCTCTAAAATTTCTTCCAGCTTCATGCCCATGCATCTTGATTAATTTTGATTTTGTTATGCCCCACTTCGTATGATTCTTGGTGGCTTACAAAAATAAATTTGGCATAGGACCGTAAAGACTTAAGCAAAGAAATTGGATGAGAGGCCGGGTGCGGTGGCTCACGCCTGTAATCCCAGCACTTTGGGAGGCTGAAGCGGGTGGATCACGAGGTCAAGAGATTGAGACCATCCTGGTCAACATGGTGAAACCCTGTCTCTACTAAAATACAAAAATTAGCTGGGCGTGGTGGCGCGTGCCTGTAGTCCCAGCTACTCAGGAGGCTGAGGCAGGAGAATTGCTTGAACCCGGGAGCTGGAAGTTGCGGTGAGCAGAGATTGCGCCACTGCACTCCAGCCCAGGGAACAAGAGCGAAACTCCGTCTCAAAAAAAAAAAAAAGAAAAAGAAATTGGATGAGAAAGAAGAGTAAAGTGGGGACACTAAAATAAAATTAGCCGCTAACCTGCATGATAACATCCTATACGTTTCGTTAAAGTTGGGCCAAATTTTTGCTTCTGCGATTCCTGCTAGCCAATGCAAAGAGGAAAATGGGATTAGTTTTGAGACCAAGAGCATAGATACGGTAAGAAAAGACCAGTTTTCAGGAAAGGATCAACTCTTCTTGGTTCTAAGGTCTGAGACATTTCTCACTTAGGTCTTTAAAGAGAGGGAATGCTGGCATGTTACAGGCACATTTTCAATAGGATCTTTTTAGGAAACGCATTAGCCTCTTTATAAGGCCCCTTGATGTGGCCAGTGACATAACTGCCAAAGCAATTTGGTGAAATCAGCTTGGCCTGGACCAAAAAACTACAATATATATCTGAAGTTCTCTGGTGGCCTTTGTAAGCTGAGGGGAATAGCACAGTAGCTAGGACAGTATTTCTCAAACGGAGGGGCTAAGGACTCCTGGGGTTCCCCAGACATGTTCTTGACTGGACAGTGATGATTGGAGCAGTTATCCTCAATCACTCACGTACATTTCAAAAGAGGCAGAGGCAAAGAAATGGATCTGCCGAAGGGCCCCCTGGGCCAGAGGGCCATCTCCGTCACCGTGCTAGTTTAGCGTTAATTAATATAAATGGGCCTGACTGTTATGTGGGCATGCCCCTGCCACCTACCCCCTGTACCTCCATGCAGCCACAATCCCTGCTACTCAGTGACGACCGCAGACCCAAGACTAGCCAGCCTTATTCTGTGTGAAGCTGCCTTTCTTCACTCCCGATTGCCCCACAGAGTAAGGCTCCAATTCCTCCGCAGGCTGTTCGGAGCTCTGTGTGATCGGCACCACCTTCTCTTCTGGCTTCAGCAGGGATGCTTCTCTATCCTCCCCATCCCTCCCAACGTCAAGCCCCCAACCCCCGAGTCAAACCATTGATTTGCCTTTGTGCAGACATCTTCCAACCTCTGTTTCCTTTGCCTCTCTCCCCTCCCAAGTTTCTCTTTTGACTTCCTCCCATCCTCCAAGGTCCAACCCAAATAATATCCAAGTTAAGCCATCCCCACTTTTCCAGCAGACGAAATCTCCCTCCCTCCCAGAGCACTTAGCCAATGTCACATCCACTGACACAACTCTGGTTTCTGCTGGGCACAGCCAACTCGGTGAAGATGGAGGATGAAGTATAGAGAAGCCCTCAGCCTACAAGAAGAATTGAATTTTGGGGGCTTAGATCTGTCTTCTTGCCTTGACTGGGGGCTTCTTGAGGGCAAGGACCCCAGCTCACAAGTCCCAGCCCTCTCGAGTCTCAGCCCTTCACCCACATTCCCACACGTTCTGCTGATGTCCCCAGAATTCACTTGCAGGAAGGAGGGGTGTGTTGGGGCTGCATCAGGGGAGGGGATGCCTCAGCCAGCCAGCAGATGGTGGCCTTGCTGGCCAGGAGAGCTGGGGCAGGACTTCTAATCCCTTTGTCACAGCAGAGCTGGCCTGGACAGTGGCCAAGTGTGGGAAAGGGAGGGCGGTTGCCTCCTCGTAGGTGAGCATCTGACGCACTGTGTGCTTATTGGCATTTCTGGCTGCACCTGTTTATTTAACCAAAGCATTCTGATCACAATGCCCATTAAACCTTGTTGACATATTTGAAATTCTGCATTCATGCAACTCAAGCTTCAGCCTTCCATCTGCCAGCTGTATCCTATATTAATTAAAACAGCGGATGAGGTAAACCCAGTTAATCCTCTGGGGGAGAGGCGGGGTTTATTTTTCAAAGGGCTACAGTTTCAACTTACAGGCCTCTGGTTTGCTTTTCAGAGTCCCAAATGGGCATCTGCTGTGCACACATGGTGTCCAGCACCCTCTGCTAAGTACAGTATTGCTCCTGAACACTCCTGAGTACGGAGGAATAAATGTAGGTATATGCAATTGTGCATGTGTACATGCGTGAGCTACACACGTGTGAGTGTTTCATATGAGCCCTTGTGTTTATGTGGGTTTGAGTACGGCATCCGCATCTGAACGACACCCCATGGCACGCCACCCTCAGCGAAAGCACTTGGCTTACCAAATTCCATTTGTTCTTTGTCGTCCTGAAAGCACCAGGGAAGCTGTACTGCTCACATCAATCACTTGAGATTAAAAAAGAGAGAGACTCTGTGTTAACTCCGAGCTCCCCGTGATGATAATTACTAGGACTTGTAATTTCCCTCCATGAGACTCTGGCAGGCTGGGAATGCTTTATCTTGATGGTTGACAGCTCTTCACGGAAGGGCTCAGTTAATTCCTCCCAGGCAAGTGATTTGTCTCACTCTAAATGACAGTCTGGGACCACTGAAGGCAGGGTCCCTGTGCACAACTCCATGGGAGAGATTTCACATGAGAGGAAATACAAGGAAAAGGAGCTTCCGGGACTGCCCAGGGAAGGGGCCGTAATGGAAGGAGCCGAGGCCTGGCAATGGGGAGTCTGGGGCTGGGGTTGGCCTCAGACCCACCATGCAATCTTGGAAAATTACCTCGTCTTGGGATCTGCTTCCTCATTTGCAAAATGAAGAGACTGATTTGCATCATTTCTTAGGTCCTTTGTGTCCACCAAGCTCTAGGAGTATGGCAAGAAATGGAGTTGCTCACAGACTCCTAACAATGTTAGAGCTGGAGGGAACCTTAGCTCCACTTCCGTGCCTAACCGCCTCGTTTCCCAGAAGCAAGTGACTTGCTCAAAGCAAGTCAAGGCAGAAGAAATCGAATATGTATTCCAGGATAGAAACAGAGCCAGCCCAGGTCCCTTGTGAGGTTTTGAATGCACTTCGTTTGCAAAAGGCAAACGAGCTCCCTCCCCTGGCTTAGGTCAGGACTTGGCTCAGGCCTCGCTCGGCTCCTTTCCAAACCCCCAGCCCCTGTCTGAGCCTCCCTCCTCCCAGCATGAGGCATTCATTCCTGTGGTAGCAACTGAAATCCCCAGGGCTCCTGCTACATGTAGAGTAGCCCCCAGCCCCCGCCGCAGCATCCAGCAGCCTGTTGGAATGGCAGGACGCTGGGCCCCACCCCAGCTTTCAATCAGATCCCCAGGTGGTCCTTTGCACATTAAGCTTGAGAGTTGCCATTGCAGGGGACACCGGATCTCTCCTACTCTGTTCCATTCCCTTTCTCCCCAGCTAGCCAACGGGCTTTTTAAGGGTAGGTCACACCCGTTCATTCACTTGCGCATCCCAGGCTTTGGAATGGTCCCTGGCACAAAACAGGTGCTCATCAGGTATTGAATGAGTAAATGAGTGACACGAACCTGTGCAGGCTTCCTGAAGGTTGTGACCGTAGCGCCAGATCTGGAAGGGAAGACGCAGTAGTGCTGACGAAGAGATAAAAGTAGTGGTCTGCGAATAACCTTCTCCCCACCCTCGCTAGAGGCAGAGGGGTTCAGGACTAACCTGGTTGGAGGGGACGACTATAACATGAAAAAGCACGAGAGGAGGTAGCAGAGGAGGGAAGGGAAGGATATCGAGGAGTTGAAAGATGCCCAGATCCGAGTGTTTGGGACAGACCTATCTACCCAGCTCACGTCGGCCTCCCCTGATCTTACTCTCCTAAAGCAAACATTCAGTATTTTCAGATAATTCTGAGCAAAGGAGAAGAGCGCGATGGTTCAAAATGAGGCTCTGGGGCCAGAGAATCTGAGCTCAGATCCCAGTTCCACTGTATACATGCTGTGTGATCTTGGGCAAGTGACTGACACTCTCCCTGCCTCAGTTTCCTCATTTCTACTTTGAGGATCATAAAAGTACCTTTGAAGGGTGCCCTGAGGAGTAAATGAGATAATATCATGCATTGGTGCAGTGCCTGGCACAAGGAAAGGTTCAATGGATGCGAAATGGTCACAAGTGAAAGAATAAAATCTGATCACTAGCTTGCTGGAGACTGTCTGCATCCAGCTCAGTGTGCAGGCGCTAACCCTGGGTTCTGGCATCGAACGCTTCGGTTTTTCCTCCCACTGATCCTCTAGGCTACTCAGAAACTCTTGTCTCCCTGAGCCCCTCAGATTTGTATGTCTTGGGACAGGAGGAGAGAAAGGTTCTCTCTTGTCTCCGGGACAATGGCGTGGCTTTGCCCAGGCCACAGAATCCAGTTAACAGCTCCCAGGCCCTCCTTCCCAAAATGCTGTTGCCTTCATGTTGGCAACTGACAGAGATGTAAAGCATGTTTGCATCCTGGACTAGAGAAAGCCTGACAGCACCAGCCCGGGGGCTCCTGGCAGCCTCCTTGGACTGTGTCGCTGTGTCCAGGATTCTGCAGTCCGGCCACCCACCCACCCGCAGTGCAGGGGTAATACGTTGTTGACTATGCAAGTGATGGCTCCCGGCATTGTGCAGTGCACAACCTGGGCAGAGGCATCAGTGCTCTTGCCCTCAGATCCCATGACAATTCCTGTCACGCTCCTTGTGAATAACGTAAGGGCTTTAGGAACAGCTTTGCAGGTATTGGGCACGGGCAGTTTACAGCAGTCACAGAGCTGCTCTTTTGAAACAGTCCCTGCCATTTAAAATTCTTGAAAAAAGATTATCAATCTCCATCCCAGCCATCTAGGAGAGGGAAGAGCTGGGGAAAGGGCATCGCAGAAGTTCTAAACTATCCCCTCAGTTTGTCCCTTTCTGGGGGCCCTGCCTTCTGGGTACCAGACCGAGGTCAGGTTTGCTATCAGCCACGCACAGGGATGCGTTCTCCGAGATAGTTCCCGGGCAGCGCCGTGAGGGCGGATGCAGAGAAGTGAGCCCAGCTCGGAAGGCACCGGCCACCGTTCATTCCAAATAATCAGGCAATGTGCCCTGAGCACGGCCAGCATGGGCGATGGCCAAGAAAATGTTCCCTTTCCCTCCCCACTCTCTGTCTCGAGGCACTTTTCACATGTGAATTTGTGTGACAGTTGAGAAGTGTGAGCCCATTTATTCTTAATAATGTTACCGAAACATACCAGTAATTACATAAGGACTCCAGAAAAATCACGTTTAAGTAAATGAGAGGAGGAATGGTTTGTATTGCGTTTCCTCAATGAATACGTAATTGTCAGCTGCAAAAGCGCCTTCCTGACTCACAAAATGACCACCAAAAGTCCTTGTGAGAAGATGGGGCATTTGTGCTCACCTGTCCTGGTTGGGCAGCTGGAGAGATTTAGGGTGAGTTATCCTCCTTGGTCCTCCCAAATTACACTGCTCCATCCTGAGTCAGCTGGAAGGAGGAGGCGGGCAGAGGAAAGTTTAAATCTGCGGAACACTTCTGTCTGTCAGAACACAACGCCCACCCGCCCCATCTCAGGGGAAGCCTACCATCCTTCCAGGCCCACTGCCAATGCGGCCTCCTCCAGGGGCCTTCCCGCCGGCCCAGGCTGTGTTCTGCTCCATCTTTCCCAGGAGGAAGAGGGACCCTTACGTGGAAGAAACTGCTGTGTTCGCCTCTTCCTCCTGGGGTGCACAGAAAGACTACACTTTCCAGCCTCCCGTTATAATAAGGTGTGGCCCGGTGACCAAGTTCTAGTCCCTGGGATCTGGGGGAAGTGTTGAGCGCCACCTCCAACCCTGGGTCAGACGCTGATTGGCAGCCCTGGGCTCTGACCGCCCGCCCACGCACTCCCAGCAGGGAGCAGGGCGGACCCGGAGCAGCACCGCGGCTCATCACAGCACAGCACATCGAGGTTTCTGCCAGCACCAGGCATAGCAAGGACCAGTAGGGCTCCCAGGCAAAGGGCAGCCTCCCTGTCTGGCTATACTTGGGGCTGCCTCACCCTCTCTAATCCTTGAATCTGCCACATGTAACCGGAGTACCCTAAGTCCCTAGATGGAACATTACAGCCAGGAATGGGGCCGTGGGCTCGTGTGCGGTGGGCTCAGGGTCTGTGAGCCTGTCATTCTGCGAGTCTTCCCCTGCTCTCCACCGTTCTGTTTTACAGGCCAGGATCGTGTCTCCAGCTTCACCTACATGCTTGTTATCAAGAAAGAGTGAAAGAAGCAAAATACAGCAAGGATGGCTTGGGCAGCTACAAATAGTTCTGCCCCACAGCCAGCCATCAGCCACACGTTATTTGTTCTCACAAATAACAGGATCACAGGATGTTTCAGAGTCCCTTGAAAAACAAAAACCTAAAAATGTAAAAAAGAAAGTTAACTTCTGCCTTATCCCTCCTTCACCGTTTTGCCTGTCTAACATTCAGTTCTCCACTGATGATAACACTTCATTTGTGAGAAATATTTAGCTCCAATGGGCTTTTCTTGCATAACACTTGACTTGCACAGTTCACTGAGTCTAAAGAGCTGATTCTAAAATGTATTTAGGAAAACAAAGGAACCAGAATAGCCAAAGCAAATTCTGGAAAAGAAGAGCAAAGTCGGAGGATGTAGATTCTCTGCTTTCAAGACTTCCCACAGGCCGGGCACTGTGGCTCACACCTGCAACCCCAGCACCTGGGGAAGCTGAAGCGGGAGGATCACTTGAGCCCAGGAGTTCAAGACCAGCCTCAGCAGCCTAAGGAGACCCTGTCTCTACAAAAAATACAAAATTTAGCCAGGTTTGGTGACATAGTCCTAACTACTTGGGAAACAGGTGGGAGGATCACTTAAGCCTAAGAGGTGGAGGCTGCAGTGAGCCCAGTGAGCCATGATCACGCCACTGCACTCCAGCGTGGGTGACAGAGAGAGACCCTGTCCACACACAAACAAAATAAAAATAAAAGACTTTCTGTAGCAGGCAGTGAGGTAATGGTGACAGGAGAGCCTCAGTTCAACTAGGGCAGAAGAGAGAACACAGACATAGACACGCATATATATCATATCACAATATGATATATATGGTCACTGATGTTTGACATACACATCATAACACATCATTATTGCAGAATTTGAAATTATTTGTTAAATGCCTGTCTCCCTAGGTGGTGTGCCCTGGAAGGAGAAAAGTATGCTTATCTTGCTCACAGCCAGGTCCTCAATGCTTAATAAGTACAATGCCTGGCACCAATTCGAAGCTCATGAGATATTTTTCAAAGGAAGGAAGGAGGAAGACTGGGGGCAGGCAGACTTTCTTGATCCTTCAGGCATGAATGGGTTCCCTTTCCACACTCAGACTCCTGTCAATTTCCACGTAGCTGATTCTTTTGTTCTTCACACATACAAGATGTTATATAATGCTTCACTCACTTTACAACTCTCTGTGCTTCCAAAATGTGGCCTTACCAGTTGCAAAGACAGGAATATCCAAAGCAAGCAGGTCTTTCAAGCATCTGCTCAGCAGGAAGGATGGCCTGATGGAGATTGCTCATCTACTTCATGTCATGGCTTCATCAGCTCCCAACCTATAAGTCCTTTTACAGCAACTTCTCCTTTTCCCCAAACTGCCCCTGGGGGTTCTCCTGGCAGTGGTCTGGCTGGGCTCAGCTTGTTGACTGGGACATCACAGGCAAGAAGAAGTGGCCTCTTTCCACAGTCCTTGCAGAGAAAGTGCTGCTATGGGTGGGAAGCTGGGGAAATTGGTTACTGAAATTGATTTCCACTAAAACATTTTTAGCTGACAAGAGCATGAAAAACTGCTTCTAGGAAACAGATGCTTTTCTTATTGAATTAGAACATGAGATAATTTGTTCACTTTTCATTTTGATTAAAAAAAAAAAATCTGTGTTAACAAAAGAAGCAGCCATCCTGGTCCCAGCCCTGGGCTGTGGTTTTTTGCCCTCTTCCAGAGAGGATGGGCAGCTCCTCTCGCAGGTGGCAGAGCTAACTTTAGGAATGCTGCTATTTTCTTCTAGGGTTGAGCAGATTCTGGCTTGTCTGTTGTCTCAAGAAAATCAAAACACAACGTGCACCTGCAGGACACATTCCAGTTTTTCCCAAAGCCTTTTCACTTGCTGCTCAGTGTTTCAGTAGCATCAGACGGTCCTTGCCCCAAGCTGGTGCATGAGAGACCCTTTCCCAGGAACTTCAGAGAACCTGTTCTCCATAGCCTCAGGAGAGGAGAGGATCTGGACAGGGCCTGAGATAAACCTCACCTGCCAGTCCTTGTGTCTGGAGCATTTGCCGTGTGCAGGGTGGGATGCTGGGCACGGAGGGGGACACAGCAGAGGACATAGAGAAGGGCTGCAGGACCTGAAGACTGAGTACCGGGGCTAGGGGTGCGAGGCCAGGGCACTCCTGACCCCAGCTTGCTGTTCTGACGCCAGCTCGCTATGTGGACTTAATTTCATTCACTCTCTGAGTCTCGGGTGCCTCACCTGTAATGTGCAAGAAAATAAAAAAATTTTTTCTCGAGATGGAGTCTCACTCTGTCACCAGGCTGGAGTGCAGTAGCATGATCTTGGCTCACTGCAGCCTCCGCCTCCTGGGTTCAAGTGATTCTCCTGCCTTAGCCTCCCAAGTAGCTGGGACTACAGACACTCACCACCGTGCCCAGCTAATCTTTTTGTATTTTTAGTAGAGACAGGGTTTCACCATGTTGGCCTGGATGATCTCAATCTCTTGACCTCATGATCTGCCTGTCTCGGCATCCCAAAGTGCTAGGATTACAGGCGTGAGCCACCGTGCCCGGCCAAAAATTTAAGCTTCTTTTTTTTCTTAATGACCATATGTAAAAGGGTTCAATAAGCCTGCAAGTATAAAGGAGAAATGGACTAAATATTAAAAGTAGTCTCTTCCATCAAATTCTATAGAGAAGGCATGTAACATGCTGTATCCATTTCCGAGGGCTTCTGTAATAAATTGCTATAAATTAAGTGGCTTACAACAACAGAAATGTCCTCTTACATTTCTGGAGGGAGAGGTCTGCAATAAAGGTGTCCGCAGGGCGATGCTCCATCTGAAAGCTCCAGGGATAATTTTCCTTTCTGCTTTCCATTTCTGATGGCTGTAAGTATTCCTTGGCTTGTGGCGGCACAACTGCTTTTTTTTTTTTTTTTTTTTTTTTTTTTTAGACGGAGTTTCACTCTTGTTGCCCAGGCTGGAGTGCAGTGGCGTGACCTCAGCTGACCACAACCTCTACCTCCTGGGTTCAAGCGATTCTCCTGCCTCAGCTTCCCAAGTAGCTGGGATTACAGGCATGTGCCACCATGTCAGGCTAATTTTGTATTTCTGGTAGGGACGGGGTTTCTCCGTGTTGGTCAGGCTGGTCTCGAACTCCTGACCTAAGGTGATCTGCCCATCTCAGCCTCCCAAAGTGCTGGGATTACAGGCGTGAGCCACCTCGTTCGCCCGACTCTGTCTTTATGTAGCCTGTCTTCTCCTCTCTGTATCCTCTCCTCCTCTGCCTTTTATAAGGGCGCTTTACAGAATTTACAGCCTATCTGGGTAATCAGCATGATCTTATTTTGAGATACTTAATTTAATTGCTTGTCTAAAGACTCTTTTCCAAGTAAGGTCACATTGACAGGTTCCAGGAGTTAGGAGATGGACTATCTTTTTAGGGGCCATAACGTCACCTCCTACACCACATACACCCCTAAACTCACACCTAGAACCACTACCTCATAGCTGAGTTGGGCTGCTGCTCAGGTGTCATTCATAAAGCACGTTTCACAAGCATCTAACTATATACTCCTCAAGGAGGTCTCAGAGGTAGGAAATTACTACCCTGTTTGAAATAAGAGGAAACTAAGACCTAGAGGGTGAGGTCTCAAGATCACACAACGTCTAGGAATTAGAGCCGAGAGTTCAACCCAGCCCCATGTGGTAGGAGAGCACAAAACTTTTTTCTCTCTCTAGAGCAAGGGGGATGTTTTACATGCAAGGAGGAAGTGAGGGCACTCAGCCTGCAGCTGTGGAAGCCTTCATAGAGGTGCTCCGCTTCCTCTCTCATCACCTCCTGCACCTCCAAGTCTGTACTCACCTCTGCCCAGCTACCCCTGCACAGAGAAAAGGCCCAGGGCTGGGCTGGCCTCCACCACCGGTCTGTTCCTCCCCACCCACCCCACCCCGTCTGAAGTGAGGGCTCACACAAGACCCCGCACACCAGGCCATAAGTGACGCTTCCTCAAAGAAGGAACAGAGGAATGAATGGTTTGTGTCAATCGTACCACTGCAAGAGGGAGTCAGGCATCTTGTGCACTGACCCCACATAAAGAAGAATTTTCTAGTCCACTGCCTTCCAATGGATGAACAGAAGAGACAGAGGCCTCTCCCTGAAGACACTCAAGCTGAGTCCAGATGACAGCCTGGCAGGGATGCTGTCAGGGGCTCCTGCCCTGGCAACTTGTGGGTTTTGAGGACATTTGAAGGTTCTGGAAGTCATAAGGTCTCCCACCCCGTGGAATGGGACACCAGCCACATCCAAGGCAGTGCCTTCCTGCTCTATGCAGTGACTTGTGTGGACCTCATTGACAGATACACACGAAAGAAACCAGGCACCAGAATATTGCCGTTTTTGTGTGTTAGTTCAGGTGCTCTAAGAGGTAGACATTGTCGGGGCACAGTGGCTCACACCTGTAATCCCAGCACTTTAGGAGGTCAAGGAGGGCAGATCACCTGAGGTCGGGAGTTTGAGACCAGTCTGACCAACATGGTAAAACCCCCTCTCTACTAAAAAAAAAAAAAAAAAAAGAAAGAAAGAAAGAAAAATACAAAATTAGCTGGGTGTGGTGGCACATACCTGTAATCTCGGCTACTCGGGAGGCTGAGGCAGGAGAATTTCTTGAACCCAGGAGGCAGAGGTTTCCATGAACTGAGATCATGCCACTGTATTCCAGCCTGGGTGACAAGAGAGAAACTCCGTCTCAAAAATAAAAAGAGAAGTAGACACCAAGATGGGTTTAGACGTGCAAGAGACTTATTGGACAAATGCCTGTAAAGGAGAAAGGAAAGAGAGCCAGAGACAGTGCGGAGATCCCTTGGCCACAAGGCAGGTGTGACCTGTCGAGGAGAGAGGGCCAGGTGGGAGAGCCGGAGGAAGTGACTCAGGGTCCCAACAGGGGGTCTGGGAGCCAAGGTCACCTGTTGGAGGAGTCCTTGTCTTGCAGTAATAGGCTTATTCCAACCCCTGTGCTCAGGGACTGGCTGTGGGCACCATCTTAAGAATATTAAGGCCGGGCGAGGTGGCTCAAGCCTGTAATCCCAGCACTTTGGGAGGCCGAGGTGGGTGGATCACGAGGTCAAGAGATCAAGACCATCCTGGTAAACATGGTGAAACTCCGTCTCTACTAAAAATACAAAAAAATTAGCTGGGCATGGTGGCACGTGCCTGTAATCCCAGCTACTCAGGAGGCTGAGGCAGGAGAATCGCCTGAACCCAGGAGGCGGAGGTTGTGGTGAGCCGAGATCACGCCATTGCACTCCAGCCTGGGTAACAAGAGTGAAACTCCATATCAAAAAAAAAAAAAAAAAAGAATATTAAGTCAGCTAATACATTAATATTTTATATTTTTCCATTATTGAGTTATCTAATTTTTTTCAATTATGTGTTTCAGTTCTCAGAGTACAAGTCTTGTACTCTTTGGTTAAATGTCTTCCTATTTTATTCTTTTTGATGTTATTATAAATAGAATCACTTTCTTCATTTTAATTTCAGATTATCCATTACAAATGTATATGAATACAACTGATTTTTGTAAGTGGATTTAGCATTCCGCAAATTTGCTGGACTTATCTGTTAGTCCTAGTAGTTTTATTTTTAGTGGCTTTCTTGGTAATTTTTGTATAAAAGATCATGTCTTCTGCAACTAGGGATAATTTTACTTCTTTCTTGCTCATCTGGTTACCTTTTATCTCTTTTCTTGCCTTATCGCCCTGGCTGGAAGCACAAGCACAATGTTGACTAAAATGGCATCGTATTTTTAAATGAAGAAATTTCACACACACACACAAAATTGTGTACGACGTGAGACAGGAAGGTTTTTTGCATGTAAATACCCAGTTGTACCTGCATCGTTTGGTGAAAGACAAGTCAACTAATACACGGTGCACATGCAAAATCGAGAGAGTGGTTCCCTTTGGAGAAGGATGGTTATTGACTGGGAGGAGCCTTCTACGGTGCTGGAAATGTTCTAAGTCTCGATCGATCCGGGTGGTGGCTCCATGGGCAAGCACACATGGAAAGGTTCACCAAGGCGAACTGTTAGGATTTCCACACTTTACTGGACTCATGTATATTCAGCAAAAATTGTAAAAGCAATGCCTTTCCCAGCTCCTACCCTCAATCGATAGAAGGGCTTTTTGGAGGTGCTAAATATAGTTTTGGGGACTTTAATTCAGTGTAGAGCCAGGCAGAAGGGACCCAAAAGTGAGAAAGTGCAGCATTGTCATTTACTCTCAGAGGCCCTTTGGGTAGCTGAGAGAAGAGAGAAGACATGGGGGCCCGAAGGGTGCCCAGCAGGTTGGAGCAGGGAAGTGCTGGGTGACAGTGAGCCAGAGAGTGGCCAAGGACAGGAGTGAGAAACAATATCCCAAGAGAGTCTGCAGTGGGTGGCCCAGCCCGGCTGCCTGCTCCCTGCCCCCAGATCCCAGAACCAGCCACCATGGATAGGTGCCTCCGTCTCCACACTGGGGCACAGAGGGCAACTACTGGCTACGGCCACTGGCACTTCCTCTAGACTCCTCACTGTCCTGACGCTCGGCTGCTTCTTCTGGATCACTGTTTCTGTTCCAGAGGGAGAGAAACACTTTGAGGCCTCCATCCAGCCATCACGAGCCCTGGCATCAGCCTAGGAGGGTAAGCAAGGACATTGGTGCAGGGCGCCACGCAAGAGCTAGGCTCCCCAGAGCACAGAGAGTGCTCTAAGGCAAGTCAGTCACCCGCTTCACAGGCTGAACAAGACAGTCTCCTCTCTACATGCAAGGGGCTCTAGTGGCACCCTCAAATAGCCATCCCAGAGGGTCCCCAGACTCTGATTGTCAGTCCTTTATTTAGCAAACACTTACTGAGGCCCTGCTGTGTGCCAACAACACAGAGATGGAGCCGACACGGGCCCGGCTCCAGCGCTCATTCAGCACTCACCCTCACCTGTACTTACTTGTGGCAACACAGAGGTGCATAAGGCAATGTCTCTCCCCTCAAGCAGCTTGCGGTCTGGGCAGGACCAGAGACTTGCCTTTATCGCAAGGTGGGCAGTGAGAGAGGACGGAGGAGGGAGCAGCGGAAGTCTGGTGGGGTTCTGAGGAGGGAGAGATGGAGCCAAGGAAGAGCTTCAGGCTCAAAGGAGATCAGGGCAGAATTGAGCAGCCAGAAAAGTAAGAACGACCTCAGTTTTCTTGGAGATACTGTTTTGGGGAAAGGCTGAACAATTCAGTCCTATCTTCTCATCAATTACACTGTAATTTCAGAGATGCTCATCTTCCCTGACCCCACCCCATTTCATACGTGGCATTCCAGGCAGTCCCCAGGGCTGGCTGCCGCAGTTCTACAATCCAGGCCCCTTCCCAGCTTGTGTAACGCCTCAGGACAGCCGTAGGACGGGAGAGGTATCTGTCTTCCCCAACAGGTGCTCAACCCAATCTAAAGTCAGTAAGCACGTGGTTGTGCCAGCCAACTCCCATGTCACCAAAACTCAGGGGCTTGTGGAATTACACATCAAAGCTCCTACTTCCATGCTTTAATCCTCTCCTCAGACACTGAGAATGTCAATTCTTCACAGATATATACAATGAAAAATTTTCATAGGCCGAGGCCAGGGACAATTTAGCTGACCCTTTGAGAATGACCGTGGAATTTAATTTTCCTCCTGTCATTATAAGATAGATATCTGAAAACAGTGCTACATACAAGTCACCGTTTCAGATTGCCTTACAAAAGCCATGACATGACTTGCTGGCTTGTCTCCATCCTCACTGGACGTCTGCAGTCTCTGTCAGCTCGTGCACGCAGCCATACCCTGCACGCAGCAGGGTAAAGTGTGTAACAGCTTTACATCTGCAATATCAAGACCCAGTGGCTCTCCATGATGGTTGGCTGCAGCATTTACAGTGACTCAGATAATTTTCAGAGTTTTTAAGTGTATTCTCTCAGCTCAACCAAAATCTGTGATAGGAAGTGATGCAACATCAAATTGGTCTAGTGTTTTATACCAGATGTTTAAACAAGCAAAGAAAGTATACTTAAGAAAATATATGGAAAACACGCAATCGCAGAGTTTGCTTTGCCAAATGAAGCCTCCGAAAGCCTCAGCATCTTTAGGAGCGGGGGGAATGTTTTCCGAGAAACAGCTAATTCTCCAAGAGGCAAGAGCTCAGAATTAAGATAGGATCTCGGGCAGGAAATGAATGGAGCATTTCATAAATGTGCTTTTCACTCAGAGGCTGCTTAGAAGGTACAGAGTCAAACTAACGAGGCCCATGTGATAGCTCCAATTATTGGAATCCTGTGCCTGTTTACACCAGGCCTCGGTGCTGTCTCGTCTCCTGATGGTATCTCACACCCACACTCAGTGAGATAGATCACAGTGCACTTTTCTGTACCGTAATTTCCTCACTAATGCTCCTGGAGCACAGCTGTTGTACTTGGTGTTTCAAGGTTGACTGCAAGGGCCTAAGGAAGACCTTTTTGACCAGTCTGGACTGTGCTGGCTTCTTTCTCTAGACTTTTATAGTAGCTGAGTCTGCACCTAAAAATGTAGCTCCTGACTGGAATTCACAAGGGCTTTGCTGGAAGTAGATGTTGGAAATAGATGCTCGGTGCCAAAAAGAAAAATTAACACTGAGACAAAGGACCTTTTAGCTATGCAAGTTTTACTTCCTGGACTGCAGGAAGAGTATTCTCGCTAGCCATCGTGCCACGAGAGTACAATGAATACAGGAAAACAGACAAATTTCTCCCTTACGCATTTGGGGTGGTCCTTATTGCTGTGTCTGATCTCCGCTGGCTGGAGACAGACCTCACAATTTAAAACCTGATCGGCTAAGAACTTAAAACTTTTCTAAACAGGTAAAAGCAATGGAGAGTTGGGACGTGCTCAGCACAGATGTCTTGGTTAAAGTACAAGGACATAAAGTATACTACATGCCTATAAGCATGGCATGTTTAATAGCTACACAGGATAGGGTTTAACAAAGTAATTAGCACACTTATTCTTTAAGAGGAAAGGAAACTTTAAAAAGGAAATTTTCTACTTCCCACAGGCTCGAAGGCACCATGGAGATCACACGACTCACCCCGCCCCGCACTGGTCCATAACCCATTCTCTCCTCAACATTGCCAAGAAGAATTGTGTAGACTCTGAACACCTGTGGAGGGGGCGGATCTCACGTCACCAGGGAGGTCATTCAGTCTCAGGTCAGGCTGAGAGTTCAGAGAAGCTTCACAACATTAGCCCAAGATGTGTCTCTCTGTAGCTTCCACTCACGGTTCTACTTCTGGAGGTCACACGATTTTATTCGTCTTCCATCTGGCAAGTCTCACACAGCTCCTTTTCTTTCTATAATCCCCCTCCAAAAATACCATTGGTTCTTTTTGAATTATTTAGACATGTTTTCTCATCAGGTAGACCTTACTAGCCTGGCCTTTTCTTCCTCTGTGTTCAAATTCCACCCCTGCCCTACTTCCTGTTCCCACTGTTTGTCTTATCATAAACCCAGCACAGGATTGAAGACAAGGCAGACACCCAGTCAAAGCAGAAACCTCTGCCTACAGCCACATCGAAGGTTGGCTCACATTCTTCTGAGGCTCTTCAGGTGGTGTTGGGAAGATTAATCAGCATCTTAGGCATATATGAAGTGCTCTGAAAACCTCAGGGATGTGCAGCAATCACAGACCCAACACAGACCAATCTCAAGCTGCACAGCCCACAGTGGAGAGATGAAACCCTCATTTCAGCTCATAGCAGACACTCCCTTGGCCCTGAGCCTCAGCAGGGAATCCAGACGTCCACAGTCAATGACCATCTGATGCCTGTTTTCTGACTACAACTTAGATGGGGAAGGACTTTGAAAATTGCTTAGACTTGAGTCTTTTCTGCAAATGAACTTTCACAAGGATATCACACAGCTATGGGCAGGGTTTGGCAGGATGCCAGTGAGGCAGGAGGCCTAAACCCTGCAGCTGAGCTCCTGAATTTCACTTCTCGGAGATGGCTGAGAATCTTTCTTAGAACGCTGAGGTTCCACAAAACACAGTGTGAAAACCACCATTTCAGCTTTTGCTCTGTACCTTGGAATTGCGGAGAAACTGCAAAATCACCAAACATGCCCTGTTCCACATCTCTTGCAAAACCCCATCTCGACAAAAAATACAAAAATTAGCCAGGGGTTGGCCAGGTGCGATGGCTCACACCTGTAATCCCAGCACTTTGGGAAGCTGAGGCTGGTGGGTCACCTGAGGTCAGGAGTTCAAGACCAATGTGGTCAACATGGTGAAACCCTATCTCTACTAAAAAAAAAAAAAAAAAAAAAAAAAATTAGCTTGGTGTGATGGTGGGCGCCTATAGTCCCAGCTACTTGGGAGGCTGAGGCAGGAGAATCGCTTGAACCCAAGAGGTGGAGTTTACAGTGAGCCAAGATGGTACCACTGCACTCTGGCCTGGGTGACAGAGCAAGACGCCATCTCAAAAAAAAAAAAAAAAAATTAGGCGAGCATGGTGGCATGAGCTTGTAGTCCCAGCTAT
This sequence comes from Saimiri boliviensis, assembly GCF_048565385.1. Taxonomy (NCBI): domain Eukaryota; kingdom Metazoa; phylum Chordata; class Mammalia; order Primates; family Cebidae; genus Saimiri; species Saimiri boliviensis. Next base: position 83,165,829 of record NC_133456.1, read on the forward strand.
TCAGGAGGCTAAGGTAGGAGGATTGCTTGATCCCAGAAGGTTGAGGCTGCAGTGAGCTGTGAGCATGCCACTGCACTCCAGCCTGGGAGACAGAGAACCCTCATAAGGCTGCAGGGCAGATGGTGGCAGAGAAAGATGACAGCCCAAAGCGGAAGATGGGGAGGTCATGTTGAAGCCACGCTGTGACCCTGGAAAGTAGCCACTGGCGACCTCCACTCACCCTCTTGATGCTCCCTCCCAGGCTCCAGAGCCCTCTTGGTGTCCCCTCAATGCCAATTACCTCCCTCCATGGTGCCCTACCCAGGCCTGCCCCCAGGACCACTGCTCTTCCCTGCCTGCCCACATCCATGTTAATCCAGCATCCTCCTCTGTAAGTTAAACTGATCCATGTAAAAAGCCTGGGAGGCCCAGAATCTCTGCAATAACAAATAGAATTCGGGAGTGGATTTACCTATTTCTTTTAAATTGTCTAATTTATTGGCCAAAATTTGTTCATACCACCTTCACATTATCTTTGTAACATCTGCAGCATCCCTAGTGATGGCTCCTTTTTCCTCCTGATTTGGGCTATTTTGAGCCTTCTCTCACATTTTCCTTAGCAGTCTTGCCATAGATGTTTCTATTTTATTAATTTTTGCAAAGATCACTCTCATGTTTCTCTATTCCATTATTTATGCTCTTATCTTTATGATTTTCTTCCTTCTATTCTCTTTTGCACTTTTTCTTGCTTCTTGGATTGTAGGCTTAGTCATTAATTTTCAGACCACTTAAAGTAACAGCTTTAGAGAGATATCATTTGCATACTATGAAACTCATTTAACATGTAATACTGCAAAAATCTTGTACATAGGTTGTTTTTTCACATGTGCAAGTTCTTTTAGTTTTAGACACACTCACATTCTTTATCTGGCTATTAACCCAATTTCCTGGAACTTTACTCCTTCTGTTAATTATGTCACCAGATTCTCATGCTTGGTGGATATTTTTCTTATCTTTAATGTAGCTTGTGTATTCTGTGAAACCCTTTCATCCAGATTATATGTAGAATAGTCCCTCTAAAGTGTTGCTATATTTACATCTCTAGGCAAATCGAAAGTATCACCAGCCTGGGACCCATTTTTAAGGGGTGGAGTCTTGCTATGTTGCCCAGGCTGAAATCTAACTCCTGGGCTCGACGGCTCCTCCCACCCAGCATCCCAAGTATCTGGGACTTTGGGACACACACCATCGTGCCTGGCTGTATATTAAGGGCTTCAGTTTGGGAGTTCCCTGAACTTCTGGATAGTATAAATTCACGTGTAAATCTATATGAAACACAGGCTCGGATGGGTGTGGTGGCTAATGCCTGTAATCCCAATACTTTGGGAGGCCAAGATGGCTGGATCACGAGGCCAGGAGTTGGATAACAGCCTGGCCAACATGGTGAAACCCTGTCTTTAAAAAAATAAAAATAAGGCCGGGTGCGGTGGCTCAAGCCTGTAATCCCAGCACTTTGGGAGGCCGAGGCGGGTGGATCACGAGGTCAAGAGATCGAGACCATCCTGGTCAACATGGTGAAACCCCGTCTCTACTAAAAATACAAAAAATTAGCTGGGCATGGTGGCGTGTGCCTGTAATCCCAGCTACTCAGGAGGCTGAGGCAGGAGAATTGCCTGAACCCAGGAGGCGGAGGCGGTGAGCCGAGATCGTGCCATTGCACTCCGACCCTGGGTTAACAAGAGCGAAACTCCGTCTCAAAAAAATAAAAATAAAAATAAATAAAAATAAAAAAATAAACACAGGCCCTGAGTTTTGATTTCTTGGGGGAGAAATTTTCACTCTGGGCCCAAGTAGAGACAGATATGCTTTTTGTTATCCTGCTGTGCCAGTGGACAGGCTTTTCCCCAAATCTCAACTTTCCCTGAGAGTGTGGCCCTCCAAGAATGCAGATTGTAGCAGAAGTCTCCTTCTAGCTCCCTTCCTTCTCCAAGGTCTCATTTCCTGACCTTATATGAGGATGCAAGCCCGAGCCCTTCGGTTGCTGAAACTGATGACATCATGACCACCACCCCAGCTCCACCGTCAACCTCTCCCCACCATTGTCCCAAGGGTAAGCAGCGGCATCTCAGTCTCCACTGGAGCTGTTGATTACCTCTTTGCTTCTGGTACCTGGTAATTTTCTTTTCTTACTTGCATGCTTGGCTATTGTTTACAATAATTTTTGTTACATTTAATCCAGGCGTTTGTGGCAGAAGGGTTTATGTTTATCCAACATTTTCTAGAGTATGATTTTTCCCTGGGCTTTATGATAATTCACATCAACGCTATTTACCCTCCATCCTCCTACCATGGTACCTGTTTGGTAAATGCTAGTAACTATTTCTTTTTTTTTTTTTTTTTTTTTTTTTGAGATGGAGTTTTGCTCTTGCTACCCAGGCTGGAGTGTAATGGTGCAATCTCGGCTCACCGCAACCTCCGCCTCCTGGTTCAGGCAATTCTCCTGCCTCAGCCTCCTGAGTAGCTGGGATTACAGGCATGCGCCACCATGTCCAGCTAATTTTTTTTGTATTTTTAGTAGAGGCGGGGTTTCACCATCTTGACCAGGATGGTCTCGATCTCTTGACCTCGTGATCCACCCGCTTCGGCCTCCCAAAGTGCTGGGATTACAGGCAGGAGCCACCGCGCCCGGCCAACGCTAGTAACTATTTCTTATAAGAATCATGATATGTTAGAAACCTCATGGCGAGTCTAAGTGAGGAAACTTAGAGTGAGTCTAGACTCTTCAAGGGCGAAAATTCAGCTGTCATTGCAGTACCTCTACTCAGGCTGATTCTGGTACAACCTTTTTCTCTTTCCATCTTGCTAAATCATTCTCATTCTATTCTGGTTGAAGAATCCTGTAGATTTATGGATCCTGTATCAGAGCTATTTAGTATCTATTTAGAAACAGCCAAGGATGGTATCAATAGTTTCTGATTTTAACCTCAGTATGTTCAGATGCCATATGTGGTCAAGCAAGTCTCACTGATATACTTTAGGCTGCATTGATGAAGGTGACGTTACCAGAAATGAAGAGCTCTTTCTGATTCTCCAGACAGTGAGTGGAGTTTTTGTTAGTATTTCTGCCCTTCTGTTCTTTATCGTTAGGCATCACTAAGCCATTTATCAACTTGATTTTATTATGGACTAAACAGGATGATAATCCCTTTGATTCTGCCTCTGTCTCCTGTGACATGTTGGACTCGCATAATGTTAATATTCCCCTAATCTCCTGACGCTGAACTCGAGGAAGGACTTGAGCAAAACGTCTTATGCCACAGAGTGATAAAGCCTTGTTCCATAAGGGAATATTTCAGTGCGTTGGGCAGATAATTTAAGTCACAAGATGCTACAAGCTAACTAGAAGGCAGAAGGAGACTCCAGGACAAACGTATCCTTATTAGGGCTGGAGATTCTGTTTGCATCTGATGCCTCCCATGTCTCCTGAGAATGCATCTGCTGCTGGTCATCAAATAGACGGTTATGGTGACGGAAGTAGTTGAGGAGAGTCACTAAAACTAGAATAGAATTGCAAAATGTTCAATGGTTTTATGAATGTTATGATGAGCCTTGTTGAAAAGGTTACTTGCTGAGCCAAACTGGGGTTTCCATAACTCTGTCCCAATAAGATGCAAGCCCCATGATGTTGGAACGGTCTTTATTTCCTGTATTTTATTCCAGGACACATGGAGTAACTGTGACTCAGTTGGGCTCTGGAGATGGGTCCCAGTCCTGCCATCAGTCATATCTGTGGCACCTTTGAGCCAGAATCATATAGGACATCTCCTCTTCCTCTTGCTACCTCCTTTAGTGAGCTACTTCGAAGACATAAGAACTAACTAAAATTTTCTAAAGAGAACAAAACCCAGAGTCAACTAGGAAAATGCTGAGCTTAGTAACAGAAAATTGAAAAAGCATCAGCAAAAAAAAAAAGTGTCAAAGTGACACTCTGTTTTCAGCCAGCCCGTCATTCCTGCTCTGGAGAGACGAATGCCGAGCTCAGCTGCCGGTCAGCACGTGGGTGCATCTCCGCCACCATAATTCCTTCCATACTTAGGTGCACTGACCTGGAATGAGACTGCCGGCATCTCATCATCTATTCCGAGTGCACAGCAGTTTTAAGTCCGTTCCCTCGGGGAAGCTAAAAGGTAGGTCACTATAATTTGAATAGGATGGAAGTACTTTGATTTGGCTAAGTTCTTTACAATACATAGAATTATAGAATCATAAAATCTCCAGGTTGGAAGGGAACTTAAAGGGCATTTAGTCTATCTAATTCAGGGATCTCCTTCACCGTGTCCCTGCCAGTATGTTATACACGCTCTGCTTCAATAGCTGCAGGGATGGGAGCTCGCTTCTCCCCAAGGCAGTATAATGAGACTATCCCTTCCCCACGAAGAGGCAGAGATTTCCTAGGGAAGAGCACAGCTTTTCAAAAACCAAGTTTCCTACAAATGTATGGTGAGCCCTTGCAATAGACTTCTCTACTCCTTCACCACCTTACGCTCCTCCTCTTGGGACTGTCCCCAATCTCTTCCCTTTGTCTAAAATTCTGTAGCATCCTTTCTTCCTACCTCTTCCCAGCACTATTTGCCTGCTTACTGAGAAACTCCAGACCATCAGACAAAAGCTGTCAGCTTCCCTGCCCTCCTGCCTTCCCTCGTCACTCATCTTCACTTGCTCTTGTGCCCGAGGAAGGTGTGGCTCTCTTCTTGTCCCAAGGTAAACCTTCCTCTCTTGCTGGGCATCACACACCTGCTGCCATCTGTTAAATCTGAATGACCAGGCAAGTCTTCTTCTCCAACCCTTCTGGATCATTCTCCATCTAGAAACATGTTCAGGCCTTTCTTACACTTAAACATAGCCTCTCTTCACCCTGCTGTTCCTCTCCCTGGGGCTTCATCTGTGCTCATTCATCCAATTTTAGTTAACATAGGCTAGGCTACACTGCTGTGACAAACAGCCCCAAAGCGAACACAGCAAAGGTTAGGTTGATTTTTCCTTTATTTTCCTAGTTAACCCCATTAGAAATCTGACTGTTCCACTGCTGTTGTTTTTTTTTTTTTTTTCAAGTGATTTGGATTGGTTTATCAATTCTAGTATTTTCTGCCTTACTGATTTCTTCATTTTGTTCCTGCTGATTCCTTCCTTAAGTCTGTTTTGTTGGCGAGGTAGAGGAAGATTCACCTTTTTAGATAAAGGTAGGGTTAATTTTTATTCTTTTTATGACACAATAGAAACAATTAATGCTATACCATTTCCCTAAGCACAGTTCTGGTTGCCTCCCTTGGGTTTGGATATACAGGTTGTTGTTACTGTAGTTTTACTTTACAAATGATTTGTTTTCTAGCCACACTGCTTCATAACTAGAGAATGCGGCCTCCAAGGCTCTTACCTTTTCAAATGTGTGGTGGTTCCCCAACGATTCAGTGTGGTGAGCAGCTTCTGACACGGCTACCTAAGATCTCCACCTCCTGATATTCAGAGCTTAGAGTATTACTTATTTTTTCATTTTTGTAATCTAGAGATTCACTCATCTTTTAACTTCTTCATTTATTAATTTATTCCTTTTTCTGTTCTTGGTTATATTTTTTTAACTTATTGAGTATGATACTTGTTTTATCTATTTTGTTTTTTACTAACATAAATATTCAAGACTGTAAATTTTCCTTTAAACACAACTTTAGCTGCATCGCCCATATATTTTAAAATGCAAGATTTTTTGGCTGGGCGTGGTGGCTCACGCCTGTAACCCCAGCACTTTGGGAGGCCGAGGCAGGTGGATCACCTGAAGTCAGGAGTTCGAGACCAGCCTGGCTAACATGGTGAAACCCCGTTTCCACTAAAAATACAAAAAAATTAGCCAGGCACAGTGGTGCACACCTGTAATCCCAGCTACTCAGGAGGCTGAGGAAGGAGAATTGCTTGAATCTGGGAGGCAGAGGTTGCAGTGAGCCAAGATCGTGCCACTGCACTCCAGCTCTGGCAACAAGAGTGAAACTCTGTCTCAAAAAAAAAAAAAAAAAGATAAGATGTTCCTTAAGTTTACACATTTATATTACATATTATTAGATAAAAAATATATAAAGGTTTTCATTATGTTTATTATATATATTTCATTATTCTAACTTATTATCTTTGGAACTTCCAAAATTTGTTAGAATAGTTAAAATTGGGTTTTGTTTGTTTTAATTTTGAATGATAGGAATTTCTGCTTACTAGGATTATCCATTTGCATTTGTGTTGCATTGAGATCAAAGAATGTCTATGGTAGTTCTACTTCCTGAAATGTATTGTGCTTGCTGTTGTGAACTGCAGTAGGTTTTTATGTTTTTAAATTTTTTAATGTTTTTTAAATTTATTATTTTAACTGACAAGTAAAAATTGCATGTGTTGATGCTGTACAGCATGATGTTTTGATATCTGTATACCTTGTGGAATGCCTAAATCAAGTTAAGATATACATTACTTCATATATTATCATTTTATATGGTGAGAACACTTAAAATCTACTCTCTTAGCCATTTTCAAGTATACAACATATTGTTATTAACTACAGTCATCATGATATTCAATAGAATTCTTGAACTTATTCCTCCTGTCTAATTGAAATGTTGTGTTCTTTGACCAGCATTTCCCCAATTCTCCCCATCTATACACACACACACACACACACACACACACACACACACTCATAGTTTCTGTTAACCACCATTTTACTCTCCTTTGCTATTAGTTTAACTTTTTTTAGATTCCACCCGTGAGATTGTGCAGTATTTGTCTTTCTGTGCCTGGCTGAGTTCACTTAACATAATGTCCTCCAGGTTCATCCATGTTGTTACAATGGCAGAATGTCCTTTTTAAGGCCAAATAGTATTCAACTGTGTACATGTACCACATTTTCTTTCTCTATTCATCTGTTGTTGGACACTTGGTTGATTTCATTCACATCTCGGCTATCGTGAGTAGCGCCACAGCAGACGGGAGTGCAGATATCTCTTCAACACACTGATTCACAGCCTTTGCGTATATACCCAGTACTGAGATTGCTGGATCATACGGTAGTTTTCTTTTCCATTTTTAAAGGAATATTCACATTGTTTTCCATAATGACTATACTAATTTACATTCCCGCCAATAGTGTACAAGGGTTCCCTTTTCTTCACATCCTCGCCTCTTTTCTCTTTAGTCTGATTTTTTTTTTTTTTTTTTTTTTTTTTTTTTTTTTTTTGAGATGGAGTTTCCCTATTGTTGCCCAGGCTGGAGTGCAGTGGCAATATCTCAGCTATCTGCAACCTCTGCCTCACGGGTTCAAGTGATTCTCCCGCCTCAGCCTCCAGAGTAGCTGGGACTAGAGGCACCTGCCACCACGCCCAGCTAACTTTCGTGTTTTGGTAGAGACAGGGTTTCACCATGTTGGCCTCCCCCAACTTCTGTCCTAGGAGCTGTGGGTCTGGACTTGGGTCCTTCTCTTCTGCTGCTCGTTACAGCCCTGACATCCCAGTTTTCCTTCACACCCAGTCCGGTATAGATGGCCTTTGTTAACGTGAAACTTCACTTTAATTTGCCAACAGTATGCAGAACTGTGGGCAAGTTTCACTTCCTTCTCTAGAGAATTTCCTGAGTTAGCAAACGTAATTAATCCCATCCATTTGACCTAAATGTTCTTTTCCCATTTCCCTCGAATCCAGGTGTTCTCAAACCCTGGCTGTTTATTAAAGCCATTTGAGACACTTTCCAAAAAATACCCATGCCCAAGCCCCCGAACAATTTAATCAGAATGGGGAGGGGAGCACAGGTGATTCACCAGCAGAGCCAGGCAGAGAACCACTCTTCTGAGCTCCCCGTACAACTCCCATTTAAAGCCTTAGGCCAGTATCAGTTCTTTCTTTCCCCAAGCAAACTAATGCAGGCATTTTACTGTGTATAATTTGTGATGCCATCACTTTTTCCCCAGGCCATTTTTTCATGCAAACCAACCCAAGATGAGATGTTCAGGGGTTGGCGGGCAGGTCCTTCAGCCCCTGTGGTCTGGCAAGCAGAGGGAGGTGGAGGCGTGGCACCGACTCTGGGGAAGTGACAGGCAGCTTAGCTCAATCATCACAGCTAAATACCCAGGTCAGAAGAGGGAGGCCCCAGCCCCGCCGCGCCAGAGCAAAGCCCTCAGCAGTCAAGTAAGCTGGGCAGAACCAGGCCCCAGAGCTCAGAGGTGGAAGTAGTTCTAGACTGCTGAATTCAACATTAGTTCCCAGACTGTTGATTTTGTTCTCGGAAGTGGAAGCTGCTGGCAAATTGGAGCCCTCTCACAGAGCCTGTCTCTTACAAGTCACGGGACATGAGAAATTGTCATCAGCAAAAACAGAGGGCGCTCCAAGGAGCCACGATTTACATATCCACCCAGGCTAGGCGCGGTGGCTCACACCTGTCATCCCAACACTTTGGGAGGTCAAGGCAGGCAGATCACCTGAGGTCAGGAATTGGAGACCAGCCTGGCCAACATGGTGAAACCCAGTCTCTATTAAAAATACAAAAATTAGCTGGGTGTGGTGGCGGGCACCTGTAACCTCAGCTACTCAGGAAGCTGAGGTGGGAGAATCACTTGAACCCGGGAGGCAGAGGTTGCAGTGAGCCAAGATCATGCCTTTGCACTCCAGCCTGGGCCACAGCAGGAGACCCTGTCTCCAAAAAAAAAACCTCCACCCAGAGACAAGTTTCTCTAACACAGACATCTGCATGTTTACTAAAGGGACAAAGGTGAAATAACAGGAAGGGCCCTAGATTTGGAAGTCAAGAGAACTGGTTGATGGCCAGCCCTGCCCCCCACCTTTACTCCCAGCACATCTTTGCCAACATTGGTTTATCAAACTTTTCAAGTTTCCCAACAAAGAGGTGACAAATGTTATCTCATTCTTTTAATTTACATTCCAATGACTATTTTAATAGAACTACAAAACACCACAATTGAAAGAGACCTCAGGGATCAAGTAGTCAAATGCCTTTGTTCACAGAATTTTTAAATTGAGCATAAGTAATACATTGATTGACACATCATCATGGTAAAATTAAATATAAATCTCTATATATAGTGAGAGAGAGAGAGCTTAATCTATTGAACAGAAAATGAAAATTCTGTTTTGCACCTTCCTCTGATTCTCTTACTGAGAGGTAAATTCATGTTAATCATTGCTACATATGATGGGTAATTTGTTACATATTTACTTGTATATGTAAATGCATAAAAATATAGTGAGTTGTAGTGTTTTACATAAAAGAGATATTGTTGTATGTGTTTTTCTGTAATTATTACTTTCTTTTTTTTTTTTTTTTTTGAGACGGAGTTTCGCTCTCGTTGCCCAGGCTGGAGTGCAATGGCACGATCTCGGCTCACCGCAACCTCTGCCTCCTGGGTTCAGGCGATTCTCCTGCCTCAGCCTCCTGAGTAGCTGGGATTACAGGCACGTGCCACCATGCCCAGCTATTTTTTTGTATTTTGAGTAGAGATGGGGTTTCACCATGTTGACCAGGATGGTCTCGATCTCTTGACCTCGTGATCCACCCGCCTCGGCCTCCCAAAGTGCTGGGATTACAGGCTTGAGCCACCGCGCCTGGCTGTAATTATTATTTTCTAACAACACATTCTAAGGTGCCTTAACACATACCTCAGAAATCTTTCCATATCAGTACACATAGACCTATTCCACTCTTCTAACTGCTGCATAGTATTCTATAGTGTGGAGTGTATTTGTTATCCATTGCTGGATAACACATTACCCCCAAATTTGGCAGCTTAAAAACAACAATATTTTATTATTTCACACAGATTCTGAGATCAGGAACCCTGGTGGTTCCGGATCAGGGGCTGTCATGGGGTTGCAGCTGAGCTGGCAGGGCTGTGGTCATCTGAAAGCTTGATTGGGGTTACAGGATCCACAGATAAGGTGCCTCATGCCCATGGCTGTTGGCTAAAGGATTCAATTTCATTCCACTTGTGCCTGTCTACAGGGCTGCTCAAGCAGGCAGCTTCCCCAGAGCAAGTGATTCAAGAGGAAGGAGAGAGAAAACCCAAGATGGAAGCTGCTGTCTTTTAAAGACCTAAGCCTGGGAGTGCTGTGCCATTCCTTCTGTTACAGGTAGTGAGACAGGCATGAGCAGGGCAGGAGAGGGCTCTCTCCGACTCACTAGGAATGTCAGGTGATGGTTCGGCAATGATTACATTGCCTCTCTAAAGTGATAAATTGGCAGCCAGCCCCAGGGAGTGGTCATTTCTCCACGGTCTACACCTGCTGCACTAAAGGATGAATTGAATGCAAGCGCTGGAAAGACACAACTTCCCAGGCATGTGCAGTAAGAGACAAAATGGTGGAGTATGACCCTCGGGGAGCACCCCAAAAGAAAAGGGAAGGAAGCCTCAGATGAGCATGCGTACAACTTCCTACACACAGCACATGTGCTCCCTTCCCCGGGGTAAGGAGGCTACTGCACATGCGGGCAGCCCACCCTAAGACAAGAATCACAGGAACGGGGCCAGCCTAGAAGGTCCTCGGATCAAGGTTAAACACTGCACTTGTTCTGAAGTTGCCCGCTTACGTCTCTTCCAAGTGTACTTCCTTTCCTGTTCTAAAGCCTTTATAAATAAACTCCCACTCCTCCTCTGAAACTTGCCTCGTTCTCTTTTTCAGACTTACACCCCTCAGTCAAATTCTTCCTTTTTAGGAGGCAGAACTCAAGTTGCTGCAGACCCCCTTGGATTCCCTGCTGGTGACTCAGATACCTTCCACTGGTAACAACTCTGCCATATGCTGTTGGGCAAGCCGACCATCCCTGGTTCAGTGTGGAAGAGGACTACACTAGGGGGGATGCCAGGAGGAGGCAGAGATCGCTGGGATCGACTTGGAGACCAGCTGCCACGTAGGGTCACCATGGGTTAGTTACCATTCTCACAGGTGGCCTTCAGTTTTTCACGCTCACAGGCAGCACTGCCATGAGTGTCCTTGGGCATGCTTCTTTTTCTTTCTTTCTTTTTTTTTTTAGAGATGGAGTCTCGCTCTGTAGCCAGGCTGGAGTGCAATGGTGCAATCTTGGCTCATTGCAATCTCCGCCTCCCACGTTCAAGCGATTTTCCTGCCTCAGCTTCCTGAGTAGCTGGGACTACAGGTACACGCCACAATGCCTAGCTAATTTTTTGTATTTTCAGTAGAGACGAGGTTTTACCATGTTAGCCAGGATAGTCTCGATCTCCTGACCTTGTGATCCGCCATGGATCATGCCTCCCAAAGTGCTGGATCTATAGGCATGAGCCACTGCACCTGGCCTCTTTTTCTTTTTCCTTTTTTCTTTCTTCTTTTTCTTTCTTTCTTTTCTTTTTTTTTTCTTTTCTTTTTTTTTTTTTTTTTTTTGAGAAAAAGGAATCTCACTCTGTCACCGAGCCTCGAGTGCAATGGTGCGATCTCGGCTAACTACAACCTCCGCCTCCCGGGTTCAAGCCATTCTCCTGCTTTAGCCTCCTGAGTAGCTGGGACCACAGGCATGCACCACCATGCCCGACTGATTTTTGTATTTTTACCAGAAACAGATTTCGCCATGTTGGCCAGGCTGGTCTCAAACTCCTGACCTCACGCAATCCACTCGCCTCGGCTTCCCATTAAGCATGCCTCTTAATGCCCAGGTACTTCTCTTCAGTCCTAGTGCTGCAATTCTTTCATTTTCAAATGGGAAACTGAAAGCAGAGGAAAGTAACTTCTCCAAGGTCATACAGTTCAAGTCCAGGATGACATCAGTCACCTGACTTCCAGCCTACTTTATTTTCAGAGCCATTTTGTAGGCATAATAAACATGGCCTGAGATTTTGAGAAGTATCTTGAGATAAAGCCTGGCTGGGAATTGGCAAGAGTCAGTTTCCAGAATGACAGAACGAGTAGTGGCTAATCTTGCTTTGCAGGCACTAAATAAACGTCACTACACTCAAAGCCTAGATTAGGCAATGCGTGAATGTCTAATCTGCCTTGATTAAAAGGAAACTGGTGGAAATGAGGAATCTTTTCCATGCCACAATGAGCAGGAACTTTGGAGTGAGACAGACCCGGGTTTGAATTCTGGCTCTAGCTGACGAGAGCAAGTGACTGTGAGCTCCAGCGACTGTAAGCAAGCCACATAATGCCTGTGACGTGGTTTCTCCATCTGTAAAATGGGAATCATCAGAGTACCGACCTCACAGGGAGTTCAGTGGATGATGTGATGGTGTAGCCGTGCGCTCAGCCAGGGGCTGGCAGGCTCCCCACAGGAGCTGCTGCTATTTGGATCCTCCCTGCCTGACCTACTTCATTTATCCATCAAGCTTCCTGAATGAATGAATTCCATTTTCTAAAAATAGATGGTGCCTGGAGAGCTCATTTTATTCAGTTTTCCCACATCATGACTCTGCCGTTAATATCGTGAGTTATTTTGTGGCCCGTTTTTGTTGCATACGTCAGATTTGTGATGAATGGAGTACAGTGTGGGTATGAAGTCAGTACAGAACCTCCTGAGAGCTGCCCCTGTGGCCCAGCTTGGCCTTCTCCCTGCCCCTTGTGTGGCTGCTTGTTGTACGTGCAACTATCCCTGCAGGCAGGGCCTGAATCCTCCCACCTCTGTGGCTGTAATGCGTCATGCATGAATGAATGAATGAATGAATGGAAAAAAGGGATCAATAGAACCAAATCAACTGCAATGAATGGGTCACAAATGACATCGCTGGAACATTGAATTATTGCCTGGATTTGGATTTAAAACGTTAAGGGGATTGGGGAGATGTAGAATAACTTTTGAGTCCTCCAGCATCCAGCAAAAGGAAGGATGGGGCACTGTGAGACGGGCAAAGGGAAGAGGGGCCAAGTATGGAGCCGGTTCTCTGTGTGATATGTTTAAGGTGTTTTCAGGCATCCAGAGTAGACCTCACCTGCTGGGTGGGGTTTAAGAGAGAGACTCATGGCTTTTCACCAGCTGTGCAGATTAGCAAACGGGCTTTTACCCCGAGGCCACTGGATTTCTCTGAGCTTCAGGAAAGAATCCTGGAAGCCTTACTGTTCTTTAGAATCAAAAGGCTATGCGATGTGTCTGGCCAGAGCCAGACAAAGACGGAGATTTAAAGGGTGTCAGGCCTCCATGCGCAAGCCTGGACCCAGAAAGTCTGAAGTCCTGCCCGCCTTGGCTGATCACTGCCCACCCCCCGCCTTCGATTGCTATTATCCCCGATCACCCAGCGGAGCTTCCCCCCAGACATAAGCTTCCCCTCGCCCCACGCTGCCATCTTAACTGTTGTTATGATAACCTGAATACTCCTCACCCCACCCTGCCATCTTAGCTACTCTTACACCCTACCCCAGCCACCACTGTAACTAAACTTACGGTAATGTATACTTACGGTAACTGATCTTACTCTGTAACACCCCCGCCCCCTCCCCAAAAGATTTGCCCCAACCTATAAAACCAACTCCTATCCCACCGCCTTTCGCTAACGTCATTTTTGGCCTTAGCACCCAGGTGAATAAACAGCCATGTTGCTCACACAAAGCCTGTCTGGGGAGTCTCTTCATTCAAAGCACACGTTTTTAACAAAGGGCATGTGACAAGTGTCCCAGGCAAGTGACACCCAGGCCCAAACTGGAAGGGTACCAGCATTCTCCCTCCTTGAGGATCCTTGTCAGGGACCACACCCACAGGGAGCACCTGAGCTGAGCTTGGCTTCTAAGCCCTGCCCTCCACCCCTAGCACTGCCTCCCTAGCCCCAAAGAAGACTCCAAGTCTTCCTGAAGGTGGCCAGCCTGCAGGCAAAGACCATTTCCTCCTCCTCCACTGGGAGTCTGGCCAGGCCCATGGGCTGGGCCAGAGAGTGGTACTGCCCTGGCGTGCCCCGAGGGAGAAGGGCAGGGCTCTGAGAGCCTGTGCAGTGCCGGGGCCTGGCCCAGTGTGACTGCAGCGCCATCACAGCCAGCTGCCCCTCCACCCCGCCCCGGGGACGTCTTGTAAGCAGGCTGAGACTTTGAGCTCACTCATTCCAAACCCCTTTGCTGTTCTTCCTCAGGAAGCTTCCTGTTGAAAGATAAATGTTCTGTCTCTGATCAAACAGATTTACATTTATTTACTTTCCTTTCCTCCCAGGACCGAGCCAGCCCAGACAAGTCAAAGAGGATTCCAGGCGGTTAAGACAGTTTCCGGAGAAGCTTGGAATTTCCCCGTAAGCACAGGGTCGCCCAAAAAAGGCAGGGTCTCTCAGCAGCCAGGAGAGGGGCTGAGCCAGTTCCCAAGACTCCCTGGCAAGTGGAGCGTGCCTTAGGGTGGGACGCGCCCTCCAGCTGTGTGGGGAACCTGGCTAGAGGTTGCTGAACCTCTGCTTTCAAGGAGCATCTGCTTTCAAGGAGTCTTATGACCCTGGAAGCATAGAACAATCACGGAGGTGCTTACATCCAAAATCCATTTGCCTTCAGAAAGAGTGTCCAGGTGCAGGTAAAGGAAGGAGAGCCTGTACGCTTTGGTAAATCTGTGATTTGGTTACAATGTAACTGGGCCTTTGGAACCCAGGGTGAGGTTTCTTATGTGACATGTCCTGGAAAGGCTCCACTCAATTCCTGAGAAACCCCTTATCAGACATCACCAGGAAACAGGGGCTTCCAAGGAAATGGATGTGGCAGGCACTCGAAGACCATTCTAAAACTCCAGCGTCTTTATTTATTTTCCTAACGTAGGGGACTTCGACGTAAAACTGCCTGAAAACAGTACATTCAGCTTTGTGTTCTTAAGCAAATAAATGGAACATAATTTGACACCTAAGAGACCACCAGAACTAGGCCCACTGGGAAGGGCAGGGCGGATGTCCCTACACCAGCATCCCCTGGGGGTCATGCCTGTGGGTTCTGGCACATCCGCTGTGACAATGTTGTGACCTGCTCATTTGTCACCTTGCCGAATCACCCCCCCCCGCCCCCAAGGGTTTGTCTATCTCCGCAAAGCTGCTTCCAGGATAGGATCAGGATCGTGGTACGTGGGGGCTGGGAGGGAGGCAAGGAGGTCTGGTTGTGCCCACATCCTCCAGCCTGGAGTGTGCAACTGCTCTTCTGGGAACTTCGATCTCCTCATCTGAAACACAGGGAATTAGAGAAGATGATTTTGTAAGTCTTAAAGGCTCTGTGATTCCCACAACAGTGCTCTAAAGTGGTCTCCAGTCCAGCATATCAACCCAAGCAAAAGACAACACTATGGTGACTTGTGCAGATGCCTCTTGCTTCTTGTAAACAGTGCACTCCCAAATACAGAGACCCTCTGATAGTCATCCAGGTAACTGACAAGTAGCTGGCCTGCGGTACATGATGCTTGGACAGACAGACAAATGACCAGTTGAGACCAAAGTGTGATTCTCTCTGATTGTAATCCTGTTGCCTGTCTCCTCGGCTGGGCTGCAAGCTCCTTGGGAGCAAGGAACAGATCTGTGCTACATAGAATCTCCAATCAGAGCTGATGGTGGGTCAGGAAGCACCAGGGTACGCAGGCTAGTTGTTGAAATATTGAAGTACTTCTGTACAGTTGCTAAGCCTGAGAGATCCTCTCTCCCGTGTCCTGCCGCCAAGCCCAGCGTCTACCCCAAGGCTTCCTTCCCACCCTCCAGCCACTGAAGGATGGAGCCTGATGTAGCACCCACCCTGTTGGCCTCGGCTCCAGCACTGTATATGGCTGGTGTCATTCCGATTGGCCAGTGTCCTTGCCATACTGTTTTTAAATGTTGAGTGATGGACCAACTCAATGCAGGTGACAGGGAGGGACAGCACATGACTGGTAAGTGCCACCTGTCAGCTGGGAATAGGTATATGTAGGCTCTGGTCTCCCAGTGGACTGAAAATGTTCTCAGCAAAGAAGTGGACAGTGTGTGCTGCCTGACCCCAAGAAGACACATGTTCAGACCCCTAGCTGGACAGCACAAGGACCTCCAAGGACACCTGCAGGCAAAGGAACGGGCTGAGTCTCAGCCCCTCGGACTTAGGAGCCAGGTGGCCCCACCTGTCTAAACCTGCATTTCCTCTTCTGTACAAAGGCGACAGTTAAACCTACTTTCCAGTTTGCATGAGGACTTGTGTCTAACACAGGCTCTTATCTGTACCCACAGGTAGGGCTTTCCCTCCTGACGAAATCTTATTTGGATAAATCAGCACTTTAAAAATGACCAGGTAGTTACGCAGGTGTGTTCTGTTTGAAAAGATGCATCAAGCTGTATGCTTACGTATACAATTCTGTATGTAGATGATTATCAAATGCTAAAACATCAAATATATATTCTTAGGCATCAAAAGCATTATCAATAAAAGTTAAGGTGCTAAAAAAAAAATGGCTGAGTGAAATCTAGAATTTGAGACCTAGAGAAATTTCCTGAGACAGGTTCCTTCTGATCTTGAGTTTCCTGTCAGCATGGGATAGGAGGATTTCAAAACAGTCCTTGTTTCCCCCTGAAGCTAAGTGTTTAGCTGGTGCATTTTGGCAACAGCGGAGCTGGAAAAATATGTCTGGGTAGAACAGTAGCAGACAGACAGCAGTCAGCAAGCCAGGAGGTCGCAGGCCACAGGCCACAGGCCTTGGGCAGACACACCTGCAGATTAAACACTGAGTCAGATGGGGTTAATTACGCAGAGATTGATTCCGTCTTGAAAGAGAAACGGAGAGCGACCTCCCTGCATGCTCAGAGGTGGACCTTGGCTAAGTGAATCTAACAACTGATATTTTATTTCTGATCCAGGAAGTGTTGTGATATTGACCTTCAAGGTTCAGAGAGGAATGTTTAGGACACACAGTGAAACAGACAGCTGCAATCCAAGCCACAGTGGAATTTCCAGTGTCCTCTGCCCTTCTGGGGCAGGCTAGGGAGGGGTGGAGTGGGGAGACAGCTTCACACTTTCCTGTTTGTGTGTGTGTTTGAGATGGAGTCTTCGCTCTGTCACCAGGCTGAAATGAAGTGGCACGATTTCAGCTCACTGAAACCTCTGCTTCCCAGATTCAGGCAATTCTCCTGCCTCAGCCTCCCAAGTAGCTGGAATTACAGGTGCCCACCACTGCACCCAGCTAATTTTTGTATTTTTAGTAGAGACGGGGTTTCACCATGTTGGCCAGGCTGGTCTCGAACTCCTGACTTTGCGATCTGCCCACCTTGGCCTCCCAAAGTGCTGGAATTACAAGCACCTGGCCTATCTAATTTAAAAGGGCAAGGACAGTGGCTAGATGCCTTTCCATTTCACACCTACTGCTTTCCACTTCAGGAGTGTTCCTGTTCTTCCCACCTTGGCTTTCAGACGAGCACCTGGGCTTGGGGCTTGGAGACACAGCTGGTCCCCAAGTTCACCCAAGACAGCTTGTTCCCATGAGCTCATGGAACACCAGGCTGTCTGGAACTCAAAGTGTGTCCCATGCAAACAACATCCTAATAGCACTGAGAGTGGCCAGCTGACCAACACAGTCTGTGATGTCCATCCCCATTACTTGAAGTCCTAAAAGCTCTATGGACTTTTAGGAGCCCATCATGTTGCCATGAGCACACACTCTAGATTTAAACTTCTCATTTGGTGGACAGTGGGGAGGTGGGGTCCCCTGTGTCCATCAGTGTCCCTTCACTGTGTAGCCACTGAGCACCTGCTCTGGGCCAGGTCCTTATTTAGGGAAACACAGAGAGATGCCTCCTATGCCTCGCAGGCTGTTTATGGCAGAATTCAGGACAGATTCCAAATACCTACACCCAAGACCAAAAATGGCCCTATCAGGAGAGGTAGAGAATGCATGGAGAGGGGATTTCAAGGCAGGGAGGTCACATCCCAGTGGGGTGGAAGCAGGGAACTGAAGAGAAACTTGGGAGGATGGGCTGGACTTCGAAAGACAGGGAGGGGAGGGCATCCCAGGCCGAAGATAGGTGTGAGCAATTTCTCTTTCCCCAGGATTTGGAAGGGGAACCAGGGAAGAAGGGCAGGCACAGGCCAGGGCAAGGCCCTGTGCTGTGCAAAAGAGCCTTGTAAAAGGCCAGGCAGTAGGGGTTATGGGAAGAAGGACACAACTCGAAGAGGCCCACAGGCCACCCATGTACCCAGATGCCTGAGGGAGGCAGCAGGAGAAGCCCCCAGCTCCTGCCCAGGCCCCTCTACTCTGATCAGAGTGAAATAATGACAGTCAACTCCGATAAATCTATACTAGGGGAGGTGACCAGTCTGACTTAGCTATACCTAAAGCACACAGTTGAAAATGATCTTTAATTCTTTGTAAAAAACTTTTATTTGAGGTTCAGGGGAACATATGCAGGTTTGTTATGTAGGTAAAACCATGTCATGGGGGTTTGCTGTACAGATTATTTCGTCACTCAGGTACTAAGTCCTGTGGACTCACGAAGGGCAGGAGAGTTGTTTCCGTCTTTACCACTCCGCGCCCCAGCCCCCGCTTACCCCGAGGCAAACTGGAAGTGAAAGGAGGGCTGCAGGGGACAGGGCAACTGAAATTAACAACCTTATTTCAGAGTGAACGTCCCACTGCCATTTGCACAGCAGGAAGCAGGAGAGCAGCACTCTACGGCAGGCAGGCACTCCCCATCTGAGGCTGGAGGGTTCCTGTACTGGCCCTGGCGGAGCAGCGAGGTGGCCCAGGCTCTGCAAGCTGAACCCACGTGGAGTCAGACCGTGACCAAAGCCTCCACAGATGATACAAACTCTGCTAGAGTCAAGAGGGCTGCCGTGCTTATTGATGACATCTTTTTAAAACTATGATTTCAAAGACAGAGTCTTGCTCTGTTGCTCAGGCTGGAGTGCAGTGGCACCATCACAGCTCACCACAGCCTCGAAGTCCTGGACTCAAGGGATCCTCCCACCTCAACCTCTTGGGCAGTTGGGACTATAGGCACACACCACCACACCTGGCTTTTTTTTTTTTTTTCTCACTTTTTGTAGAAATGGGTATTGCCACCTTGCCCAGGATGGTCTTGAAATCCTGGGCTCAAGCGATTTACCCACCTTGGCATCCCAAATTACTAGGATTACAGGAGTGAGCCACTGCTCCCAGCCTCTGTGTTTTTGTTTGTTTGAAAAAGAAATGACAGCACCTTCTGGCACAGATCAGTGTCATTTCAACTGGGTCATGACGGGTCCCTCTGTAGTTAGGTAAGGCCATCAATCTTCCTTTTTAAAAATGTCAGCTGCAATTTTTAAAAAGGATATTGTGTTTTGCTTCCTAAGGCTCTTTGTATTGATCCCCCCTCCCTTCTCGGGGTTTTAGTACAACCGTGAGTGTGTGGTTTGATCTGGAAACTGTCCAGCACACAAGTCAAACCAAGAGGGCGCTTCCTGAGTGCTGCATGTTTCCACCGAGCCGCGATCCATGCCAGCTTCAGGACAGGTACGGCGGTCGCCCCTTCCCTGAGACATCTCATACTCTTCCGTGTCTCTGTTTTTGGAATGCTCAGGGTGGCTTTCTGTGGTGCTTTTTATAGGAAATCAAGATTGTGGGAAAGGGGAAAAGGGAGAGTGGTGACCAAGGGAATTTTCTTAAGGACCCAGTCCTGCCGTTGTTCAGAGAGTAGTCCCCTTCCTAGAAATAGGCAGAGCCTCTGAAGCTGGGACCTGAATGTGCTCAGGAGCAAAGAGTCACTGTTTCTCAGTGGAGTTTGTTGTGGAGACCAGGAGGGAAATGGGCTTGGAAATCTAGAATCCCAGAGCTCTCAGGGCACCCAAGTCAGGCCCCACAAGCTCTCATCTGTTGCTCAACTTTCATCCCATTTTCTTTCCTTGAGAGCTCGCATGGCCTCTGCTTGCACATCCCCAGGGACGGGGAGCTCACTCCTTCCCTAAGCATCTCCTGCCTGTCTGCCTGTGCTTCAGGCACCCAGCTGGGCTCTGTGGAGCAAGGGTAATAGAACATTTGAGCGTGTCCCCATCAGATAAAGGGAATTTCGGCCGGTCTCGGTGGCTCACACTTGTTGTAATCTCAGCACTTTGGGAGGCCGAGGCAGGCAGATCACCTGAAGCTGGGAGTTCAAGACCAGCCTGACCAACATGGAGAAACCCTGTTTCTACTAAAAATACAAAATTAGCCGGGTGTGGTGGTGCATGCCTATAATCCCAGCTACTCGGGAGGCTGAGGCAGGAGAATCGCCTGAACCCGGGAGGCAGAGGTTGCGTTGAGCCGAGATTGGCCATTGCACTCCAGCCTGGGCAACAAGAGCAAAACTTGGGCTCAAAAAAAAGGTGGGTGGGGTGGGCGAGAGCTTTATGGCAAAAGAATTGCTGCAGAGACTGTTAAGGACATGTTAACAGAGTCCTTAACATGCCCCAGGACTCTGTTAAGCTAGAGGAGAGGACAAATGTGAACACGGGATATTAATCCAGTGGGGGCACAGAGGGGTCTTTCCTGCCAGGAGCATTCACTTCTGAGCCTCCGCCCCTCAGTCTGCCCTGATGCCAAGTCCTCCCACGTGCCTGGCACCCTCCCATCCCTCCCTCCAGTGGCCCCCTTGGGATTCTGTGAGCTGGGCAGCACTGAGCCTGTCTCCACTCACTCTGCCCTTCTGTTCTCCCTGAATCCACTGCTTCCATTTCTCTCCTGTACTGAGGAGGTGGGCAGGATTTTCAGTTATTCTCAGGCAAGTAGCAGAGAGTTAACAAGGGCCCACACTGTGCCTGGCAGTGGAGTTGGGTTCAGGAAGCCCAAAGATGCCAGAGCTCCTGCCTCCCAGGGAGGCAGAGTCCAGGGGTACAGTTGGATGCAGGAGGTGGTGGGAACACGGGATGTTTGTGCAACTAGAGAGGCAACCCGCTCAAATGCCAGCCCCACCCCCCGGGCCCAGGATCAGCCTCCTGTGGCCTCCAACCACATGGAGTCCAGCAAAGTGAAATTAACAAGGTCATTCTGTATCTGTATGTCTTGAAAAAGAGTGAGGGTCCTATTCACAATCCCGGGCACAAGCGTCACTATCTCTCATGCTCTCAGCCTCGTGCTTTCAAGCCCTCACTTGTTTCCATGAAACAGGCCCTAAGCATCTCTCTCCTCTCCCCTATCATCCAGCCTCACGGCCTCCTGCTTCCTTCCACAGGCCATGCCAGGCGGCCTCTAGTCAGAGGCCCCAGCATCTGCCCCACGCCCCTGCCTCTTCATCCATCTCAGGACACGCAGCTTGTTGCTCAGGTTACGGAGATGCTACTGACACATTTCATGAACTCCAAAATGACTGTAATTTATGATTTAAAAAGAATATCCTAAGGCTGGCTGTGGTGGCTTATGCCTGTAATCCCAGCACTTTGGGAGGCCAAGGTGGGTGGATCACAAAGTCAGGAGATCAAGACCATCCTGGCGAACATGGTGAAACTCCGTCTCTATTAAAAATACAAAAAATTAGCTGGATGTGGTGGTATGTGCCCGTAGTCCCAGCTACTTGGGAGGCCGAGACAGGAGAAATGCTTGAACCCAGGAGGTGGAGGTTGCAGTGTGCAGAGATCACGCCACTGCACTCCAGCCTGGGCAACAATAACAACAAAAGAATATTCTAAGTCATAATGATTATAATCCCCTTACATCTGTATCATTTCACACCTTACCAAGTCCTTACACATCTTTTCCTCCTTCCACGCTCCTTGGAGGAGCTCTTACCAGTGTCTGAAACTGGGGAAGGTGGTGGCCTTGTCTGTCCAAGATTGCCAGGTAGGGGGCAGGATGTGGACTCAAAGCCAGGCCTCCGTCTCAGGTGTGAGGCTGTCTCCACTACACCACCTGCTTGCTGGGAAATTCTGCTCCCTGCCAACCTCCAGATTTAGCCCAGCCCCCGGGCCTCCCATACTAAGATCAACCAGGAAGTGATAAAATTAGCAGAGGTTTGGCCTCTAGTCAAAGCAGTTGCCAAGTCACGGCTGCACTTACTACCTTAACCTCCAAACTCCTGGTGTGCTCTGGGTTGGGGCCGTGAACCGATGCGTCATGCCTGGACTTGATGAAACGCTGTTGAAGGAGAGGCTGCAGTCCCTTTGGTTTGACACACACAAAGCTCTTCAACAAGCCTGCACGCTTCCCAAAGGCCATTATCATTTGTAGGGTGGACTTTGTGTATACACAAAAGATGACAGTATGTGAGACATGAAAGCAGGGTCTAGAGCTGCTATTATTAGATCACTGTTATTTGGAGAACTGGAGCATCCACAGGGAAAGTTGAAGACCCAGAGCCGACTCAGCCTAGACGATGTTTTCTTATGGGTGACATCTGCCCTGGCCAGCCAGGAGCTGTAAGATGGCCAGGCTGACACTCACCTGGAACTGGGGAGAAGGGGTATGGTTTAAAATATATAGTATTCATTGGCTGGACACGGTGGCTCCCAGCACTTTGGGAGGCTGAGGTGGCCAGATCATGAGGTCAGGAGTTTGAGATCATCCTGGCCAACATGGTAAAACCCCATCTCTACTAAAAATACAAAAATTAGCTGGGTGTGGTGGCACGTGCCTGTAATCCTACCTACTCGGGAGGCTGAGGCAGGAGAATCACTTGAACCAGGGAGTTGGAGGTTGCAGTGAGCCTAGACCATGCCACTGCACTCTAGGCTGGCAACAGAGTGACACTCCATCTCAAAAAAAAAAAGAAATGTATAGCATTTATTATCTTATTATAAAAGTAATTAATATTCAACGTAGAAAATACAGAAATATAGATGAAGAAAAGCACCTTAATCTTAGTACCCAGAAATGTTATCTTTTCAGATTTCCATTCTCCTCATAGGTACAGGCATATTCTCAAAAGTGGAAGTTTCCATGAAGCAAGTTAAACACAGCACAAGGAACTAACCATCCTTGCATGACACGGACTGAAACAGGACCCCAGTCATGGCAATGGTGAGGCACAGCCACCCCGGCTGCTCTGTCGGTGGCCTGGGGTGCCTGTGGAGTGCTATTCTGCTGCTCACCGTTGGGTTGGAAGGTCAAGGCCACTGGTGATAGAGGGGAAGCTCCTGAGAGGTGAACTCAAAAGCAAATGAAGGATGTTGTTTGGCTTTTGCCTGTTTTTTTTTTTTTTCCCTTACAATAACAAAATGCATACATAGCTATAGAAACATTTTAATTATGAAAATTATTGCAGAAAAATACCTTTATTATTGTGAGTCTAAAATTCTTTAGCCTTTAACTCACTTTTTCCCATTGAAATAATTTTTTTTATTGTGGTGTTTGATATACCTATGTTTTTAGAATTTGGAATATAGATTCTTTTTTTATACATACATGCGTGTAGGTATACATCTATAAATACATATATGTGTGTGTACACTGATATATATACACATTTATATATGTAATTTAAACATAAAATTAGGATCGTGGGAATCATATACTCTTAGATTTTGCATTCTTTACTTAGTAACACATTATAAGCATTTTCTGAGGCATTACATTTTTTTTTTACATTATTCTTCATATAATGCCTAAAGTATTATGTGAATGAAGCATGTATTATTCATCTACTCACCTATTCCACTTTTTTTTTTTTTGGAGATGGAGTTTCATTCTTGTTGCCCAGGCTGGAGTGCAATGGCGTGGTCTCATCTCACTCAACCTCTACCTCCTGGGTTCAAGCAACTCTCCTGCCTCAGCCTCCGTAGTAGCTGCGATTACAGGTGTCCACCATCATGCCCAGCTATTTTTTGTATTTTTAGTACAGATGGGGTTTCATCATGTTGGCCATGCTGGTCTCAAACTCCTGACCTCATGTGATCCACCCGCCTCAGCCTCCCAAAGTGCTGGGATTACAGGTGTGAGCCATGGTGCCTGGCCACTTTTTTTTTTTTTTTAAGACAGAGTCTTGCTCTGTTGCCCAGGTTGGAATGTTGTGGCGCAGTCTCAGCTCACTGCAGCCTCTGCCTCCTGGGTTCAAGTGATCCTCCCAGCTCAGCCTCCTGAGTAGCTGGGACTACAGTTGTGCACCACCACGCCCGGCTAATTTTTGTATTTTTGTAGAGACGGGGTTTTGCCATGTTGCCCAGGCTGGTCTTGAACTCCTGAGCTTGAGAGATCTGCCGGCCTCAGCCTCCCAAAGTGCTGGGATTACACGCATGAGCCACCATGCCCAGCCTCTCTTCTACATTTTAAGTTGCTTCCAGTTTTTTTCTACTATAAAAAATGCTCTGACAAACCTATGACTCTGTCCATGTCTCTCATATTTTCTTACAATCGACTTTAGAAATAGGATGACTTTCATGAAGTTTTCATATTATCAATAGTGTAATAAATCCCCCAATATAATGGCTGGCACACAGCAGGCATTCAATAATTGTTCGCCACAAATAGGAAATCAAGTAAGAGAACTGACGAATTCTGTGATTGCAGAGGGTTAGGAGAGAAGTGTGCTCCACCTCTTCAGGCATGATGTAACCGGACAGTCTAGGGTAAGAGGGATGAGAAGAAATGGTGTTGATTTTGCTCCCAGGTGCAGATGGACCTGCCAATACCCAGAACAAAATGATTCTTTGCTTTGACCCAAGCATGCCAATACTACCTTCCCTGATGCCCTCTTGGAAATGCCCTCTCCTTGATCCTTGGAGACCTCCTGTAAGCCCTTACCTTCATCACAGGAGGTGGGGATAGGGAGTTAAATGGCATTGATTACACACTTGATTCAGAGCCTTCATGTAGCTGGAAACTGACCAGAGAACAAACAACATGAATCATTGTGTTCTCAAAAATTATTTATTAGCTATTCTCACTCATGGGAAAAAGATATAAAAAGGTAAATGAAATTGAAACAAAATAAGATGAAAATCCCACAGCATTTCTCCAAGGACCTCAGCTAGATGATACAAAATGGACCACTAGGGCTTTCGTGTTTACAGATTACTTACAGGAGGACCCATCAAAAGAAACGACACTTTAATTTCTACCGAGGTCTGTGGTCTAATGTGGTACAGTAAGAAGGGATTTTTTTAAACAAATAAACTAGAATGCTTACTAGCCCATGAGTGACATCTCTTCTAAGCCCACATGGTCAAACCTGTGAACTGAACGGCTGGGCTCCTTTTTGGTTTCTGGTTGTTTTTCGTTTTTGTTTTTGTTTTTGTTTTGAGCTGAGGGTCTGTTGTCCAGGCTGGAGTGCAGTGGTGTTGATCACAGCTCACTGAGGTGACCTCTTGGGCTCGAGCCATCCTCCCACTTCAGCCTTCCAAGAAGTCGGGACTACAGGCACAAGCCGCCACACCTGGCTGATTTTTAATTTTTGTTTGTAGCAGTGAGGGTCTCACAGTATTTCCCAGGCTGATCTCGACTTCCTGGGCTCAAGCAATCCTCCTACCTCGATCTCCCAAAGTGTTGGGATTACAGGTGTGACCCCTGTGCGTGGCCTGGGCTCTTTTTTGGAATGAGTCTTCCCAGTCCAGATGATTCTCCTGCATGTCCTTGTGGTGGCCAATCTCTGTTCTTTGATGACGGGTTGCTTTCAGATAGTCTCACCTGGAGCTGGTTGAATAAAGGATAATGGGGTTCTGGGATGTAGCCGGGAGATAAAAGCTGTGAGTGCTCTAATAATGAGGTAAGTTTTCTTATGCAGGCCCCGGTTGGTCCTGAAGTCCTTCCCTAAAGAGGTGATCTCAAAACCTATGCCAAGTGACGTGAGCGTCAGGAGAATACGCGCACAGCCTTCCAGGGTGAATGTGTGATGGGCCGGCATTGTTTGGACGCTTAAATACTGGGCTGGTCGTTAAAACCTTGGCTTACCTTACCCCTCTGGGGCTCGATGGGTGCTAAAGCAGTATCGTTTGTACTTTCTCAAACAATGGAAGCCTGTCAACATAAAGTTATAAGTCCAAGAAAGGTCGGGTCTTAAAGGAGTTCCATTCTTCAGAGGCAGACAGCAAGGGGCAGCCTTTCCTCCCCTTCCTTCTCTTCGGCTGCTTGCTTCCTGGCCCAATGGAAGATGCCCATGCATTTGTCCTTCATGTCACCTGCTCCCTGGAGGAATAAGGTCTCCAGCACCAGCAGCGCACAGGCCAGTCCTCAGCGGGTGGCCTCAGCACAGTGACCCACCCAGCAGGAGGGTTCAGCACCTTGATCTCAGGACGTCCTGGAGCGTCTCTCTAGCGGGTCAGACACTGCCCACGGGTCTGGCCCAAGGAGCCCCGTCCTTCCCCCAGATCGGGAGGCCCCGAGGGCAGAGCAGGGGGTGCACCTAGTCCTCCGGGATGGGGGTGTTGCAGTTCCCATGGTAGATCTTGACGTGGCCTTCACACCGGAAATAGGCCTCGAAGACGTCACTGTAGCCATGGTCCCTCCACCAGGTACACAGCTGCCGGTTCCAGGTACAGTCCAGCACATGGAACAGCTTGGGGTGCTCCATGCCGATCATGGTGAAGAAGTCCTGGTCCCCGAGGTGGCCGCGGAAGTGGTACTTGTCGGCCAGCTGCTGCACCCGCGCAGGCTCCAGCAGGCGGCTGTAGAGCAGGGACTGGCGCATGGCCTCCAGGTTCAGCAGCATCACCCCGCTGTTGAAGCCCGGCAGCCCCTCGGGGGGCGGGCCCCCAACCCTGGTCTGGGGGTTCTCATGGCGGAACTGCCAGAACGTGTGCCTGTGGAGAGAGAAAACAGTCAGCCTGCTGTGCGGGGGTGAACCAACCGGCAGGTGTTCACAGCAAGCCCGCATGCAAACACTGTGACGTGTAGAATCCACATCAGACTGCCAGCAAGTGGCAGAGCTGGGACCTGAACCTGGGGCCCTGGACCCCAAGCCCCAGATTCTTTCTAGCATCTTCTGCTACATCCTCATCACAGCCAACTTTGGAATTGACTGATGATGTCCCAGGCGCCACGCTAGACCGGCCTACTTACTCCCCACACAACCCCAAGGCATGGGTGCTCTGAGATGATACATCATTTCACAGCCAAGAAGACCGATGCTCAGAGAGGTCAAGGTGTTTGCCCAAAGTCACACACTGAGTAAGCAGCAGAAGCAGGGACTACACCCAGACAGTCTGGCTCCAAAGTCCACATTCTTAAGATAGCAGCAACCCAGGGAGAACCTACCACCCTCTTGTCTTCATCTGTGATCTCGAAAAGGAGAAGGGAGAGAGAAGCAGGGGACGAAATCCTGCCTAGAGACCAAGTCAAGACACAGGAAGCTGAACCCAGCCTGGAACAAAACTGTTTTCTGCTTTAGAACAAGGCTCATTCATTGAGCCCCAAGCCCAGCACTTCAGAAAGGCGGGGTCGGGGCCGGGGGCCTGCGACAGCTCAGGGCACACCGAGGGTTAGGGTGACAGCCAGCTGCAGAAGAGCCAAGTAGGATGATGGCTGTTTTAGAAGGAATGTCACTTTAATTTCAATTTTTCTCTCAGCAGATTTAGAAACCAATCTAGGTTCACAGTTCATGAACTGTTAGCCTCTTCTAGGTCCTCCACCCAAATGCTTCCATCTGGAGGAGAGAAGAAAGGCCTAGACACTTCCCTGTGAGAGCCAGGGTTAGGGCACCGCCCTCTGTCCTCCAGCCTCCAAAATATCAAAGCCTGCGTGTGCTGCAAGGGGTGTGCCGGCGGAGGGGACAGGCGCCCAAGCCCTCACCCACAGAGAGGAGGCTGCAGCGACCGTGCCTGTGACCTGGAGGAAGGAGGAACATCGGGAGGCCCATTGTGGCAGGAACAGGCGTAGGAGTGGGTCCTTAGAGTGGGGGACACATCATGGCAGAACCAACTTGGCTTCCCAGCCTGGAGATGCTACCCCGCTGGTCCCATGCAGAGAGAATTCCCCACCCAATCCCAGGATAGGATCGGGGTGGTGAAGCAGAAAGCAGAGGGGGAATAAAACGAGGAGCCTGCCCAGAGTGGCTCTCAGGGACCACTGCCCAGCACCAGGTCATTGCTCTGCATCTGGGAACGAAGAAACCTTCCTCAAGGTCTCACGTATCACAAAGGGTGCCACCGAGAGTTTGATCCCGCTGAGGGGACGCATTCCCTTAGACATTCTTACAGGGGGAATTCACAGGTTCAGTCTGTCTTTTGCTGTGACTGGTCTGTGAGTGAAACCAAGCTCTGGTCCCTGCCTGGTGATAACAGCCTTGGCAAAAATAAGCTTCTCACGCAAACCGAGATGCTGTCATCTTGCCACAAAAGCCTGCGGTGATGGGGCCACACAGGGTGGGGACGCAGAGTGGCAGCTGTGTGTTCATTTTACCCAGCTTCTTCCAAGTGGTTCATTTCAGGACCAGGTTATAAACCAGCTAAAATTCCACCAGGCAGACCAGGACACCACGACGTCATAGAGGAGGGACCCTCTGACAAGGGACAGCGGGTACTTTACCACCAAGGAGCTCGATTTACCCTTCAAGGGGTGGGAATGGAAGCGTTTACCAAGGTGCAGCAGAGACCCAAAAGGAGGGAGGACACAAGTGGCAGGCAGGCAGAACCCATGCCAGCCGAGGTACTGGACCACCTCATGCTCCATGGAGCCCACGCGTCCATATTGCTCCCCAGAGGACCCAGGAGGGAGGGGACTCGCCCGGATGCTTGTGCGACCCACGCAGTCTCCTGTGTCCACAGCACCTCACAGCAGGACCACAGGAAAGATCACAGGGCTGACAAGGAACGATGGAAAGGCCGGTACGGGGCGGACTGTGTAGCTGTCAACAGTGGGTGGAAGCAAGGGCAGGACACGACACAACGCTGCTGCTGCTGCACCTGCCCTTTCACTGAGCCACCCACCTCCCTGCCAGAGCTACTGTGGGGTTGAGTGAGGAGCAGGAACCATGGAGAGGATGCTCAGATGTCTTCAACAGCCTCTATTCTCTAGCAAATTGGGGAGCAAAGAGGCTGCCCACAGCCGTGGGTATCCTTACCAACCTCAGCAGAAAGGCTCCCAAATCTTCCACGCCTGCAGCAAGGATCAGCAAACAGTGACCCAGCACTGAGCTTGCCGAGCACAGGATATGGGGACCAGAGGCAGAGGGAAGAGGAAGGAATACGCCTCCAGGAGAAGGCCATGGCACAAGTGGCTCTTTGGGGACAATGCCCAGCACCACTGCTCCATCAAGATGAAGCAATATTTGATCATAAAGAGCCAGGAAGGACTGGTCTGGGTGTCAGCCTGAGAAGCAAAGGAGGGGCAGAAAGTGGGGCATGGAAGCGGCCCAGCGTGTCTGCTGGAGCAGAAACACAGCCTCAAGAGGAACAATGACCATCTCAACACAAAATGATGTCAGGGGGCCCTTGTTCAAGGCGTCCCCGCTATCCCAAAACGAACCCAGAAAACCAGAGCAGTCACCTAGGAAAATGGCATGCTTCTCTGGCCTCTGTGTCTGCTGGTTCTCGTAGTGGAATCGCATCAGCCTTGGGGTAGGAGTGATCCGGGGTGTGGGGAGTACCAGAGCTCAGACAAGGAACTTCGATCCCACAGTCAAATGGCCTGAACAGGTAGAGTCGCCAGGCCCTCAATGCAGCAGCACAGTGGGGGTCACAGAGCCCTCTGACACTCTCCACCTCGGCTCCCTCTCCCTGGCAGCCCAGGGCATCGTTGCCTGCATTTTCACAGAAAGGGAACAGAGAGCCTCAGTTTGTCACAGGTGGGACTTCTGATCTCTGAGGTCCCTTTTATCTGACTGCCTCAGATTCCATGGGCTAGGGTTCCACGGAGCTGCACTTGGATTTCAATCTTATTTCTGAATATGGGTGGCATATGCCAAAACCAGAGCACGGGGGACAGGGTGATTGAGTCATGCTGCCGCTGCTGGAACGTTGGTAATTTGGGGGTCAAACCTGAGGCCTCTTCCAGGCAGGGCAGTGAGTGTCCCAGACCCCTGCCCCTTCTTCACAGGGGCCTGGTGCTGATGACATATACTCAGGGGCACCACCAGTGGCATGTGCAGAGGCTGCAGGAAACCTCTGTATAAATGCAGCTATTTGGGTCTGAGTCCTGGAGCATCCAGAAGTTTCTCTGACTAACCTCCCATGCCCACAACCAGCCACTTTACTCTGATTGTCTGGGTTGGTCTAATTGTCTGACTGCCTGGCCTGTGGAGAGTCTTGTCCCATCTTCCATAGTCACCCAGAGACCTGTGGTAGAGGGGGTAAGTCTTTTATCCCAACTGCAAAACAAGCCCCCATGCAGACAGTCCAAGGTAAACACTGGTTCTTTCTCAAAGTCAAGGAGGCCCATTGGGAACATAAAAATTAAGAACTTTTAAGAACATTCTTCCTGGGGTAAATGTAATTTTCTAAATTTTTAATATTGAATATAACTTAAGAATCATAAAAAAGAATATTACAAGCCAGTGAACTCATTTTCAGGACTAAAGCCCACCTTGATGGAGAAGAGTATCTGAAGTAATTTGGAAAAGCAAAGTTCCTTCCTCGCTTCGAATCTTTCCCTGATGATCACAACCAAGGCCGCTCTGCTAGGGACTTTCTTTTTTTTTTTTTTTGAGACGGAGTTTCGCTCTTCCTACCCAGGCTGGAGTGCAATGGCGCGATCTCGGCTCACTGCAACCTCCGCCTCCTGGGTTCAGGCAATTCTCCTGCCTCAGCCTCCTGAGTAGCTGGAATTACAGGCAGGCGCCACCATGCCCAGCTAATTTTTTGTATTTTTAGTAGAGACGGGGTTTCACCATGTTGACCGGGATAGTCTCGATCTCTTGACCTCGCGATCCACCCGCCTCGGCCTCCCAAAGTGCTGGGATTACAGGCTTGAGCCACCGCGCCCGGCCTGCTAGGGACTTTCAAGAGACCTTGGCAGGAGAACCTAAAGCTCATCCTCCCCACACACGTGGCCATCAAGCCTCCCTCCTCCTCTTCCCGCTACTCCAAACCCCAGGCCCTTTTGCCTCCGGCTCTTCGTGATTTTTTTTTCTCCTACCCCTTTCTCAGCTCCTCAGGCTGAGTTTTCCACCATCTCCTCCAAGAGGCAGGAAGCGAGGACAGGAACATGCTGAGCCGTGCTGGCTCCACCAGACTCTGCAGGAAGGTTCTAGAAGCCTGTGCTGACTCAGGCGGAGTGCAAGCTGTAGGCTCTCAGGCAGAGAAGGCTCCATTTGAGGTCTGAGATTCAGCACGTGGTCTCACGTGGCACACCTCTGGAGTGTCCTTCAGGCTTGAGAGCAGTCACTGAAGGGCCAGCACCTGGGCCTCCTCCCAGAGGAAGCAGCCGGCCCTGAGGCTGTGTCGTCAGCGAAGCCCGGAACCGGGAAACGCCATTTCCCTTATACCCATGCATGTGCGCCAGGCCCAATGAGCTCTCGATTGACTTGGAAGGGACCTTGTTTTCCAGTCACCCGAGATAAGAGGCCAGGAGGGAAGAGCAACACTCGGCAGCTGCCCAGCGCTTCATCCACACCAGCCAGGTCGTCTGGGGTGACCCAGGGACATTTCAAGTCCTGCCAGGCCCAGAGGCTCTCTAAACACCCTGCGCCCTGGCTGGGTGATGCCGGCTAATTTCAGACCAATGACACTGCATCTCGGTCCTACCTGGAGCTGAGGCTGAAGTTCTGTGGGGGCAGACTCGAGCTCTTCAGTCCTTTAGGGGAACCCCTGCCCTCTTCGATCAAACTGGAGAAGATGTGGGCATTCCCGGGGTTGTAGGGCCACCACAGAGTTCTACAGTGCCTGTGCCCCCAGGGCATTCCCTACTTTTAGCCCACAGCTGACCCTTATTAGGATCTCTTGATAACAAGACCTAAAGCGGGCTTAGGTCTCCAGCTCTACTGGACAGAGAGGATAAGAAGTGTTCCTAGGCTGGGTTTGGTGGCTCATGCCTGTAATCTCAGCACTTTGGGAGGCCGAGATGGGTGGATCACCTGAGGTCAGGAGTTTGAGACCAGCTCAGCCAACATGGCGAAACACCGTCTCTACTAAAATACAAAAATTAGCTGGGCATCGTGGCACAAGCCTATAATCCCATCTACTCGGGAGACTGAGAGAGGAGATTTGCTTGAACCTGGGAGGCGGAGGTTACAGTGAGTCAAGATCGCCCCATTGCACTCCAGCTCGGGCAACAAGAGTGAAACTCAAGTGTTCTTGACGTCACACAGGCTATTTGCAGTAGGACCAAGAGGGGCTCCTCATAGGGCCACGGTCCCTGAAGACTCTTAGGGACTCCTGGTTCATGTACCCATTGTGCAGATGAGCAAGCTGAGGCTCAAAAACTGCCCTGCCCAGAGTCACACTGCTGAAAGGGCAACCCCCACATTTCCAGGAAAATCATGTGTGCTTTTCCGCAAAGGCCTCTGCCCAGAAAAGGGAACTGCTGCCTCCTACCTGCCCAAAACAAGCCCTGCGGTGAGGTCAGCCAGCCTGCCAGGGCCCACCTCCTCCAAGCTCACTGCACTAGCACGTGACAGGCCTTGTCTGGGACAACAGAAGGGACATTAAGCAGGTGACAGGCACGTGCTCACCCGTGTCTGTGGGACCTCGTAAGAAACAAGTGCTTGTCTTCAAACCCCAGCCCTCTTTGAGGTCCAGAAACTGAGTTTCCAAACCACAGCATCCCCAGAACTTAGAAAGAGCAAGCAGGGGGCGAGGCAGGGACACTGCTTCACGGGCTGAGAGGGCACTGGGATCAGTCCTAAGTGCTGAAACCAGGCTGCCTGGCAGGAGAGGAGAGGAATGCTGGGGCACTGAGACCCACAGAGACCCTATGAGGAGGCACACGGCTGGTGGCTTCCCCTCCAGCCCCTCCCCTCCAGAAAGAACCAGCAGCAAGACCTCCGCCTCCTGGAGCCTCTCCCTGCTCGCTGGAGACTGCCGGTGCCCCTCGTTTGCAATGGCTGGCGTCTCTGCACAGCCTGAGAGAATGAGGGTTCAGGGAAGGAGAATGGCCTGGGGGAAGGTCTAGGGACTCAGGAAAGTGAGAAAGGAGGTGGCATCTGCTGAGCGGATGTGCACAGCTTTAATCAGGACAGCACTACCGCCCACCCACAGCCACCCGCTCCGGGAGAGGAAGAAGCCGTACGGGGTTGCGGCGCAGGCATGCGCACATTCCCAGAGCCTGTGTTGTTTTGAATTATGCCACGCTGGGGCTTTCAGCTGGAGGAGGGACAGTCATGACAGGGCACTGGGTTGGCTAGCAGACAAGCCAGGCGTGCTGGAGAGCTGTCCCTGTGCCACCTGCACAGTGGGCCCATTGTCATGTACAAGACCACTGAGCTCTGTTAGTTTGCTAGGACCGCCATAACAACGTCCCACCTACGGGGTGGCTTCAACAGCAGAAAGGTACTGTCTGTTGGTTGTACAGGCTGGAAGTCCAAGATCATGGTGCTGGCAGCTGGCTCCATCTGGGCTGGGTGGGAGGGTCTGTTCCAGGCGCTCCCCTCGCTCCTGGTGGCTTGCTGGTGACCTGGGATCCTCAGAGAGGCATCACCCCGCTCTCTGTCTTCATGTTCACATGGCATTTTCCCCGTGTACACATGCCTGCGTGTCCACATTTCCCCCTTCTATCAAGACGCCAGTCATAAAGATCAGGGTCTGCCCTACCCTGGCATAACCTCATCTCAACTCATTACATCTTCAACAACCCCATTCCCAGAAAAGGTGACACTCAAAAGTACGGGGGGCTAGGACTTCAGCAGAGGAATTCTGGGAGACACACTTCAACCTACAGAACTCTCCAGCAATGGAGATGGAGAAAAACACCACAGCTTACTTGTACCTTGTTCTCACCGTCCAGGGACTCAGAGGACACCTGTGGGGCCCAGAACTGCCCTCAGCAAAACCCCCAGCCCCTGCTGCTTCCAGAAGGTGGAGAGAGAATGACCCACAATGGGCGGAGCAGCTGCTGTCCAGGAAGAGGCTGGTGTCAGTGGCTGGGGAAGGGAAAAGCAGCAGAGGGATAAGAGATGGTGTGAGGAGTGGCATGGGGACCCCGGCAGAGAGATGTCCGAAAGCCCACCCTGCAATATCTCCTGCTCTTACTGGAACACACAGGGACAGCCGAGAACAGAGTGAGCTGAGAAAGCAATCAGCCATTACCCAAATGTTTAGAGGAGCACCCAGTGGACCCAACAGGCAGAGAAGCGAGTAGAACCTCCCTGCCCTCCAGAAACTGGGCTAAGGGGAAGAGAAGATCCTCCACGTGAATTTGCCAACAGTGGCAGTCACAAGGTGAAGAGAGAGCATCTGCAATCTAGAACCAGAGGCAGTGCTGCAATAACACGGATGGGATGGGGAGGATCCCCCCTGCTCCCCGCCCACTGAGCTGGGATGGGACTTCACACAGATCAGTGCACTGACCGTGCCCAGCAGTGTGCCCTGAAGAGCAGCCCTGACTCTCCCTGCGGGTGCTCAGCTTCTGCAGGGCTGATGCTGCAAACGCTCCTCCCTGCCCAGGCTTAGGGTGTGGCGGCTCCTCAGAGATCAGCCCTCATCCACCCAGCCAGCCTCCTGAAGTCTGGAACAATACAGGTGACCCATAGTGTCTGTCTCATTCCCAAAGCTGCACCAGCTATGACCAGCTTATCTCTGTGAGGCTCTGCAAAGCCTGGCCTGGGGCTGGAATCGTAGTGGGTGAACAGCCCTGACTGCAAGGCCTCTGACCTGGTGCAGGGTGGCCCTTCAGCCACCTGCAAGCCTCCTTTCCTCCAGAGCCCTGCAGAAGGGCAGCTGGTGGGCCTGAGGCCTCCACATGGCACAGCACCGCCAGGACCCCGAGGTTGCTGGCCCGTACCCTCAGGATGTGTCGTGCCCTTCTCTAAGGCTCCTCCTGGCCCTCCTTTCCCCGTGCCCAGCCTGCCTGGGCATCTGAGTCACGTGGCCTTTCCCCAACACCTGCAGCCCTGGAGCTGTAAAAAACAGACGGGTGGGGACTGGGGAACTCCCCTCACTCAATCCCACAAACTAGGTAGGTGCTATGATTTCCAGGTTATAGATGAGGAACCTGGGGCAGAGAGCTCTAAAATGCCTGCCCAAGGTCAGGAAGGGGAGAGTTGCCAGGCAGAAGAGCTGTCCAGGAAGAGAGAACCCCAGGATGCAGCTGGGAGCAGAGAGGGACAGAGGGAGTGCAGCAGCAGCTCTGAGGGGGTCAGGGAAGGAACACGTGACATCATCTACGGAGGATGAGGGGCACTAGGCCCTGGGAGGGGCAGGGGACAGAGACAATGGGGAAGAGGTATTGGAGGGGCTTTAAGCCTGGATCCCTACTCAGAGGGTAGAAACAAGAACAGCAGTGGCAAGGCTGGGAGGAGTGGGTGTGGGAGGAGGAAAGAAAACGTCACACTGACTCCTGAACAGGCACCCAGAGAGCAATGATGTGGAGAAAGACGCCTGGTGGGTGGCTGGATGAACAGGCCATAAGCAGAAAGCACAAAGCAGGTGGTACCGAATTCTGCAGAGTTCTGACATTTAGGGGTGGAAGAAGAGGAGCCAGGAAGACGCAGGGCTTTGGAGGACCCTGGCCACCTGTCCCCGACACTGACAGCTGAGAGGCCGCTACCGACTCAGGCCTTGGGGGCCTTTTCTGTGTGTGATCTCTGCAGCTCTCCTGCAGGGCCACTCAGCCGCACGGGCCTTCCAGCAAGTTCTGCAGGCCCACTGTGCCTCCTCCAGCTTCTCATCCCCTAGCCCTCTGACACAGGTGCCCCACCAAGTTCCCTCCTGCCTACCTTCCCCTCTTCCTCATCCCCATCCAAGCTGGTCCTTCCCTGGGCCTTCTCTCCCCAGCAATATCCTCAAAGCCAACTACTGGTATCAACTGCCCATCCTCTGCCTCTTACTCAAACACTTGGATCTGGACAGAATGACACCCAGACAGTACCTCAATATCCCTCCATAAAGTAGAGATGAAACCTACTGCCACTCTCCCCAGTCCCCAGGGCCGCACACTGCCCCCCACACTTCCAGAGCTATCCTCCCCACCTTCCACTGCAGCCCTGCACTGTCAGGCTGGCACCTCCTTGCTCGCCACCTGAATCCGCTTCCTCTCTGCTCCATCCCTGGGGACACCCTCAAGAATTCCAAATGCTGATGGCTCTTCCCTTCACCTTGACCACAGTGTCCTCAAGCCCCACCTAAGCCACCCGTTCAGCTCTCCATGAACCGTGCCACCAGAGGCATTCTGCTCTGGCGATGGGAGCTGAGATCCCTCCCTGGTGGCAACATCCTGTCTATCCTGCATAGAACCGGCTCATCAGAGCCTTGGGAAGCTGTGACCCTCAGCCCCAGTTTGGCAGCCTCAACTTGCGTCTCCTGGGTCCCTACTCAATATGACTTGTCCCCAGCACCTCACTGCACGTGAGAATACAGCAGCGTGGAAAGCTGTAGAGGGCAAGGACTTAGAGGTTCTGCAAGAGGCGACGGGTGACCTTGGAGAAGGAGAGGGACGGAGACGGAGAAGCCGGACCCTTGGCACTGGGGAGCATGTGAACAGGAGAGAACGGATGCCAGGGAGGCAGATGGACTTCAAGGCAAAGAGAGGGCAGAGCGAAGGATATTTTACACAGAGGGAGAGCTGAGTATTCTGTGTGCCAAGGGAAAGGAACGCATACACCAGAGAAAGGCAGACTGAAGAGAAGAAATACAGGGGGAACAGCAGGCTGGTTTCTTTGAGGAATGACAATCATGATAATGGCTAATATTTAGTGAGGACTTACTATGTGCCAGGCCCTGTTTTAAGTCCTTAAATGTATTCAATATAATGTTTGTAATAAGCAAACGTGGTAAGTGCTATGATTTCCAGATTATGATGAGGAACCTGGGGCAGGGAGCTCTAAAACGCCTGCCCAAGGTCAGGAAGGGGAGAGCTGCCAGGCAGAAGAGCTGTCCAGGAAGAGGGAACCCCAGGATGCAGCTGGGAGCAGAGAGGGACAGAGCCCTGAGAGGGTCAGGGAAGGAACACGTGACGTCATCTACAGAGGATGAGGGGCTGGGTGCAAGAAGGGTTTGAGAAAGAATTAGTTTCCAAGGGGCTCTGCGTAATACAATCAGGAATGAATAACAGGAGAATAAAGGGTGAAGGAGGGTGTGAGTGGAGTCAGGTGACTCTGGCTGATAAGGGGATATGCAAGCTCCGCCTCCTGGGTTCAACTGATTCTCCTGCCTCAGTCTCCCTAGTAGCTGGGATTACAGGTGCGTACCACCACGCCCAGCTAATTTTTTTCTATCTTTAGTAGAGATGGGGTTTCACCATATTGGCCAGGCTGGTCTCAAACTTCTTACCTCGTGATCCGCCCACCTCGGCCTCCCAAAGTGCTGGAATTACAGGCATGAGCCACTGCGCCCAGCCCAGGCGTAAGAGATTCTAAAGCTAGATGGCAGGAATTTAAGAGGAGAATGTTGAATGAAGGCAGTGGAACAATCGTTCAGAAAGGCATGAGCAGGAGGAGAATGTGCCTTGGGCCCAGTTCGCTAGAGGGAAGTGAAGACAGAGAAGGCGAGACAGAAAAGTTGGCTCCCCAAGCTCAGGAATCCACATATGTGACAAGGTGCTCAGTGTGACAAAGACTAGGAATGAAGAGGCCCAGATGGTGACCTGACCCAGGGATGCTCACAGCCCTCTGGACAATGTCCTTCCTAGCACTGGCCCTGGAAGGCACCCAGCCTCCAGTACAGAGGCTTGTACAAGCAGCAGCTGTTTAAGCCCCAGTACCTGTCACAGAGAGCAGCTCAATTCTAGTGGGAGCCTCAGGACCCAACCAAGAGACCACAGAGCTGGCAGCCAAAGCTAGTGAGGTCCCACAAGCACCTGGCCCAGCTCAGCTCCACAACCTTGCTCTTTCCCTGAATTTAAGGGAGCAGAGGGTAGGGGGATTATCAGGGTGAAGACAAAGCCACAGTCACTTTCAGAATCGGCTCAACGCCCCCGACAGCCTCATGGCGCTGGAAGTCACAGGAGAGAGTGCCAGGACACGTGGCGGGGTGTTTTCCAGGACAGTAAGCAGAATGCAGGCATGTGGTAAAGGCAGTAGGGAGGGTATGTGTGGAATTTAACCTTGTGTCCTCAATAAGACTCAATCAATCCGCACCAGCGCCCTTCACTCTCATGGGAGGGGGTGTTCCCAGCAGCCAGAGGTTGCGGAGACTCCGTGGATGTGGCTCACCCAGTCATGAAGGTTCTGGGCAGTATGACCCCCGGCTGCAAACTGTGTTCCTTCTCAAGATCAGAAAAAGTAGAGCGCCCTCCCATTCTATTCCGCCTAAGATGACCCCCACCATTGGCTGTCCCTGCTCGCTGTCCTACACATCTGTGGCATGGATCTTGGCCAAGGCAAAAATGCCACTGGCACGGTGACAGAGCGACGGGCCAGGCCCAGGCCCCACCTGCAGGAGCCTGTCATAGCGGGGTGGGCAGCCCTTCTCAGATGCTCACCTGGGATCCTTTCAGCCACTGCACTTCTGACAAGCTCTCAGGGGATGCTGACATTGCTGGCCCAAGGATCTCACACACGCCACAAAGCGTTTTTATTATTTTCATAAGGAGATGAAAGCTACCGAGTTATTTAAACCTGAAAATGGCCGTATAAGTGGCATAGCCATTTACAAAGCATATACAGGTTCTATGCTAATACTCGTCCCGTCTTCTCCCTCTGTCACAGCGCTGGGCAGGGCACTGGGACAGGCTTCCTGGAAGCAGCATAGCCATACTTACAGGGGCCAGGAGGGAGGCCCCACTCTGCCACCTGCCATCAGTCTGGGATCCAGGGGAGGCCGGGAGGCAGCTATAGATCAGATTTCCACTGCCTTGGAAAGAATGTACCAGTGCACAGATGGGTTCAGAATGCAGGTTCTGGGGGCAAACAGTCCCAGGCCGGGGCTTAAATCCTGGTCCTCTGTTATCTCCCATGGAGAAGGCACTCAAAGTCTCTGTGCTTTAGGCTTCCCAAATATAGACAGGGCTGCTGAGAAAATTTTATGAGATAATGCAGGTAAAATACTCAGTACATTCAGATGAGATAAGGAAAGCCGCAATGTGAAGTTAAGTGAGCAGTAGTGCGGCTTCTCAATGCCAAGCACGTCGGCTTCCTCTGTTGTGGGCGGCAGTCAGCGGGCCCTGCACCTGGTCTGCCTGGCTGCACCCACCAGCAGGGTGGCCTTGGGCAAATCACTTCCCCTCCTGGGCCCCCGGGTCCTATACCTATTAAATGGACGCATCGGCTGGAGGATTCTTTTCGGTCCCTGAAAGCCGACAGTTCTAGGCCAGGTCTAGACGTCTATGCTGCTTTAGGGGGTGAACGTCAAGGGCACCTCATGATCACTGAACTCCAACAACTGATCTCTCTTTAACTGTGCCACAAGCGTGTAAAGACAGTGTGGATTTGTTGTTGTTACTTGCTTTTGTTTCAAAAACCCACTTCTGTATATTGACAAAGCCTCACCGTTCATCCAGGGTGGGGCATCTGGGTGGCCTCCAATCACAGGACCTCAGCAGTGTGCTGAGGCACACTGTTGTGATTGCGTGAGGCAATCACTGTACCTATTTGTTTCTGCAGAGTCCTTAGTTTTGTCCTATATGAGTGTCTGCAGATTCAGTTTTCAGGAAATAGGGGTGTCAGTCTCAGGCTTTTGCCTCCCCGCCTGCCCGCCTCCCTGGTGGTCTCCCTGGAGGGCTGCTGATACCTGCCCATCTTCTCTCTCCGTCTGCTGCTACCGTCTGAGCAGCTGCACAGGAGCAGGAAGGAGGAACAGGCAGGGCCAGAAAAGTTCCCTGTGTCCCTGGAACTTCCTTCCCTCAGGCATTTCAGCAAAGAACATGGAAGCTTGTGGGAGTCCAGCCAGAAGAAAGAGAGTGAGGGATCCTGAAGAAGGACCTCTTTGCTGGATGCAGTGGTTCACGCCTGTAATCCCAGCACTTTGGGAGGCTGAGGCACGTGGATCGCTGGAGGTCAGGAGTTCAAAGCCAGCCTGGCCAGCATGGTGAAACTCCATTTCAGCTCCACAAAAATTAGCTGGGCATGGTTGCATGTACCTGTAATCCCAGCTACTCAGGAGGCTAAGGCACGAGAGTCACTTGAACCCCTGGGGGCAGAGGTTGCAGTAAGCCGAGATAGCTGGCTGGCTGGGGAACAGAGTGAAACTCCGTCTAAAAAAAAAAAAAAAAAAAAAAAAAAGAAGGACCTCTCCAAACCTGCCCTCAGCCGTGAGGCATCCCCTCTGCCAAGAGCAGCAGTGAGGTGCCAGGTCACAGGTGGCACAGACACGGCTCCAGCCAGGAAGCCCTGCGCACCCCATGAGATAAAGTTTCAAACGTAAGAAACCACGTCTGCACATTTCTGCTTGCCAGCTAAATTCCACAAAGCCTCTGACTCTGTGACAACATGCAGCCCTCCGGAGGATGAAGTGAAGACAAAACAGGATAGAGAGAGCCCCCGGCCCCCAACGTCTCTTGCCTGAGTCACTATATTCCGTAAAAGATACATGACCCTAGTCCTTGCCTTTTCCTACGTATAAGATCACATCTGAAGGGGTTAGTGATGACGCTTCGCTTCTGGAGTCTCTAACCAGATGGATCCTTCCACTTAAGCCTTGATGATACCCTGTGTGTATCGAGCCTCTTTACCTGTGTATAAACTGTGAGCTGGCTGGGCACAGTGACTCACACCTGTGAGTCACTAAATCCTAGCACTTTGGGAGGTCAAGTTGGGCACATCACCTGACGTCAGTCAGGAGTTCAAGACCAGCCTGAACAACATGGAGAAACCCCATCTCTACCAAAAATATAAAATTAGCTGGGTGTGGTAGCACATGCCTGTAATCCCAGCTACTTGGGAGGCTGAGGCAGGAGAACCACTTGAACCTGGGAGGTGGAGGTGCAGTGAGCTGACATTGTGCCATTGCACTCCAGCCTGGGCAACAAGAGCAAAACTCCATCTCAACAAAAATAAAAACAAACAAATAGCTGAAACAGTTTCGGGGCAGCCTGACAGAACCTCTCTGAAAGACTTCTCCCAGGCTATAGTTCTCAGTCAACTTCTGAAGAAAACTAACTTTAATTCTTTAAAAGCTTGATTTTTTTCTTTAGTCAACACTTCTCCCTGCTGAAATAACCCCTGGGGCCTCTCCTCAGGTCTTTCTCCTCGTCTACCCCTCCTCGGAAGTCAGGATCATCCCTACGTCCCAGCTGTCAATAAGTATTTGTTCAAGCCTATTATGGACCCAAGCATCACGCCCAGAAAAATGAGGAGGAGGAGGAGGAGGAGGAGGAGGAGACCTCGCCTGATTCACAGGAGTCATTACCCAGCTACATGTGAATGATCTCAGTTCCTCACAGCGACTATCTACAGTCAGTGTTATTTCCATTTTACAGATGAGGAACTGGAAGCCCAGAGGAGTTACTGAGCCTGGTTGGGTGCAGTGGCTCTTGCCTGTAATCCCAGCACTTTGGGAGGCTGAGACGGGCAGATCACTTGCAGTCAGGAGTTCAAGACCAGCCCAGCCAACATGGCAAAACTCTATCTCTACTAAAAATATAAAAATTAGCCAGGTGTGGTGGTGGGCGCCTGTAGTCCCAGCAACTCAGTGGGCCGAGGCAGGAGAATCGCTTGAACCCAGGACGTGGAGGTTGCCGTGAGCCAAGATTGCAGCACTGCACTCCAGCCTGGGTGACTGTGAGTGGGAATTGGTCTCAAAAAAAAAAAAAAGGCTGAGCATGGTGGCTCACGCCTTAATTCCAGCACTTTGGGAGGCTGAGATGGGCAGCTTATGAGGTCAGGAGTTCGAGGCCAGCCTAGCCAACATGGTGAAACCCTATCTCTACTAAAAATACAAAAAATTAGCTGGGTATGGTGGCACACACCTGTAGTCTTACCTACTCAGGAGGCTGAGGCAGGAGAATTGCTTGAACCCAGAAGGCAGAGGTTGTGAGGTTGTGGTGAGCAGAGATCATGCTATTGCACTCCAGCCTGGGTGACAGAGCAAGACTCCGTCTAAAAAAAAAAAAAAAAAAAACACACAGAGGTGTGCTCTAGGTCACACAGCTTGCCTTTCATTCTATTAACACAGAGCCTACGGGAAAGGAGGGGCTTAATGTCCTGTGCGCCCATCAAGTTCAGAGCTGGAGTGAGAAATAACATCAGAGAAAGGCTTCCCAGAGGGCTCTGGTTCTCTGGGAAGGTCAGGCTGGTAAGGCAGAAAACAGGACAAGAGGTCTGAATTGCAGCAGGCCAGTTCCAACCACAGAGTAGGGATGGGAAGATGGCAGTGCCCCAGGGGCACTGAAAGGCAGGAATCCCAATTCTAGTCAGAGCCCTGGTCTTACACCCACAATCTTATGGCTGAGAAAAACCCATAGAGATCACCCAGGAACATGGGGCATGGAAGCCACCAAGGCCATCCAGCTCGGACACAAAGCCCACACTCGCTAGGGCACCACAAGACAGCCTGCGGCCTTTCCCACCAGGGAAATGGCAGCCTCAGGGTAATTTATTTCAACGGTCCCAGATTTTGAGCGAAGTAAACCACTCTTTTCAGAGGTCCCATTCTCTCCCTAAAATACTTAGGTCAGCCCTTGCAGCCTCTTCTTTGCTTGCTGTATTTTACTGAGTTTAACCACCCAAGGATGTTCTCGGCAAAACTCCTGCCACTACACACAGTCACAGGACTCCATCGGCCCTGGAAACCCAACCCCAGGGAGCCATTTATGCAATCAGGCATCAGGGGTTGGGGATGTGAAGACCACTGAGGATACACAGTGAATCGACAGAGACCCTCATCCTGGAGAGCCCACTCTGGTGGGATGACCGTTGTCCATGCTGGGGACAGTGCACCCTGGCTCTTGGCAGGGAAGCTTCTCTGATGGTGTGCAAGACGGCAGCTCCTGCCACATGCAGACGATAAGGGTAGGAAAGGGAGGCCAGAAAGGCAGCCACTTCCAGACTGTGGAAATGCCAAAACCCGTGGTTCACCTGAGCAGCCGCAGAGTCTTCATGTTGATTGAACTTTCTCCCGAGCGAAGGACGACCCCCATGGGATTTACGGGATTCAAGCACTCTGCGTCCTCTCCATGTATGAGGTCAAGTAGGAAAAGAAATGACTGCCATATGAACGTTCACATTGGGGACAAGAAGGGCTGAGTGAGGTCCCTGGAGAACAGTTCAGAGGAGCGTGGGCTTTGGAGAGAGAATATCTGGATTGGCCCTTTGGCTCAACCCCCTTTCTGACCCCAGCACACCTCTTGGGTATGGTGACTTGGCACCAGTGTCAGTCACAGTCCTGGTCCTCACCCCTGGTGCTGCTGCCCCAGCTCCAAGCTGGTTCGGAAAATATGTAACTCACCCCAGGTGGCCAGATCTGGCATCTCTGCCACTCTCCCATCCCTCGTTCGCTGGAATGGAGGCTCCTTCTTCATGTCTAAGCATGCTAGCGCATTTCACCAGGGACCGCAGACCGACAGGGGAGTCCACCCTGTTCCACTCAAGAAGCACAGCGGTGCAGCCGGAGAGCAAGGAGCAGGAGCTTGGGTCCTCGTGCTCCCTGGAAGCTCCAAGACCCCAGTCACCCTGCGGGCCATGGTGGGCAGCCACGAGCCACAGCCTGTGTATGGTGAGAATCCTAGTAGAGTTCAGGACTGATGCGGTGAGACCACTCCATTCCACCAGGGGCTGGCCCAGAGTTTGCTTCAAAACTGTCAGGTCGCTACTAGCCTCACTGCCCTTCCACTGTGGTGACGGCACCACTGCTCTGAGCACTAACCTCATATCCAACACAGGAAAGACGGGTCTAAAAAGCTTGCTGGGCTAGCCTCTGCCCCCACCCCAAGGCCAGCCCCTGAGGCAGCTGCCCCACTCACGTCTGTCCTCTGTGCTGTGCAGGCCTTGTGGAGGCCAACACTCACTAGGACTCGGAGACACCCTGAGATGCACGAGACCCATCCTTGACTTCTTTTCTTTTCTTTTCTTTTTTTGTGATGGAGTCTTGCTCTGTTGCTCAGGCTGGAGTGTAGTGGTGTGATCTCTGCTCACTGCAACCTCTGCCTTTCCGCTTCAAGCAATTTTC
This sequence comes from Saimiri boliviensis, assembly GCF_048565385.1. Lineage (NCBI taxonomy): Eukaryota > Metazoa > Chordata > Mammalia > Primates > Cebidae > Saimiri > Saimiri boliviensis. Next base: position 83,209,745 of record NC_133456.1, read on the forward strand.
CTGCCTCAGCCTCCCAAGTAGCTCGACTGTAGGCACCCACCACCACGCCCGGCTAATTTTTGTATTTTTAGTAGAGACGGGGTTTCACCATGTTGGCCAGGCTGGTCTGGATCTCCTGACCTTGTGATCTGCCTGCCTTGGCCTCCCAAAGTGCTGGGATTATAGGCATGAGCCACTGTGCCTGGCTGCCATCCTTGCCTTTTCAAGCCTCTCCTCTTTCAGCGACTGCCTGAGGCCTGTGCACAGGCACAGCTGCATTAAAGGCCATTTGTACAGACAGAGCACACCTGGGCAAAACAGACCTGGTTTCCAGCACCCCCAAACATCTAGCCTGCCCCACTACCTCTGCCACACAGCTGGCTACACTGTGTGCTCTGAAGCCTTACAGCTCGGTACTCCATGGCACTGTTTCTGCTTTTTTTTTTTTTTTTTTTTTTTTTTTTAAGGGAAGAAAAAAGAAGAAAATTCACAAAACAATCTGTCCTTTTGACAGGCCAGTTCAGATTCCAATCCTGCTAGGCTGGATCAAGGAGCATCATTATCAGGGATTTATCAGAACTGTCTGCTTCAGAAAATAAACAACTCATCAAAAGTGGCCAGATCTGGAGTCTCGGCCGCTCCCCCATCCCTGCTTTCCTGGAGCAGAGGTGGTTTCCCTGTCTCGATGCATGTTAATGCATTTCAGCAGAGGCCACAGACCTGTAGGGGAGGAGTCTATCCAGTTGTATTCAATAAGCACAGCGTTTAGGGGCAGGGGCTAGGGCTGTGGAGTCAGAGGCCTGACTGCAAGCAGGGGCCAGTTTAGGGTGGGCCCCGTGAGGAAGGTCAGGGAAGCTGACCTTGGTGCTGAAGGTAACAACAGGTTTGAAGCAAGGCAGCTTGTGTGTGAGGATGTCCCTCTGGCTGAATGCGCCCTGGCATGAAGGAGGAAGGGCTAGAAGCAGCAAGACCAGGCAGGAGAATGCTATGGTGATGGGGGAGGAGGGTGGCAGTGCCAAGGATGGAGAGAAGCAAAGGCTTTAGGAGATATTTAGCAGGCGCATGACTGGCTCTGAGAACCGAGGCACGTGGTGATGAAGGGGGATCAGGAGCTCCGGGTCCTGACTTCTGTCTTGAGAGCTCTGGCTATGGGGTCAGTGGGAGTGGCTGTTCTAATCATTATCACTGACTCACACGCTGACGCCGGCCAGGCCACTGACACCTCCCACCTGTACCACAAGGAGAGTGGCCTCCTGGGCCTTCCCAGCTCCAGGCTGCCTCGGCGGCAGCACTGTGCTCACACCTCCTGCCTCAGTGTCACGTCTCCAAACTCAAGGCAGGCTGCGGGGAGGCAACACCCATGTGGCCGGTTTACACACCACCGTCTCTTGAGGTGGCCTGCAGCAAACCCACCTTTCCTGCTCCTCTGGACGCGGCCAGCCTCACCCTTGGCAGGCTGCGTGTGGCCCTGGAGCTCCTCTTTCACCCTCTTGACTGTGCCCACTTCCCAGGGAGACATTGTTCCCCTTTAAACTGGAAATGTGTTCCCCAGCTCTTCCTCAGACCCCTTGCGCATGAGTTGCTCCTCCAGGCCTTCCAGATAATTCTAAATCTCTGCTGTACCTGGGGGGGCTTCCTGTGAAAGCAGAACAGAATCTGAGCTACCTTCCCCGTCTCTCCCCACTGTATACTCTATTCAGGTATCAACACAGATATGCCTGGGGCTGCCTGGAGCTGGCAGGCCACGGGGACAAGGCAGTCAGGGCCCCTGCCTGCAGGGCCTGCAACTTCTCAGCTCTATCTGGATAGGGCACTGGGGCCTGGGCTTACTCGGAACATCCAACTGGGATTTGAATGAACATAAAGAGTGGAATTTTAAAAAATCAGATCAAAGCGGCCATTAAAACTAGATGCTACTTCAAGCTGCTACCTGGGGAAAGCAATTAGTATCTCCAGAAAATAACAGCAGTTCTGTTGGCCACCCTTGGAGCCTTTCTTCTGGAATTATCTGGCTGTTCTCCTCCTGCCCTTCTCCCCATGACTGTTCAGGCTGCAGAACTGCCCACTGGGGAAAACGTAGCCCGGCCCCAAGCACATCCAAACTAATTCGGAGCCCATTTCCTCCAGCCCACACCTGCGGAGGCACCCATACCCCAAGGCCTGGTGCCGTCAAGGGAGGCATGCGAGCTGCTCCCCTCAGGGTCAGTGGCTCCTCTTCCTCCTCCCTGCGTGGGATCTGCTGAGCTGGCTTGCTGGGGAGGCCTCGGAACTTGAAATTTCCAGCAGTGGCCTCTCCTCCTCCTAGGTCTCAGACTGAGGGAAAAGCGTGAAGAAACGCTGGCTATGGACACGCCTTGGAAGGGGGCAAAGGAGAAACGCAAACAAGCATGCGGCACAGCCCAGCAAGGGCGCTCCACTGCCTGCCTGCACTCGCTGAAACCCACACCCATGCCCCCGGGCCAGCCAGCATCACCTACACTTCCCTGCTGTCTTGGGGCCTCTTCCCTCGCCCCTTCCGTCACCTCGTCCTTTGCCCAAGACCAGCAGACCCCGGCCTTCATCCACACAGGCCCAGAGTGGCCCGACAGGGCTTCCTCACCCCTTGTTCTGTCCAGACACAAATGCTGACACTCGAGTGCAGCCAGCAGACTCATCCCAGCACCTTGTACAGAACTGGACACCAGGGGGACCTCTGGAAGCCAAGATCTAAGCGCTTCAATCCCACATTCACGAGCCGCCTGAGAAGGGCTTCCCAGGTGCACATGCCTCTTAAGAGAGTCCAGCCCCTCCTAGCAGCCGTGGTCCCTGGATGAGGGGGCTGGAGGCCTGTGTGGGTATCGACACTTCCTGTCTCCACACCGCCCTTCCCCCGCAGAGTCCCCTGCCCTTCCACACAGGCAAAGAATCGCAAGGCTGCACCTTCCCCTCTCTGCACAGCCTAGGAAGACGTTGCCGATGCCATGCTGATTAGCAAGTGTCGCCTCTGGCCCACAGTGCACCTGTTCTGTGGCTCAGCTCTGCCGCTGGACCTCCAGAAGCTTTTCACCGCTAACCCCACTCGCCTCCACCTCCCCGCCACGGTTTCTCACATAAGAGTTACAAGCTGCAGAGCAGTGCTTCCCAAAGCTTACTGTGTGTGGGAAATGCGTGTCTGGGAAGCTGATAAAATGTAGACTGGGATTCCTCATTGCTGTCAAGTCCCCAGGTGATACCAACGCTACTGGTCTGCAGGCCACACTTTTCAGTAGTGAGAAGGTGGAGGCAAGAGTCAGGACTCTGAGTCAGGGAACCTGTGTCGTGGCCCCAGCTCCACTGGAACTAACCACGGCATCTCATGAGACTGTCGTGAGGACGGCAGGAGGTAACGCAGTACCTGACCGGCGCTCAAATGCAGTGGGCACTCGCAAATGCAAATGCCCTTCCTCTTGCTCCAGTCTTCTCCCTGTGATGGTGCTGAGTGGAATGACTCAGACGAGGTAATATGCGAACACGCCGGTGCACAGCAGGAGAGTGATGTGAGTTCTCCTTCCTTGCCTTCCACCGTCTAGGACTGGGGCCAGCACCGAACCTGTGCCCATATGATCAGGGGAGGCGGGGGATGGGGGAGGCTCCTGGAGCTGAGCCTTAGAGATGGGCGCTCTGACAGCTGGGCCTCCGCATCCAGTTTGAGTGCTCATGTGTGGTGTTGGGGAAAGGGGTCGTTTGGGTCATACTGGTGGGCAATTCTTCAGGGAACTCTGTCACTTGTGTGCTTATACATGAGCAACAGCGCCTGATGGCTCTCGGGAAGAGCCACAACAGAAGGCCTGCAGGTGGCAGTGGCCAGAGAACCCTGGGTAAGGCTTAATGCGTGCTGCCTCCTGATCTGTGGGTGGGTACCCTTCACGGCAGGGGACTCTGCGCACCCATCCCGTGAGTCAGAGGGGACGCATGTTGAGCTGCACACCAGCACCTCAACAGGAACAAGTAAGACACTGTCAGAAGCCACGTTAACCAAATCTGGTTGGGAAAGAACCAGTTAGCAAACCCCTCCTTCCCTGCTCTGTTCCTGGCCCACAGGAACTCAAGCAGCTTCAGAGAAGGTCTTACTTGTTTCCAAGGAGAGGCCAGAGACTCAGCGAACCCAATTCAATATGTAACATACAGCAGTGTCCATTCCAGGGTCTAAAGCAAAGGCAAGAGGAGAAATAAGACTGATGGCTGGCTCCATCTTTAGCACGCATGTATGGACATCCAGCCTTCTCCAAGCCTCCACGCCTCTCTACGCACAGACAAAAACAAAGCCTTTCGCCTTAATCAGAACATTACATTGTCTCAATGTATTTTACAGGGTACCTGCTACGCTGGGACCACCTAGGGGAGACTGGAGGGTCCCTCTAGCATGGTCCCAGCCCATGTGCAGCAGCAGGATCTGTGCGGCCTGTGACCGTGGTGCAGACGCAGCCCTCAGAGGCCTCCAAGTGCAGACACACATGTGATCCCCAGACACCACGCTCTGTTCCCAGTGCATCCCCGAACACACACAGCAACACACGTGTACACCACCATGTCCATGTACACTCACATAACACACGCGCGCATACACACATGAACATAACAGACGCACATGCTTACAAAAATACACAATACACACACATGCGCGGGTATACGTCTCCTTGGCCTTCAGGAAACGAGTCAACCTCCCATCTGAAGTTGAACTCATTTCTCTGAAAATGAGTCTGAGTCTTCATTTAGTCAGAAAGAGGCACAGATGTGCAAGGAAACCATTCCTTCTCCTCCTCAGGCCTTCTCCGCGCCCTGGTAATATTTACACAGCTATTTAACAAGCAAGGCTGAAGTTTCCTTTCAACTGGCAATTAAAATCAGAGCACAGAGACAAGCTTTGTAAAGCTTGGTTTCCATAGAGCATAATTTTCTTCCATGGGTTTAAAAAAATGAGAGTCTTGATTGAAACTGTAGGTACTCACATAAACAGTAAAGCCCACTCAGTCTTCCAGATTGAGACAGAAATATAACTATCTTTTGCTGGAGGTTAGAAATAATTCAAATTTGTGTAATTTGTTTCCAGATTTAACAAGAAAAACAACAGGGGTGGCAATGTTCAGGCTGTGCGGTGCACTGGGCAAAGGCAGGCTGCTCCGATTCTCACCCAGCAGACCCCTAAGAAGGGCTCCCCTGGTGTCCATCTGCTGAGACTTCCTCTGTCTCTGTTGTCTTGAAGAAAGGAACAAGGCCTTCAGGTTGGTTCATTTTTAATCTGCTGCAGGTGTGAGCCAGTCCCCTAAACTGGACTGGTGGCAACTTTAAGTCAGAGGCAGTTTTTGGAAGCAGACTCAGTGCTGAATGGTTTTGCCTTAAGAATATATACACAGACAGACAGAGAGACAGACAGACAGACAGATGTACCGTAGCTGACATTTACTAAATGCTAGTCACTTTTTAAGCAATTTGTATCAATGATTTCATCCTCACAAAAACTTTGTGATGTAGGTTACAACAATAGCAAATGCGCATCAACACGTATGTAGCACCCTGTGTGGGTTATAACAATGGGAAACACGCATCAACACACAGCTAGCACCACGTGCCAGCACACGCAAGCGCTGTTGTGTTTATATCTGTGAACTCATTTGTCCTTCCTAAACTTGTGAGGTTGTTGTTATCATGATCCCCATTTTATAGACAAGGAAACCAAGGCTTACAAGGGCTAAGGAATTTAGTCAAAGCCCTCCAGCTAGTAAGTGGTGAGGTCTGGATTTGAAACCAGGCAGCCTGTCCTGGATCCTCCTCTGATGAAACTATCCTCACTACCTCCCAGTGCATGGCGAGCGCCCTGTTGAACAGTCGCTAAGACAAAACTGCCCTGGGCACCTCCGCTGGGACCGCACAACGGCTTCTGATTCACCAGGGGAGTGTGAGAGGAGAAAAGACCCTTACCCAAATAACCCCCCAACCTCCCGACCACACGAAGACACACACACACACACACACACACACACACACACACACACACATCAGGCTGGGCAGGAAAAATGCTTCAAACTAAATGCCTGTACAAGGTAAAACTGGGCTGGTGGAGGGGGGCCGAGAAAGCTCATGGAGGGTGCTGTGGTGGTGAGTGAGGAAGGACCCACAGGGTCCCACAGGCCCAGCAGCAGGGCAGGTAGGGAGGGGAACAGTGTGCTTCTGGGCCTCCGGGCAGCAGAGGGTGGCGGAGGAGACAAACGTGCATGGCTCCACGCATAGGAAATACCAAGAATGGGCACACTCAAAGGCAGAAGGCTGGAGCTGGGGAGAGGCAGGAAATGGGAAGTTATTATTTAATGGGTACAGAGTTTCCGCTTGCGGTGATGCACATATTTGAGAAATGGTGGTAACGATTGTGCAACATTGTGAATAGAATTAATGCCGGTCGGTGCCTAGACACTTCAAAATGGTTAAGGCCAGGTGTGGTGGCTCACGCCTGTATTCCCAGTGCTTTGGGAGGCTGAGGTGGGTGGATCACGAAGTCAGGAGTTCGAGACCAGCCTGGCCAGTATGGTGAAACCCCGTCTCTACTAAAAACACAAAAATCAGTCGGGTGTGGTGACATGCACCTGTATCTGGAAAATGAGGCAACAGAATCACTTGAACCCAGGAGGCAGAAGTTGCAGTGAGCCAAAATCACACCACTGCACTCCAGTCTGGGAAACAGAGCAAGACTCCATCTTAAAAAAAATGGTTAAAATGGCAAATTTTGTGACATATATATACACATATATATATCTGACTGTAATTCCTTTTAACAGTGGCAGAGGGGTGAAGCCCCGGGGCCCTGACGCTGCCAAGGTCTCGGAAGCTCTTCTTGCTGTGCTGGCCCCTGCCATGGAGCCCGTCATCTGAAAAAAGGGATTTTGTTTTTTCCTTTGGGTTCTGATAGTTAAGGCCCTGGTTCCTCTGGATGGCAATCAGAGGGACTGGAAAACTCACTCTCTGCCTTCGTTCCCCACACTACCTACTTGTGGGACCCTCCCTGGGCCTCCTGGCCGCCTCCGGGCCTTCCGTCTTGTGTTCCGCCCGAGCCCTGAGCGGCCTTGTTGACTTGGGACACGTGCCCCTTGGCTTGGCAGGGCTGCTGCTTCTCCCTTTCCATCTCACTGCTTCAAGCAGTGAAAAAATACTCACAATGTATTTATTTTCCAAAACTGTGGATACGAAAGGAAAAACTGTGGTGGCAGAGTATGGTGTAATTAACGTGGAATGTACCAGGGGAGCCGAGGACACGTAAGACAGACATCGGGTTCTCAAACAACTGCTTTCTGTTGAAGAGGGTCTATTTTCTCCTCTCCCTCTCCCTTCCCAAGAGATTAAAATAACAAACTCTGAGAAATAAATAAACGTGCTCAGCTTCACACATACAAAGTGAACCCTGGTGCAGGTGTGTAGATTCAAGTGTGGGGTAGCAGCTGGATAGCCTTGATCTGTGTCCATCACCACTTGGGCGTCACGACCACAGAGAGACACATTTAGCACACACATTACAGCACCACTGCCCAACCCAGCGCCACCATCTGGGGCCTGTGCTGCCAGGCTGGACGCAGGCAAGTCAGCTGAAAGTGAAATCCATTATCCATAATAAAGTTGCTCACAAGCCCCTTTCCCTGTGCAAGTTAACAAAGACAGAAGCATCTGATGAAGAATTAAATGCTGTAACTGTATTTGAAATCTTGTTCAGTGTAAAAGTTCTTAAGAAAAAGTTGTTTTTAAAGTGTAGCTTTAGTTAATAACTGGGATCTGTTTCTCATTGGGCACAAAATGGAGAGAGAAGAGAAAAATTCTTCTCGTCCTAAAAAGAAGATAGACGAAATAAAGTACAATAAGTATTACAGGGTCCAGCCCTGTAGGGTCCAGTGAGTCCCTCCCTGCTGGTGTGGAGACGAGAAATTGGAAATAAAGACACAATAGAGATAGAGAAAAGAGAGTTTGGGCCCAGGGGTCCCCTGCTACCCAAAGCGCAGAGACCAGCAGTGGCCCCGAGTGCCTGGACGCTCTGACTTTTACTGAGTACAAAGCAGGGGGAAGGGCAGGTAGGATGAGGTCATGGTGGTCAGTGATAGGGTCAGGTAAATCACGGGTCTTGGAGATGGGGGGCCCAAGACTTTGAAGACGCCAAGGCGAGGGGAAAACCTAAGATGTCAGCACTCTTTTTATAGTTGTCAAGAAATAACAAGGTCACTAAGATTTATGTTACTATTATTAATTCTTATCTTCTAAAAAAAAGAGGAACCAGGTGCAGAAGCAGAACTTGAAATCAGCCATGGAACGTGACCGCTGAAGCACAGCACCACGTAGAGACAGTTAAGTCCCCGGATGTCTGCGGGCCTCCCCGATGGCCATCAGGCCCACCACAAGAGCTTGGAGCAGCGGAGTTTTCTCCTAACGCCTTCGGGAAGGAGGTGTCTCGGCCATCTTGGACGTCCCCTTCCCTAGCTGGCTTAGCAGCGGGCGCTTTCACAGCGCTGGCACTGTTGCACAGCCAAAGCGTCCTCCAGCAGCCCTTATGCGGGTGACAGAGGACTTAGAGCATCTTGCCTTAGGGTCATCTCTTTCCCAGTGCCACTTCAGTCCCACGCTTCTTCACCTGAGACTTATTAGTAAGATTAAAGATTATGTGATAATATAGATGTATGGATTTGTGATTACATGTGAATAGCTATGTGATTATTTACGATTATATATAGGAATAACTATGTAACTATATCTCTAATTCTTTCCTAATTCTGTGTTTATATGAGAACATGCTGAGGCTTCAGGCCCTTGCCTCGGCTCTTGCGGGGTTTTCCCCCAACAAAGTATCTATAGAATAAAGTAGTGGAAATTTGGAACTTCCAGACTTCCAGCCCCTCCATAAAGCTGTCCTGAGATCTTGCACCTGAAACCAATCTCTCCGCCACCGCTGTTCCCATGGCTTCGTATGACCGGCAAGGAGTGGTCCAGCCTTCTCTCTCCCTCCTTCGCTCATCCTCTGTGGATGTCTGATGGACAGATGGACAGGGCTAGCTTCCTATTGGTTTCCAAATCTCCTGCCTCCACATCTAGCATGGGGTCCTGTCTTGGAAAGTGTGGCCTATATGGTATGAGAGCCAGATACAGCGTGGAGTTTTGACCTGCCAGAACACTGGACAGTGTGGTTTAGCTAGGATAAGGAGAGACACATTTAGCACACACATCACAGGAGGCAGGCGTCTGCAGAGTCTTCTGCCCTGGCGTCAGACTGACATCATGCTCCTCATCACCTACAGAATTAACGTCACCTTAGCCCAACACGTAAGGCTCCCTGCGATCTGACCTCTGCCCCGCCAGCCTCCTCCTCTTCTATCCCTGGCACTCTCCTCTGAACTCCATCCAGACCCGGTTTCCTGGGTCTGCACATGCTACCCTCACTGAGGCTGTGGTGCCCTTATCCCTTCTTGTCCACTAGAAAATGTCTTCTCACGAAAACCCAGCTCGCAGGCCACGTCCG